>NC_142069.1:30147677-30460712 GCF_059756535.1 Pantherophis guttatus
AATGAATGAATGAATGAATGAATGAATGAATGAATGAATGAATGAATGTGAAAACCTTGTGTGACCAGTGCCATAATGGTGGACCACTGTCTTTGGGCTCACCTAATGATGACCAAAACATACGAAACTTAAACTGTAAAAGAAGTAAATGCTAAACAGCATGTAGCAAGATGTACTCAGCAGCTGAGCTTCTTGTTCTGCGAGATTCCCCCTCTCGCAGGATTGGCCCTCCACTCTATCGAGGGCCTACATCAATGACGGGTTTTGGAACCCCAAGAGGTGGCATGCGGCGAAGAGGGGGCTGAGGGTTTTTTAAAAATTGTCGTTAGCTAATCTTTTAAGGGGTTTGTGGGGGAGGGTTGTTTGGCGAAGGAGAGGATGGGTGATTTGTTTGGGGGGGGGCAGGCCCAGCACAGGGTTGCATTAGGGGAGGTGCGGAGTGGGGAGTTGAGGGGGTTAGTGTTGGTATGGAGGAGGGTGATTCCATCAGGACTGTGGGTGGGAGGGACAGATATGGTGGGAGCAGGGGGCCACATCATCTTGTGGGGACATGCGCCCGCTGTCTCCAAGGGGTGACGTGCTCCGGCCCCCAATGCTCACCTCGTTCCCTGGGTTGCCCAGAGTCTCAGAGCCCCGGTCTTAGGCTGATGCTGTGCAATGCCAGGTCCACAAAGCCCCCCTCATCTGTGAGCTGATTCAGGAGGGGGGAGCAGACCTGGCGGGTATTACAGAGACCTGGTTGGGCCAGAAAGGGGGGGTCCCCCTTGTTGAGATGTGCCCACCGGGTTTCTGCGCATTTCATCAGCCGAGGGCCCAGGGTAGGGGTGGGGGAGTGGCGGTTATTGTAAAGGAAGGCCTCAATCCTAGGGAGGCCACTGTACCTCAGATAGCCGGATGTGAGTCTCTCCTTGTGAAGTGGGGCCATGGGATGCAGGTGGGCTTGCTGATTGCGTACCTGGCTCCCTGCTGTGTGGCAGCGGCCCTGCCCAAGCTCCTCAACGTTATAGCCGGGGTGGCGGTTGATATCCCCAGGCTTTTGGTCATAGGGGATTTCAACCTGCTGTCCATCGGTGAAATGTCTGAGGTCGCTCGGGAGTTCATGGCTTCCATGACAGCCATGGACCTGACCCAGTTAATTCATGGCCCTACTCACACAGGAGGACACACTCTGGACTTGGTTTTTGTCTCTGGTCAGTGGTTGAATGGCCTAGATACAGGGGATATAGTCATCGAACCCTTGTCATGGTCAGACCATTCTCTCCTTAGACTTGACTTCCTGACCACTACACCCCACCTCAGGGAGGCGGAACCGACTAGGTGGTTCCGCCCCAGGCGCCTGATGGATCCTGATAGGTTCCAAATGGAGCTTGGGCCATTCCCTGAGACTCTGGCTCATGACTTGACGGAAGACCTGGTGGCCGCCTGGGATAGGGTGGCCGCTGGTGCTTTAGATTGGGTCGTGCCTTTGTGGCCTCTGACCCGGCGCCAAATCGGCCCAGCTCCTTGGTTCTCCGAGGAGCTGAGGGAGATGAAGCACCAGAAAAGACGCCTAGAGAGTAGTTGGAGGGCTAGTCGTTCTGGATCTGACCGAGCACTAATGAGATCTTATATCAAGACCTACTTAGTGGTGATAAAAGCGGCAAAGTGTAACTACTTTTCCGCTCTTATCGCATCAGCAGATAATTGCCCAGCTGCCCTGTTTAGGATGACCCGCTCCCTTCTCCACCTGGGAGTGCAGGAAGACCCCTTGCAAGGGCGTGCTGAGGACTTTGCGCATTATCTGCACGATAAAATCGCTCAAATTCAGGACAGCCTGGACTCTGACTGAGTGGGTTCAGGTGAGGTGTCCGAGGCGGGTCTTGAGAATGTTATCTGGGAGGAGTTTGATCCTGTGACTCCCGAGGACATGGACAGGATGCTGGGGAGGATGAACGCAACCACATGTTTATTGGACCCGTGTCCCTCCTGGCTGGTGCTGGCTACCCAGGAGGTTACACAAGGCTGGCTCCAGAGGATTATAAATGTTTCTTTGAGTGAGGGTTTCTTACCTCCCGCCTTGAAAGAGGCGGTGCTAAAGCCCCTCCTCAAATAGCCCTCTTGGATCCGGCTGTTTTGGCAAGTTACTGTCCTGTCTCCAACCTTCGCTTTGATACCATCGACCATGGTATCATGCTGCGCCGGCTGGAGAGGTTGGGAGTGGGAGGCACTGTGCTATGGTGGTTCTCCTCCTATCTCTCCGACCAGTCGCAGTCCGTGTTGGCTGGGGGCAGAGGTCGACCTCGAGGCACCTTGTTTGTGGGGTGCCGCAAGGGTTGGTCCTCTTGCCTCTCCTGTTCAACATTTATGTGAAGCTGCTGGGTGAGATCATCCGTGGATTTGGGGTGCAGTGCCATCTGTACGCTAACTTTTTTTTTTTTTATTTGATTTATATGCTGCCCTTCTCCGGAGACTCAGGGCGGCTTACAACGTGCTCAGCAATAGCCTTCATCCTTTTGTATATTTATACAAAGTCAGCTTATTGCCCCCACAACTGGATCCTCAATTTACCTACCTTAGAAAGGATGGAAGGCTGAGTCAACCTTGAGGCTTGGCGAGATTCGAACATGCAGTAATTGCAGGCAGCTGGTCTTAATAACCAGCTTCCTGCAATTACTGCAGGTTCGAATCTCATGTACTCAGCTGTACATCTCCACCCCAGACCACCCCAATGATGCCCTTGAAGTGATGTCCCGGTGCCTGGAGGCCATGCGGGTCTGGATGGGGAGGAACAGGCTCCGACTCAACCCCTCCAAGACCGAATGGCTGTGGCTGCCGGTGTCCCAATATAGCCAGCTGTTGCTATCGCTGGCTATTGGGGGCGAGTCATTGGCCCCCACGGAGAGGGTTCATAACTTGGGCGTCCTCCTGGATTCACTGCTGTCTTTAGAAGAGCATATGACAGCTGTGGCCAGGGGGGCTTTTTATCAGGTTTGCCTGATATGCCAGTTGCGTCCCTTTCTGGATCGGGACTCCTTATGCACGGTCACTCACGCCCTCGTCACCTCTCGCCTGGACTACTGCAATGCTCTCTACATGGGGCTCCCCTTGAGGAGCACCCGGAGGCTCCAGCTGGTCCAGAATGCAGCCGCGCAGGTAATTATGGGGGCGACATGGAGCTCCCATGTAACACCTCTCCTGCACGAGCTGCACTGGCTTCCGGTCGTCTTCCGGGTGCGCTTCAAGGTATTGGTTCTCATCTTTAAAGCGCTCCATGGCTTAGGGCCCTGGTATTTATGAGACCACCTTCTGCCACCGATAACCTCCCACCGGCCAACGCGCTCCCACAGAGAGGGTCTCCTCAGGGTGCCGTCGGTCAAGCAATGTTGACTGACGACCCCCAGAGGTAGAGCCTTCTCTGTGGGGGCACCCGCCCTCTGAAACGAGCTACCCCCAGGAATACGACTGATCCCGGACCTCCATACTTTCCGCCGAGCCTTGAAGACTTTCTTATTTCAGCAAGCTGGGCTGGCTTAAAATTTTAATGGGTTATTTTTATGGGTAAAGGGTTTTAAAATTTGGGGAAGCCAAACTGATTTAATTCTGTTTTAACTTATTTTAATTTTTATATTGTATGTATTTTAATCTTGACTGTTCACCGCCCTGAGTCCTTCGGGAGAAGGGCGGTATACAAATTTAATTAATAATAATAATAATAATAATAATAATAATAATAATAATAATGATGATGATGATGATGATGTAATGAATAAAATTAGAAAAAAATAGATGTGTATTTGTAAAATCAAGAAAAGATTGGGGGATTCAATAGATTTGAATGATGCTAGTCTATTTTGTGTTGATGAATGTCTCCAGTAAAGTGAAGGTTTAAGTTTAATTACAGATGATACAGCTGTTTGTCAGAAACTAGGATGTGGCATCCATTTAGACCAGTGTTTTTCAATGTCAGCTACTTTCAGATATGTGGACTCTAATTCTCAGAATTCTGAAAGTTACTGAGATTGAAAAAAAGCTGATCTAGAGTATTGTGGGTTCATATGAAATAACAATATAAAGGCAGGTGATTGTTAGATGCTACTTCTTTACTTCTTCTTTTACTGCTTTGGGTTAGAGTTAGATATTACATCCCAGTGAATTATGATAATAGAGTATCAAGGGATTAATTTTACTGAGAACTGCAAAATTCTACATGCAAGGTAAAATATTATGTTAGATTATATGAATAGATGGTTGAGAATGAGTTGAGAGAGGCCATTTGAAGATGGAGAAATGAGCAAGAATGCAATTGTTCAGTATGTAAATCTGTTTAAATATGTGGCTTAAACATTATTCAGGCATTCATATAACAAATCAATGAATTCAAGAACATGATTGATTGGTTTACAATGATATAGAGGAGGAATTAATGATGCATGCAAAATGAGAGGTTCTGAATAGCGATGGGCCATTATTTACGTAGTAATGTCAAGAATAGATGTTGGGCAAAAATGGACATAGAAAAAAAATGAAAAAATGAGAGGGAAAGTAGAACGTTTGCAAAAATGGGAAGTACAAATCATGTATGAAATAGCAGCAGAAAATAAATGTATAATTATAATTAATAATTAATAAATTACTTTCCCAACAGCTTGAAAGAAAAATGGAGATAAGAAAAAACAATGGGGAAATTGCTTGTGATAGAATGAAAAGAATTACATTACAGAGAGCCACAGAAGTGTGTGGAGCTATGCTTATAAGAAGTACAGAAGGATGATAATATGATGAAGGGAAGTGGTGTAAAAGAAAAAAATGCTGATAAAGGAATGATTTCTGTAGCATATGGCATTTACAGAGGTCATGCAATCATTGATTGTAATCACTTATTTCTGTCAAATGAGAAAGAGACAAAAGTAGCTGCAAAGCATATAGGAGGGACAGCAAGGGAGAGAAAATACAAATGATTTTGATGGAAATAATTTAAAAATAATAGAGAAATGGGTAAAAAGGACTAAATAAGGAGCCTTCAACACAGGGAATGGAATGAAGAATAGCAATGATGAAATGATTGGTATGAAACTGACATGAGAGAACATTCAGTAGTTCAACAGTGTGTGGTAAGTAATATAAGGATGTGTGCATTTTCCTTGATTATTGACTGCATTTATGGACATGAGTAAGGAATACTTGCAGGGGTGTTAGAGGTATATTGGATGGAAACATGAATATGAGTGTACTGTACTATATTCAGGCAATGTCATGTTGGTTGAGAATCTCTGCATAACCATGTTCAGAACTTTGTGCAAATTAAAAAGCATAAATATATTTAGTTAGGAATGTAAAATATTTATCTTCCACCCTTCTTCATAAAAGGCTGCTAGACTGGCCTATAGAATAATAAAAAAGAAGATAAGACTCAACCTTTCACACCTGATATTATTTCCTCTTTTTTAAATTATGTGTGTGTCTGTAAATTGTCAACCTTTGGCCATTAGTCATGCTAGATGGGGATTAAGTGATCTGAAATGCAACATATCTAGAGGCAAATAGGTTGAGAATACTGTACACATATACAGGACACAGATATATGACCAAGCTATAATAGAGATACCTTATGTAACTTTGCAGATACTGAATGTCTCTGCACATATCCCCCTCCCCCATGTCTTCGTACAAATAAAATTTGAGTCGCCAGCAACTCAAAAAGAGTTGCTTTTCAGTAATTGTTTAGGACAACACAGAAAATATGTCCAAAGGGTCACAACTACAACTGACAGAACTTTTTGTCATAGTTCTTCTGACAAAGTAGCAATAGTACATATTAGTAGCAGTATCTCCAAGATACTTACAACTATTTCTAAGTTGCGGTTCAGATGCATTTGGGTTTCCGACATCTGTATCAAAATTTCACCTTTAGAAGGTAAAGAAAAAGCATTTAATTATTTTTCTTCTGGCAATAGCTGGGAATTCTAAAAGATGTAGCGCCTCCAAGCATATCCAACATTACTGTTCATCAAGAATTGTGATTTATTGAGCATGTGGGGGGAGGAAATTGGAAAAGTGGTATTATTCCAGATGTCAAGGAATGATCATCAGAAATGTGTGATCTATCTGTTTTGAAAAAAGCAAAACTGTACTTTTCACTAATCAAAGGATACAGCATATGGCTGTGATACTTACAATAATATCTCGCATTATTTATATTATAGCAGTGAATTCATTGGTAAACCAGCGATTTAAAAAATGTAAGTTTTTTTCTGTACTTTGTTTTCTCCTTTTAACTGTTTGAAAATTTTATCTGTTTTTAAGATTAAAGATTATTTAATATAGATATTAAATAAATAATAATTGAAAAAAAATTGTAAAAATAATTGTAAAAATATTACTGATCTGATCTGCATTACGTGAACCAGAGGTAAATTATCTAGATTTCATACTTCTCCAAATGTCATAACAGCAATAGCACTTAGACTTATATACCACTTCATAGTGGTAGATGTGCTTTTCAGCCCTCTCTAAGCAGTTTACAGTCAGCATATTGTCCCCAACAATCAGGGTCCTCATTTTACCGACCTCGGAAGGATGGAAGCCTGAGTCAACCTTGAGCGGGTCAGAATCGGATTCCTGGCAGTGAGCAGTAAATTAACCTACAATACTGCATTCTAACTACTGTGCCACGACAGCTCATGCAGTTCTCAACTCAAAATACACATCTGAATGCATTTGACTCCAGATTTTAAGAAAAATAACTAAAAATGAATGAAAACTAAGAAACAAAATACATTATGTATATTTGTCAGACAATTAAGCTTGTTTGTTTGTTTTAAAAAAATAGGAACTTTAAAAACTTGCACATGAAAGCAGAACTGAGTCAGATGAGCATGTTTGAACTGGTCCAAAATAGGAAGTAAATCAAACAGCCTATTGTATCTGGATATACAAGTTTGTATTTTAGCTCAGCTACACAGTCCTTGCATAAGATTGAATTGTATCAGTTTGAAACATGAGTGTACTGTGAAAAGGATGGATCAATCAATGATTGGTACTGGCTTCCCGGGAGGTGACACGAGGCTGGCTCCAGGGGATTATAAACTCTTCGTTGAGTGAGGGTGACTTTCCCGCCACCTTGAAAGAGGCGGTGGTAAGGCCTCTCCTCAAGAAGCCTTCCCTGGACCTGGCAGTGTTAGCTAACTATCGTCCGGTCTCCAACCTTCGCTTTGTGGCGAAGGTTGTTGAGAGTGTGGTTGCGTGACAACTTCCCCAGTACCTGGATGAAACGGTTTATCTGGATCCGTTCCAGTCCGGCTTCAGGCCTGGGCACAGCACGGAAACGGGATTGGTCGTGTTGGTTGATGATCTCTGGAGGGCTCGGGACAGGGGTTGCTCCTCTGTCCTGGTCCTGTTAGATCTCTCAGCGGCTTTTGATACCATCAACCATGGTATCTTGCTGCACCGGTTGGAGGAATTGGGGGTGGGGGGCACCGTGTTACGGTGGTTCTCCTCCTTTCTCTCTGACCTGTTGCAGTCTGTGTTGGCGGGGGGGCAGAGGTTGACCCTGAGGTGCCTTATATGTGGGGTGCCACGGGGGTTGGTCCCCTCGCCCCTTTTGTTCAACATTTATGTAAAGCCGCTGGGTGATATCATCTGTGGTTTCGGGGTAAAGTACCATCAGTACGCTGATGACACTCAGCTGTACATCTCCACCCCAGACCACCCCAATGATGCCCTTGAAGTGATGTCCCAGTGTCTGGAGGCCGTGCAGATCTGGATGGGGAGAAACAGGCTCAGGCTCAACCCATCCAAGACTGAGTGGCTGTGGTTTCTGGTGTCCTGATATAATCAGTTGGCGCCGTCACTGACTATTGGGGGTGAGTCGTTGGCCCCCACGGAGAGAGCTCACAACTTGGGTGTCCTCCTGGACTCACGGCTGTCTTTAGAAGAGCACCTGACGGCTGTGGTCGGGAGGACTTTTCATCAGGTTTACCTGATTCTCCAGTTGCGTCCCTTTCTGGATCGGGACTCCTTACGCACGGTCATTCATGCCCTCGTCACTTCCCGCCTGGACTACTGCAATGCTCTCTACATGGGGCTCCCCTTGAGGAGCACCCGGAGGCTCCAACTGGTGCAGAGTGCAGCCGCGCGGGTGGTTATGGGAGTGACATGGTGTTCCCATGTAACACCTCTCCTGCGCTTGCTGCACTGGCTCCTGGTGGTCTTCCGAGTGCGCTTCAAGGTTCTGGTTACCACCTTTAGAGCACTCCATGGCTTAGGACCTGGATACTTACAGGACCACCTGCTGCCACCAATAGCCCCTCACCGGCCAGTACGCTCTCACAGAGAGGGGCTCCTCAGGGTGCCGTCGGCCAAACAGTGTTGGCTGGCGGCTCCCAGGGAGAGAGCCTTCTCTGTGGGGGCACCTGTTATCTGGAATGAGCTCCCCCCGGAGATACGGAGGATCCCGGATTTACGCACCTTCCACCATGCCCTCAAGACCTTTTTATTCCAACAGGCTGGCCTGGCCTAACTTTCCCTTTTAAACAGTATATGAGTAATTTTAAATCTGTTTTTAAACATGGGGATGTTTTAATTCATCTCGGGCCAAATTGTTTAATACGTTTTTATACTGTTTTAAATTTTATAATCTGTGTTTTTTATCGTTTTGGCTGTTCACTGCCCTGAGTCCTTCGGGAGTAGGGTGGTATATAAATCTAATAAAATAAATAAATAAAAATAAATAAAATAAATAAATGTCTAGATATAAACTCACAAAATATCTTTGCATGCTGAAGCCAGTGGAATGATGAGCAAGCATAGTATATTTAGCCCTTTATATTACATAGTAATATAAATTATTGTTATTACCAGGTGACAATCATATATCATCTCATGGAAACCCATGTCTTACCCAGAATCTGTGAAGTAGAAGTCTGAAGAGCTTGTTCTCCAATCTTCTGAACTGCTGTAAAATATACATCTGCTGCCTCAGATAATGCTGCAGGATATATTTTTTTTTAAGGAAGAAAATTAGAATGCATTTCTCGCTGAGAATTCTCTTTCTCTTTTTAATTTTTTTTCTAAAAGAATTGTTCTTCAATTATTAAAACATTTTCAAATAATTCATTCCTTGGGTTTTCCTCTGCCAAAGATTCAGGTCAGCTCCCAAACTGCCTCTCTGCAAATCTTTTGAAGTTTGTGTTGGGCAAAGAAAAGAATAGGACTGCTTGGAAATTCCATTTGTTTCATGTTATCCACAAGCAGAGCATACAAAGCTGTGCATTTCCTCATATGTGTTACAATATGCACAGTACTGATTGTGGTGCATCCGATTATACAGATGAATTTGTCTGCACACTGGTTATCTTCTCTATCCATGAATGGTGAGAAAGATCACCTCCTCTCTCATGTATATGTGAAATTCTACCGAATTAAACATGAACTAATGCAGTTATTATTTGCTCTGCTATGTCTGCCCAACACCAAACGATTAAGGGGAGCTTATTTTATTTTAAAAGCAAGAAACAATAAGAAATCATGAAACAAATCATGCAAGTGAAAAAGAGAGGACATTATATAGCATGAAAAAAATTATAATAACTTAATGGGCTCTCAAGCCTATTCCAGGTCCAGCAGGACAACCAGTTTTTCAAGGAATCTTGGAGTATCAGCAAGGTGTGTGTGTGTGCTGCAGTTGCAGAAAGAATGTTCCAGATTGTAAGCAAATAGACATACAGCTAGCTGTGTTACTTACCATAAAACGCCTGCAGATACTTGTTGCCCAGATATATCAGCTTCTCCAAAGCTGGATTAAACTGTTCCAGGATGCTCTGTTATCCATCCAGATGAAGAAAAAATAAAAACAATCTTACATACAGCATCTGGGTCTCTTTAAAGAAAACTTACTGTAGTCCAGGCATTACTGCTTTCTATATTCCAGACCAGGGATGTCAAACTCACGCTGTCACGGCGGTATCACATGACATATTGGAACTTCCCCCCCTTTGATAAACTGGGCATGGGCGTGGCCAGCATGTGATGCATCTGGCCTGCGGCCTGGGAGTTTGACAGCCCTGTTCTAGACAATCAATGAAGTGGGCTATCCATTAAGTTTAAAAGTATGTTATGCTTAAAATACCTCATCCACAGTTACTGGCCCAAATTTGGAAGAAAATTGGTGCCAGACAACATAAGGTGGTGTTATGGATCCAATGTTGGGATTCAATGTTAACAGTGAGCAACATGAGGGTAGAAACAACACTTTCTTCCCTTCCCCCACCCCCAGAGTTAATCAAGGTCATTAATTATGCTTAGTTAGCTATCTTCCATGGCTAGTAGAATGTATCATCTAGTAAAATGGATGTTCAGATGCCTGTTTTCCCTTAAGGATTGTTCATTGAGTTAAAATGATCCCATTTCACACCATCTATCTCCACCTTTGGTGATCTTCCCTTTACCCAGGAACCTTTTGCTGTCTCAGCCATCTTGGATCAGGCTAATCTTCAGCAGCCAGAACTGCCTAGATACAAATTAGTTTGCCAACCATCATCTTCTATTCTGCTTTTCCAACTCCAAAACAGCTCTGTCTTCCTGCAAATTCCTTAGCCAAATTACTTTCTCACCCCCACCCCCAAACAAGAGCTCTTGCTATATATGTGGGGAAGATAACCCTTCATCATTTATTCTTTTTACCTTCCAAGTTGCTATCTTCCATATGCTGTGGCCATTACCCGAGGGGCCCATAGATCTCTGCTGCCTTACATGGCTTTTATCAATTGATACATAACACTTTTGTACACTTTCTCTAAAAGGTATAGCTTAGGTTATCAGTCTCAGTTATACCCCTCCATGTGCAGTATTCTCTGTCTAATGGTAACAATAGTATTACTGTGTTTGGGCAGAGTTAACCGTGATCCAGCATGTTTGATAAACACTGCCTTGCTAGGTTTACTTAGATAACTATTGTAAATCAATGAGCTTGCTGTTGAGTAAGTGTGCAAAAGATGTCAACCTTTGTGTGTGCTGGACAGCCAACTATAGTTTCTATTTCATCTAGCAATTAGTTTTCACTGCATATTGGATTACCTTCTTGTTACTTCTAAGCTGAACCTCTTGGCCTCTCAATAGTTTTTCAGCTTAGCTAGGCCAAACATCACCGGGCAAGAGGTTAAACCAGATGTCATCCAAGATTTACATTCTATGATTCTATGAAATGCAAAATTTGGGGGGAATCAAAGAATGGAAAAAATGGAAGTCACATGCTTATTACAATCCCAGCTGGGAACAACCTACTAATTTCTACGTTTTGCTCATTTCAAAACACCTCCTTACCTTCAACTATTTCTTTCATTCTTAATGTTCATCAAGCTTGTCAGCTGGTCCAAAATCAATATCCCTGTTTTCATCCAATTTTTCTATGTTACTATTTTCCCTCAATTTTTAATTTCCAGTGTTGGAGCATTCACAACTTCTGCAGGCAAGTTGTTCCACTTATTGATTGTTCTAACTGTCAGGAAATTTCTCCTTAGTTCTAAATTGCTTCTCTTCTTGATTAGTTTCCACCCATTGCTTCTTGTTCTATCCTCAGGTGCTTTGAAGAATAGTTCGACTCCCTCTTCTTTGTGGCAACCCCTGAGATATTGGAATACTGCTATCATGTCTCCCCTAGTCCTTCTCTTCATTAAACTAGAACATACCCAGTTCCTGCAACCGTTCTTCATATGTTTTAGCCTCCAGTCCCCTAATCATCTTTGTTGCTCTTCTTTGCACTCTTTCTAGAGTCTCAACATCTTTTTTACATCGTGGCGACCAAAACTAAATGCAATATTCCAATGCAGTATTAGAATGCAGTATTAGAAATGAGTACGTGTGTGTGTGTGTATAAAATGTTTATTTGTGTGTCTGTATGTTTGCATTAAATAATTATATAAAGAGTTGTAACTGTTTACTGGATCATATTATACTTTATATTTTGGGTTTTTTCTATTGTATTTTTTACTTATTTTTGAGCACTCATTATGCATTTTTATTATATATTTTTGGATTTCATGCCTTTTGTTTCTTCTTTTTCTGTTATTTTAAAAAGCAACAAAAATATTTTTAAAATACAGAAAGTCCTACCAAGATGTATGAATTTGGTCTTTATTGGAAACAATGCTGCCTCTACTATGAATGGCTGCATGGTCTGATAATATAGAACAAACTTGGTACAAACACAATTGTTGCATATAATGTGAATAAATTATTTCCGTATTTCTAAATTTGCAACTAAAGCAGACTGAGATTCAAAGAATTATGTTCCTCAGTTACTCTAAGTATCTCACAACTTAAAACAGAGATTATTAACTTATTCATACGTTTTTTAAAGCTATAGCACGTAGAAGTTATACTCTTAAGCAATCTGCATCACAGTTTTAGTAACAGTTTTTCTCCATTTATATTTTAACAACTTCTTTCTACTTCCATTTTGTCTCCTGCAGAATCCATTATTAACGAAAAGTCTTCTTAAACCACAACATGTTTCTCTTGGCCAATCAAGAGAGCCTGTTACAATCCAGAGAACAAAGAAAATTAGGCCTCACCTTATAAATAGTGATTGTCGATCTGTAGGATTGCTCCATCCTCAAATATTTTAAGACCCGAGATTCACTTCTCCAGGAATGGAAATGTTTGAGAAGATATGCTGGCTTGCTTTGCAAAAGAAGAACACACTGCCAGAGAGTTTAATAATTAATTCTCATGTCGTGCTGTTGGAACTTGATCTTTAGGTGTAATCAGATATCAGGTAGGGCAGAATCTTGTGACAGCTATGGGGGTCATATGATCTTTACTCTTAATTATGTATTGCAGTTTCTATATATGGTTCTTTGTGGAGCATTGTTCCATCGAATTATCTTGACTGAAATAATTATGATGGGTTGAGCCCCTTGAACAACTTTATCTCTGGATTGGCTTAAAGGGCTTTTTCTACTTCTGCCTAATCAGGCAATACACATACAGTCTGTACCTTTTTTCTGCTATGTCTTCATGACATATTATCTCATCTTCAGTCCATGAGTGGAACAAGCTTGTTGCCCTTAGTTGTCCCAGTGTTAAAGTAATGTTTTCTCTTTTATTCTAATACCATCACTTGGGTGGCCATGGATAGAAACATAAAGTTGGATCTCATCAGCATATCTCACTCCATGGCTTCATGTAGATGTTAAACAGGAGTGAAAAGAGTGCCAAGCTCTATGAAACTCCACAAAAAAGGGACCATGGTTAGATCTTTCTCCCAGATCAATATTGACTGGAACGAGTCCCAAAGCAAGAGAACCAGCATAACATTATCTGCTTACTCCCAATCTCCAAGAAAATACTCCAAAGATATCATGGGAGCACAAATACCATCCCACTTCCACCAAATGTAATCAATGCCATTTTATCCTGTACCCAGGTCATAATCCCTATTGAAAGAAATCCAGATAATCCAGTTTCCCCAAGGTTTCTGGAAGTGCCATATAACCATCATCTTTCCAATCCTCCTTATAAAGGGAAGGTTGGATATTAGTTGAAAATTGTTCATTATGATTGCATCCAGCAAGTGGTAGACAAACTATCACCTTTGTAATGGACAGAGGAATCACCCCTCTCAAAGAATTCACCATCATCAGAACCTAGCCACATGTCACCTCCCAGGACATCTTAGCCAACTGGAAGAGACATGCTAAAATATAGGTACCTGAGTTTGTAGCCCCAAGGACCCAGTTCTTGTCATTAGGACCAAAAGGACCAAACTCTTCTCAGAGAACCAAGCCAGACTGAGCCTTGATCACCTCCATAGGACTTGCAAGAGTTCAATTTGGAATGAATCTAAGTGACTTTATCTGATAGGTGCCTAGTGCAGGGGTCTCCAACCTTGGCAATTTTAACCCTGGAGGACTTCAACTCCCAGAATTCCCCAGCCAGCTTTGCTGGTTGGAGAATTCTGGGAGTTGAAGTCCGCCAGGCTTAAAGTTGCCAAGGTTGGAGACCCCTGATCTAGTGTATTCCCCAGCAATTTTCCAAGTAAATTTCTGAGTCAGCCCGTGTCAGAAGGGCTCAATTTACATTAACCAAAGCCACCAAGTGGTTATTCATAGACACATTCCAAGCAAACACAGGACCAGCCTGAAACAAACACATCCACTTGTAAAGGCCCACTGCTATTAATTATTGAGTACTGATTGCCAGTGAAGTAAAGCAGCCTTTCATAAAATTGCACCCACATCTGCACAAACACACAGCAACTGAAGGGAAAACCTTACTAAAGGGAGGCCTAATTAGGCACAATTGGGTTGGCACTAGGCTTTAGTAGGTAAAAGAGATTTAATTAATGCAGCTAGGTTGAGATTTGCATAGGAAGCATGTGCCACATTTGGCACAAAAGGGAACTATTTCATCCAACAATCAAGGAAAAAACCAAGGATTTCTCTTTTAGATAAACACCATGCCCAAGAACATAGTGTCACATGTTACTTAGTTCCCTCTTTAGTTCCCATGTCATCAACGCATGATCAGTATTACTCCCAAATAAAAAGCAAGAACAACATATGCTTCTTTCTGTTTTATAGTGATCTAAATAAGATGGCAAATCTAGACAGCATACTAAAAAGCAGAAACATTACCCTGCAAACAAAAGTGCATATAGTCAAGGCTATTGTTTTCCCAGTTGCAATGCATAGCTGTGAAAGCTGAGTGCCAAAGAATTGAGGCCTTTGAACTATGGTGCTGGAGAAGACTCCTGAGAGTCCCTTGGACTGCAAGACAATCAAACCGGTCATTCCTAGAGGAGATCAACCCTGACTGCTCTTTAGAAGGCCAGATCCTGAAGATGAAACTCAAATATTTTGGCTACCTAATGAGAAGGAAGGACTCACTGGAGAAGAGCTTAATGCTGGGAAAAATTGAGGGCAAAAGAAGAATGGGACGACAAAGAACGAGGTGGCTGGATGGAGTCACTGAAGCAGTAGGTGTGAGCTTAAATGGACTCCAGAGGATGGTAGAGGACAGGAAGGCCTGGAGGAACATTGTCCATGCAGTCACGATGGGTCGGACATGACTTCGCAACTAACAACAACAAAATAAGGCCCTGCTGTAATAACATTGATGTAATATTGGCATAGTTTACAGTGGCATGCAGTTTTGTTTTAGATATTAAATTCATTCAAAATGGAAGAGGGTCAGCATCTTTAGCCCCTCTTGACTATGACTCAGTCCTGATCACACCTGGTTGGATTTAGAAATATTCAGCTATACTGCTTGTAGCTAATGTAAAAAAATGTCGAATCTTGCACTAAATGTTCCTTTCCAAAAGCATCTTGCTTGTTAAAATGTGGGTCTTCCTTATTAGTTTGGGCAGTGAAAGAATAAAATGCTTACAACTTGAGTTCTATCAATTTTGTAGCAGCCGGGGAGAGCTGCACACACACTTTAAAAACTATTTTACCCATCACATTGTGCATAGCAAATATATGTGTGTGCTTACTCTGAACTAAGTTTTACTGAGCTGAATGGCTTGTATTCCCAGATTCATCTGGACTGGTGATGCTATCTATGCTGTGGCTGGATCGCTTCATTCAGCTTACTCTATGTTAAGATCAGCTGAGAATTCAGGAAAGGCAACATTAAGCTTCTTTTCCCCTTCTGTTTGCAAAAAAGCAAGAAATCAATAAAGTCTTTGTACTCAGTTGCAAGCATAAGGAAACCCATCCAGTTATTGTATAGTTGGTTTCATTAAGTTTAAGGCTCCTTACTTCCTTTCAGGTACCATATTAATCAAACTGTCCTCATTTCCTTCCCAAATGTGATTTGGTTAGCATTTTCAGAGGATAGAGAAGCTTTGCCCTAGGGATAAGGGAATGGGAAGAAGCTTCAGTGTCTCAGCTTTGATCCCTTTCAGCTACTTTTGTGAATTGGACCTCCGTTTTTTACTTCCACCAATCACCTCCTCCTTTTATCATTTACTCACTGAATGCAAAATGATACACATGCATCCACCCACTCACAGGGATTTATTTATGGGAAGCCTCCCCCCCCCAAATCTTTCTTTAGGTTAAATACAGCAATTCTCACACCACAAAATATTTTTAAAATTCACTTATGCCATACACAACAGTCTTTCTCTGTCAGGTGACTTCCAGATATTGGCTAAGAATTGCTAAAGTTGATCTTATGCATTTTGAATTACCAGTTTTTAAGAGGTTACTTTTTTTTAAATAAGGTGCTCAATTTGTAATAAAAGCAAGCTAAAATGCATCTCTGACATTGGAGATCGCAATTTGTATTAAGACATCTTAAATGAAAAGAATTAAGACAGAGAAAAATCAGATTTCAGAAAATATTGTTTTTATTTAATGGTCACATTTGGGGGGGAAGGAGTTTTTAACATCAACATAATTTTCATCTGAATTTGAAATAGCTTATGAAAATAATGGGAGAGTGAAGTATTTCCTGTTAGTTTCACTTTATCAGTTTTTCAACAATTCCAGTGCATCCTATTAAGTCAGTTAAAACTTAGAAAAATAGTACATTTTTGTTAAACATCAATACACCTTATATTTTTTGTCTAAACAAAACAGCAAATACAGCATTCATGAGTAGAAAAATTAATGAAGGAAGGGGGTATGAGAAAACAGAAAAGCCAACCATAAAAACACGGGCCCGTCCACTGACTTTGTCAATCAATGGTCTCGTTATTTGATGTGTGCCCATTCCTACATTTTTTCATCCTTATTCAGAAGTATCTTTGTTTGGGAAGTCTATTGTCCAAGGCTGCCTCCTATAAAGAAGTACTATCCTCCATACTTCCATGACTCTTTTGTGCCATTCCTAGCAAAGTGATTTCTTCGGGGGTGAGAGGACTCAGAAAAAAGGAGTCTGAAGTAAGGAAACAAGCATTTAGGAAGGGCTTTGGTCTAGAATGAGCAAAGGAGTTTGCCTAGTACCAATAATGTCGAAAGGGAATGGTAGGTTTTCTCATGTGCAAAAAAAAAAATCTCCTTCCACACGAGAAGAAACTCAGGAAATGACTTGTAAACAAGGAGAAAAGAGCAATTTCAATTGCTCAAGTCCTCATGTTACAACCTTAGATACAAAGGTATAAGTAATTAATTCACAGTACACAACTAGTCTTAGATTCCAGGCAGGAATAATCCAACTCTGATCAACAAACAAAGTGAAATGATTTAAACCTTTAAGATTACTAGTATAGCAGCACATTGAGGTGGGGAGGGAGACAGTCACAGGACCTAAAACAACTGATGGATGCTTTGATGGGAGCAATCCTCAAATTCTTCCACTTGATTTTTCTGGTACGAAGACAAGGGGCAAGACGCAGGCCAGCAGAATCTGCTACTTCTTACCGATAATCCAAGCTGCAGTTCAAGGCAGGCATTATTTGTACCAAAAACCCTCACAAGAGCTTTATTTGATTAAGAGCTGCTCTACCAACTGCTCGAATTTATCCCAGTGTTGATAAATATACATCTGAGTCTCCCAGAGCATGTTTACCAGGATTGCATTGCTCACTTCATCCAGCATTATGTCTGTCTCCAAAGAGGGATTGAATCTGTGGGCATCATGAAGATGTTAAGAACAACAGCAGTATTGTGCATACGCTGCAACTGAAGATATGAACATAGGGCAAAGAAGCATTCAACAGAGGAGAGCACAACATAGAAAACAAAATATAGGAGTATCCTAGGACCTTCACTTTTAGATTCCAAAAACCCACCCCATCCCTCCAAATGTTTTCTGGATATCGCCGATAGAACTTGGTGACAGAAAAAACCAACACAAATAGTCCACAACTTACGACCACAATTTTATTTTGGATTATTTTGCATCATTGATGCAGCCATTAGATACGTTGCGCCCGGTTTTACAACCTTTTGTTGTGGTTGTTAAGCGAATCACATCCCTATTGGGCAAATCCAGTTTCCCTCATTGATTTTGCTTGTCGGAAGCCCCCTGGGAAGATCACAAATGGCAATCATGTGATCTCCAGGATGCTGCAACTGTTGGAAATACATGCCAAGCATGTGAATTTTTATCACGTGACCATGGGAATGTTGCAGTGGTTATAAGCATAAGGGCCTATCGTAAGTCACTTTTTTCAGCACCATCGTAACTCCTAACAGTTGTTAAACTAAAGGACGTTAAGTCAAGGACTATCTGTACGGTTTTCATCTTCCATATAAATATTCGAGCTCTTCCCTATGTTTGAGTCTATGAAGTTCTCTACAGCAAGGACTGAGCCATTGCCTCATCTAAACTTTGTTTCCTGTTCTTGCATTATCCTGTGTCATAGTTCTGTCTTCTTAACTAAAACTAGCCTGACTTCATATAAAACATTCTGACTGTAGCTCAGACACTGGGTAATTGGTTAATATTTCCCTACTTCTCTGCTGAATCCCACCCCATTAAAAAGTTGTGAGGGCCTCCTATATAAAATACCTGAAAAACAGAAAGTAGCCTAGAAAATGACTATTTATCAGGATGGGGAACTTGTGACTCTTGAAATGTTGCTAAACTGTCATTCTCAGCAGCCACCGCAAACATGACCAACAATGCTGGAAGCTCAGCAACATACTGAGAGTTAGAGCTTGCTCAACTCTGCCTATACAGGCTGCCAAAATGCATAATAATCTTCAGCTATAAATCAGCTTTGGCCTCAACTAAAGTGACTAATAGAGCCCCTTTAAGTTGATCCTTGTTTATTATATAAGCTCATATTCTGAAATCAGATTCACAAGTTCAAACTCTGATTTTTCTGACACAGTATTATAGTAGGCATGGCTTATACCTGAAATAATGGGCATCTATCATCTCACACCAGGCGGTTGCACGATCAACACAAGGTCCATCTGGATCTGTGCACTGCAAAAATAAAACAAATGAATCTAACGTTATTCAAGGTATGCAAGTTTTTCTACAGAACAAATTTCCAGTACAAATTTAAAAAAAAAACCTCAAAAGAAAAAACAATCCAAGCAGGTTTGGATAAGCACACATTGGAAAATTTAATTTTAAGGACAACATAGATGTGAAACATATGGCAATGCAGAGTTTTCCTGAGAAATTTTAAGACCCTCTTTTTGATTAACAAAGCAACTGTTAATAATTACGGTGTTCTGTGTTACCAGTGGGCTAAACTGATGACAGTACATTATTAGCATTCAGTTGTGTTCTTTATAGCTTTATAAGAAAGAATCAAGTAGCTGAAAGTCATATTAAAGTTGCTTGAAAATATGCTATCATATATGCATATGTGTAGGGGGAAGGTGGAGCAAAGCTAAGGTGATATTTTGCCTTTAACTTTTTACCAATTCCTGTAAGTCAACTCTACTAACCATCTAGTGCAGGGGTGGGCAAATGTGGCTCTTTTACAGCCTGTGGACTTCAACTCCCAGAATTCCTGACAGCCAAGCTGTCTCAGGAATTCTGGGAGTTGAAGTCCACAAGTTGTAAAAGAGCCACATTTGCCCACCCCTGATCTAGTGCTGTAGCTGGACTTATTTGCATACTGGATTCAGATAGAATATAGTCTCAATTTTGAAAATTCCCAGAAAAATCCAATATGATAAAGGAGGCATAGTTTGTTATTGTGGGTAGGTGGGGGTGTTAAATAGTAGATTGAGTGTGACACTAAAGATTGGCTACCTGGCTAGTGGATTTTGAGAAAGTTGGAGAAATAAATAATTTAATAGCAGTCTTGAAGTCAAAGATTTCCCTACTAAATAAGATAGAAAAAGAAATGAAAAAGGGGAAAATTATACATAATAAAGGAGAGTATTTGGGTCTTGATAAAAATGGTCACTTCTGTAAGACATTGTATGTAAGTCAAGCTAAAGACTAAAACACCTCCCACCAGCAGCTAACATCCAGATGAGTGAAGATTAACACCAGACCAACAATCAATACCCTCATCAAGGAACTGTCAAACAAGCTAACAGTAAATAGGCCAAACAAAGAATGTATAAAACCACCCCCACCAACACTGACAGGAATATAAAATGAGAGCAAACCCTACTCCTTACTAGCACTGATGGTGTTACCTAATTTGGGTAATGAAACATCTGCAAGAAAACAGCCAAGCCCAGAGAGCACCAAGGACCCTTCATTTCAACTTAGGCTACAAATAATCTTCTCCATCAGAACATTATATTAAATTTTAAGTAATTTACAGTACATCTAATCCAGGGGTGGGTTCTAACCGGCTTTACTACCAGTTCTCTTTGAGTGCACGCTTCGCGCACGATCGCCACACACATACTCACTTCGCTTGCATGCACACCAAACTTGCACTTTGTGCAAGCGCATTGCGAATCTGCCCAGCTGAGGTGTGGCAATCCGCTCTGCCGCACCTCTCAGCTGGGCGAAAAAAGAAGAAATATCAGGTCGGAATAACACAGCGGCGGGCGAGAGGGCCCAGCTCCCAAAGAAAGAGAACCGGTTTGGTGACGTAATAGCGTCACCGCTACCAGCTCGGCTGAACCGGGCCGAACAGGGAGCAACCCACCACTGATCTAATCATAGAAGCAAAGACGTAACTCAGAAAGCAGCAATGTTAACTTCAAAGGACAGTAAGATATGGTCAAGAGTGGGCCAGGCAAAAATATTGAAGCATATGCATGAAAGAAACTTAGATAAGCATCTCACATGCATATATTTATCTCCCTCAACATTTGTTAGCATCTCCCTGAGAAAAGTATTTTCTTCACCTTTATTGGGCTTTTGAATTGCTATCATATTACCAACTATCCAAAACATTCCTTTTATACGCAAAATGTAGAAATCTTCACTTTGGATCTGGTATCATGATGCCTACTCTCTATCTCATACTCACACAGTCCACCACCAGCCTGCCTAGTTCTTTAGCCCCATAGACAGTCTTGGCCAGCTCCCAAGGGTTAGAGGGACGAAAGACGTCCACAGAGCTCACAGGCACTTTTGGTGCTCTGCCTGTTCCAATAGAGACGACGACTCCCAACTTCTTCACTTTGTCACCTTGCCCCTGGAGAGATGGAAAGAAAATTAAGCAAGTACTCCAAGCTTCCAAGGATAAAGGGGATAGAAGTCTTACCGACATCTTCACATTTGTCACTTGAATTTAGCACAAAAGAAGCATGCAAACTGTCCATGTAAAATAGATTTTGGGAATATTATTCTAGTTTACTTTTTTCCAATCTTCAAAGAGCTATGAAGATTTAGCAAATGAGTTGCTTTAAACTTGTTCACAAAACTGATTGGTAGTTTTATAGCTCCTTGATGTCTTACACATTTATTCTGAATTAACACAAAGCTTGAAAGTTTATTTAGTTACAAATAAGGGTTTGATACTTGTGTTGCATTATTAAAAGAAGAGTTACAGTGCAAATCCCACTTCCTTCCTGGAAAACCTTCAGGAAATCTTTTCTTTCCCTGTATCATATGATGGTCCTTGCCAACCCATTTTTTTTTTGTAAAGACTTGCTTTTCAACAATCACTGCTTTAGTTAGTTTAGCTGAACAGATTAATGCAAAATGCTCTGGCTAGTTTTGCAGACATTTTTGAAACTCCAGATGCTCCAAACTGCAGCAACCAAAGTTGCATGCCATGAATCACAGAACAAAGCACATAACTTTTCTTATTGTGGGAAAAAAGCCCCAAGAAGGTTAGGAACATATATCCTTAAGAATTGTTTGTTTTCATACAAAAATCTTAACAGAGCACAAATACTGGTGCTGGTACTTGATTATTTTTTGAATTAAAACATGTCACTCTCTCCAGGATGTTTTGCCAGAAATTGACCTGCAGGCTTTTAATTTTGCATACTTAATTTTTCATTTTGCCTAATTACAATCTTTCTCTACTTGGATCAAACTTTAAAACAAAAGATAAATAACAATAAAAAAGAGAGCAGTAAAACTAAAGTGCTGGCTATATGATGTGGCTTCTGTTAGAAATTGGTTGATGCAGCTTACTCTGAGGGGATTTGATGAAAATGTTGTGATTGTCAGATACTTTTAGATCCCATTAGTGATCTGGAGCACCCATAAATTATACTGCCAAATTTGGCAGCAAAACATCTCCATTTTTCGGAGTATAAAACGCTCCGGACTATAAGACTCACCTACCTTTTTTGGGGAGGAAAACAAGGGGAAAAAAATCTGCCTCTGACTCCCAGCAATTTGCCTCCTTGCAGCAAACAGCCCATTTCAGCTTCAGCTTCAGCACAGTCTGATTAGCACAAGCAGCTGATTGTCGGTTGGATCGGCCTCCCGACCATCAGCTGATTCAGGCTGCAGATTGCCATTGCCTCCGCGTGCCCCATTTTCTGGGGGCCAGTGGGTGGGTGGAGCTATATTCAGTGTATAAGAAGCACCCAAATTTTCACCGTCTTTTGGGGGGGGGGAAGTGTGTCTTATACTCCAAAAAATATGGTAATTTCCAGCAGTGCTACTTTATGCTCTTCTTGCCCCACAGCTAAACAAAACCTACTGAAACATTTCATCTTTTAGTCACCCGGGGACATGCATCACTTTCTGAATTCCTTAGAAATCTGTTTTTTAAAGAGAAAATACTGTCTGGGGGGGGGGGGGGCAGAATGGTTCACTCTTAAGACATTTTAGAAAATTGCATGTGCAGATTAAAATGTGTCTTTTGTAAGTATTCTTGCACATTAAAGCCGTACTTTCTGGATTAAAGACTTATTATATTCATTGATCTCAGTTATGGCATCCAAAGTGGGGTTGTTGGCTAGCAGCCCTCCATCCAGAAACCGTCCTACAGGTCGAAAATATGTTGGAGCAGCTCCACTGGAACGGGCAGCCTGCCATACCAGTTGATCTATAAAGAGCAAACAAAAAGCAGTGACTATCAGCAAGAATGTGTATCAATATTATAATACACAACAAAGCAAGACTATCTGGCTATCTGCCTTTCAATGAATTGGAAATAAACACAAGAAAAATTCAAATCAAGGAAAGATTTGGAGGTAGTAAAGGTAAAGGTTCCCCTCGCACATATGTGCTAGTTGTTCCCAACTCTAGGGGGCGGTGCTCATCTCCGTTTCAAAGCTAAAGAGCCAGCGCTGTCCGAAGACGTCTCTGTGGTTATGTGGCCGGGCATGACTAAATGCCAAAGGCGCACGGAATCCTGTTACCTTCCCACCAAAGGTGGTTCCTATTTTTCTACTTGCATTTTTTTACGTGCTTTCGAACTGCTAGGTTGGCAGAAGTTGGGACAAGTAATGGGAGCGGCATTAGGGATTCGAACCACTGAACTGCCAACCTTTCGATCGACAAGCTCAGCTTCTTAGCCACTGAGCCACCGTGTCCCTAGATTGGAAGTAGTAGGGAAGCCAAAAGAAGATCTCCTTACATTATTTTGATTACACTTTAATTCTGAAGAAGAAAAAATAAAAAGCCCACCCCCCAAACATTATGGTGAATAGCAAATATTTTCCCAAAACTTCTTGCAACGCAAATGCTATCAAATAGAAAACACTGATGGCTACATGTGTGTTTCCTTTAGAATTCTTAGCAAAGTTGTCTAACACTACGTTTTTAGCCTTAGGGCTACTCCAAATGTTTTTTTTCCCCTATACATAAATTATCCTTGTAATGGGAGAAAAATATGGCTGCATATGCAACCAGTTTTTAATTGGTTATGAGTAGAAGATCATGGGGAAGTGATTTGTCCCAATCTTATTTAGAATATGTAGTAGTATACATTCATTCCAAACATGACATATGCTAAGTGTATGATTATTTTGTTTCATCCAATTCCTCACAAGGGGTGAATGAGGAGGAATTATGTATTCCTTACAGGGTTCTCCCACCACTCCCCACTCCCCCCCCCCCATGCAACTTAGATCCCTGGTCTGTGGGAATAGGTACAGGTAGTCCTCAATTTACAACAGTTCATTTAGTGTTCAAAGTTACAACAGCATTGTTATCTTAAATTGGGGCCAAATTAATATATATCCTTTTAATTGTTTTTAATGTTTCTATTGTATGTTTTTATCTGGCTGTACACCGCCCTGAGTCCCTCGGGAGAAGGTGCCATATATAAATTCGAAATAAAATTAAAATAAAATTAAAATTAAAAAGTGACTTATGCCTGTTTTACACACTTATGACCTTCGCAGCATCCCTATAGCCACGTGATCAAAATTCGGATGCTTGACAACTGATTCATATTTATGACGGTTGCAGCATCCCGGGGTTATGTCAGCACCTTTTGCAACCTTCTGACGAGCAAAGTCAATGGGAGAGCCAGATTCACTTAACACCCCGTTTTATTAACTTAATGACTGCAATGATTCATTTAACAACTGTGGTAAGAAAGGTCGTAAAATGGTGCAAAATTCACTTAACATCTGTCTCGCTCGACAACAGAAATTTTGGGCTCAATTGTGGATGTAAGTCAAGGAATACCTGTATTTACCTTCTGGCTTGGTCATTGGTTGAAATGAGCCCATCATTCTGAAACGGGTTTTGTTTCTTCCTTCTGGCGGATTGTAATTCCTGAACAAATGGAGCTCAGCAGGCTGTCGGTCGCATAGTGTTGCTGTCAACATGACTCTGTAAAAGGTTGAACAAGACAAAATTGCAACTTGATTGTAAGGCAGAGACCATAGCGCAGTAGCAATACTAATGATCTCCAGGCAGAAAGTGAGTGACTCAACCTGCTAGTTAAAGGAGATCAGGTAGTACTTGATGAAAAATACCTTTACTAGAAAGAAGGCAGATGGATCATTCACCTGACCATGACAGCTTAGTGTGTATTATCGTTCTTCTACGTGTCATAAAGTGGTATTACAACTATGCTAGGCATGAATATGAATTGTCTTTTCCTATCTCTCCCTCTCTATTCTTTTTCTCTTTCTGTAGGCAGGTGACATGATTAGAAGTTAGACAGGAAAGAAAGAAGTTTTTTAATATAGGGCGATACGATTAAAAGCTAGAGCAAGAGACAGAAATAAAGGGAATATTAGTGTATTTTTATTTGATAAAATCAAAGTAATAATGAGAAATAGGTGGAATAATTGAATAATGATAGATTGTAATCTAATATAGATGTGTATTGATATGGGAATTTCATAAGTTGATTGAATGTAATAATAATGTTTAATCTGATCAGTTTTGTTTGTACTGGAATGTATGGCGCCCAGGGGCCACACTGTTCACACATTGATTTGACATTTTTGTAAAAAAATAAAAAAATAATAAAACTTTAAAAAAAACACTTTGCTAGGCAGGTACTTTACTATTTAGGTACTGATGAGATGCCAAACCTACTTTGAATAACGGAAGGTATATAAATAACCATCAGGAAACCATCCCAATGGTTTTCATTTTGGCTTACTTAGGACTCTTGATATCTGTCATTTTGGTATGTTCTCCAAACTCCTTTTTCAGGAAATTCTCAAGAGGCTCCGATTCGTAGGGCCGTGACCCTCGAAAGACCTCATCTTTCATGCGAAAGTACACACAGCGCATGTAGTCCATGGGCTTCCCTGAGAAGAAGAATAGCATGATTGGTTTCCTGGAGGACACCTTCGGTTCCAATCCAGCTGATAGAAACAGGCAGGAAATTATCTAAACATCTTGGTGAAAGTATGGAAATCCATGTTTTGTGCAATGAGTGAAATCACCAAATGTGTGACAGAAGAGGAGATGTCAGGGGGGGAAAAAAGTTCAATAGCAGGAAGGAATACGTAAGGCTATGCCAGAGGCAAGAGCGCAATGTACATGAGCCATTCTGTGTAAAGGATGATAAGGATCCATATATTGCATGCTTTGGATGCAGGAGATCCCAGATTCAATCTCTTGCTATCTCTTCTCAAAGAGAGATTGGTAGAAAAACTAGAAAACCAATTTCGTTGTATACATGATGTACAATGACAATAAAGGCTATACTATAAAGAACACCTGGTCATTTAGAATATAGACCATGAGGTCTAATGATTAGATTATCATTAATTACATGATAAAATATGGCAGCTTCTGGTGAAGAGTGGCAAAGAACAATTGAAGAATTGTTTGATGGGCAGACACAAAATATATCTGAATGACACTGTAAGTATGGTAATGAGGGTAATACAATATAAACTAGGATTGTCTTCTATCTACTCCCAGCAACAGAAGCACTGTACTGAATCTCAATTTCTGGATCAGGAACCCTTCGTTCTTTTTTTACCTAATCAACAAAAAGCTTTTTATAGCCCTCTTCTATACTGAATGCATGTTACTTGCTTAAAAGTTTAGAAATAAAAATTAACTAGAAAGGAACTGAGTTTATGAGATTACCTATTTACAAATCTAGCAAAAAATAAATGAATTCCAAAGCCAATACAGCAATTAGAATGATTTAGACAAGAGCACAACAAACTACATAATGTGGCGGTTTGACATGAAATCTAGAACCCAATTCTGATCAGGGTTTTAAAGAGCACCCAGCCCCCCATTTTCTTCCCAATTCAGTGACCATTCCCATCCCACACTGAGTCATTTCCACATGGGATTACTTTCTATTCACATCACTTCTTACTAGGGGTGAAATCCAGCAGGTTCTGACAGGTTCTGGAGAACCAGAAGTGGAAATTTTGAGCAGTTCGGAGAACCGGTAGCGGAAATTTTGAGTAGTTTGGAGAACCGGCAAATACCACCTCTGTCTGGCCCCCGAGTGGTGTGGAAATAGAGATTTTGCAATATCCTTCCCCTGCCACGCCCACCAAGCCACGCCCACAGAATCGGTAGTAAAAAAAATTAGATTTCACCACTGCTTCTTACCATGTATAATAGCCAGAGCCAGAATTCCCCCTGTACTAGTCCCCGCCACCCAGTCAAAGAGCTCTTTCACGGGACGCCCTGCAGCTTTCTCTATAGCGATGAGAAACTGGATGAGTACAATGCCCCGGACACCCCCACCGTCCAGGCTCAGGAGGCGGTCCTCGCTAGAGAAGGGGAACAGAGAAAACAAGGGAAGTGTCAGCCCCAGAAGTAACTCTACCTTGTTCTTCACATTCAGATGACTCAGGGAGGTAGTTAAATGTTTATGTGCATTATATAATATATCTAAAGTACCAAAGTAGTTATTCCTGAGAGTACAACTGAGCCACAGAAAACAGAAACAGTAAGCATGGAGCCTTTCTTTCCAGGAACTTGGTGCATTTCTAATGGCTCTTCCCCATGCAAGGACATCTAAACCACCTATGTAATGCTCACTGACCCTACTTACTTACTTTCTCCTCTTCTCAGGGGCAGAGTCCACCACATCGGGTCTTTTCAGCAAGTTGCCAAGAGCTGCTGAAACATGGATGATGTCTTGGTAGTCTAGAAAAAATAGAGCAACAAACAAAATATAAAATTTCCAATGTTCAGGACACAGCAGGCACGGGTTAAAACTGAGAGTTTAAGATGTATTTCCTCGGTCACTGTGGCATCCAAACTCAATAAAACCTGAGGTTTCTATTTCTCAAGGCATTGCCCAGAAGGAAATGATGTGATAGGCATAACTTTCTAGAGTCACCATAATCAGTAACAGTAAATCATGCCTGTTAACTCACTTCCTTGTATGCAATGCTTATAAGAGCCTTGACTATAGTGAATTTAGCAATCCTATCTGCTAATTCAAAAGCTACTTATTAATCTGTTTTAAAATAGATATTATTATAGCTGTAAGAATATGAAAGAAAAGCGAAGGAAAAGTCATTAGGGTTATAATAGGGTAAATTACAATAGTATATGGTAGGTAGTCACAAGATTGGTTGTCCTGATTGCTGCAATGCAATGATCACTTTTCTAGCATACCCACACAGTATTGGACATCTGTAATCAACAGAACTGATTAGGGTGGCAATATGGATGTGCACACTGGCATCCATTTTACACATAACAATTCTTATTCTAAGTGCAACCCCATGTTTGAAATCCTCAGGTGTGAAGTGGCCCAAGAGAGTGAAAAGAAAGAAAGGCACAGAGCTAGGTAGTAGGTTACCTAAGCCAGAACTCCGTGGGGCTGATGATCTTTCTGGGAGATTGGAAGTGGATGTTGATGAGGTAGATATGTCAGGTGGAAGGAAGCGTTCAATCCCTATAATTTTCAGCAGATCTAAAAGAACCTTCCGGTTGGCACCTTGCATAAGTGAGGCAGGAATCACATGCATTAAACAGAAAATTATTAAAACAAATAAAAAATCAGTCACTACTGCAAGCTCTGAGACAACCTATTTTTTGTACCCAGGAAGAGCTTGTATCTGAAAGACAGGTGAATATGCTTGCCAAGGGCAATGGAGAGCAATTTTAATGAGGTAGCTCTAGGGCCTAATTCTTAATGCTTCCCTCCATTCTTGGTTATTTATCTATGATTCTAAATTTCCATTCATAGCAGACTTTCACCGGGAAGTACTGATCTATGCCCTAAACCCCAAGATCCAGGGCTTCAATATACATGGATTCTGTTCACAATGTTAACAGCATCCAGTTGGGTAGACCAAGGTCAACCCTCCCACCATCTACTTCTATCCAAAAGTTCTTCCTACCTTTGCTTGTCCTGGCTGCCACCAATCCAGGTGTCTCCCCTAAATCATTGGGGATATCCACATCTGCACCAAACACAATAAGGGCCTTGATCATTTCTATGTGGTCTTGCTATTGGGAAGAAAGGAACTTGTTAATGGAAACATATTGTCCTATTTCTCTCCATCCATTGTTTTCTAGCCAATGTTGGAATGCCCACCCATTTTGTCATCTTTTTTGTGTCCCTGTGCCACTTAGTTTCCTGTAGATCTAAAGCTGCTTAAAGAATATCAAATCTTGGTTTAACCCTGCATCATTCTGATCAACATCATATGGCAATGCCATTCCTCAAGGGTAGGCTAAACTTCCACATCCTCAAAAGCCCTCTTGAATAACGAAGTCTTAATGAACCTCCAGAAGCCCAATAAAGTGGAAAGGTCTAGATCAGTGTTTCTCAACCTTGGAAGCTTGAAGATGGGTGGACTTCAACTCCCAGAATCCCCCAGCCAGCAACGCTGGCTGGGGGATTCTGGGAATTGAAGTCCACCCATCTTCAAGCTTCCAAGGTTGAGAAACACTGGTCTAGATATAGATTTCCCCCAATACAAACTGCCAATTGGCTCAACCATCCCAAACAGATCAGGATTTCCAACCTTCTTCTGGTAGAATAGCTGGTTTATCTGGATTAGAATGGCGATGGTGAGATAAATAAATATAAATGCAATATAGACCCAATATAAATTGGATCAAGTGACTGATGTATCAAGATAAAATTGGTAAGTATGCTCACTGCAGAAATGAGCATAGCTTACATTTGTAGGCTCTATCTTCTTTCTTACAAAAACACTGAACTCTACCAACTGGAAATCGGTACAAAAGACATACAGACAGGTTTAAAGAAGCTTGAAACCAAAGATAGATTTTAAGTTATCAGAATGTAATTTACTTTTTCCTTCACACATGCAACGCAAGCTTCCTTTGTTAAAGCCAAGGAGGGCACATTAGTTCTATTACCAGAAAACTGGGAGTGAGCAATTTAGGTTGTTTGCTGCAAAGGATTCAAAGGTCTTCCAGGGGTACTGTACCTTATGCTCACCCTCTGCTCTTTCCATTTTAGAAAGAAAGCACCTCTCTCATCTGCTAGAAAAATATCCAAATGATGAAAGGCCCACCTGCATGGCCAGATGAAGTGGTGTGTTGCCATTCTTCTCTTTAGTGTTTGGCATAGCTCCATGTGTCAACAACACCATTGTGCAATCAAAACGCCCACGCCGGACGGCAATATGAAGGGCTGATTCCCCTGATGCACTGAGGGCATTCACTTCACAGCCATACTCAATAAGCATCCGGGTCATCTACAGTCATAAAGGGAGAAATCACAAATAGGAATTGCAGCATGTGCCCTTCTCTTCTTCCAAGAGCTTCTTCTATGATATTTTTCACAATGGGTTTCTTAATCAGTCCTTTTAAATATTTGTAGCTCTTTGAAAAAAATTTTATTTTTTAGTTACCAAACCATTCACCTGTATAGGTAGTCCTCAAGTTATGACTATTCGTTCAGCAACCATTGAAAGTTACGACTGCACTAAACAAATGGAAGTTGTGCCTGGTTACAAAGTTATGGTTGTTGCAGCTCCTCTGCAGTCACATGATCAACATTTGAACAAGACAACTACTATCTAGACTTATTTACATAACAAGAAAGCACCTCAAAATGTATTTCAGACAATCTACAAAATCCAATCTTTCTTGAAAGATCCAATGATCTTTCCTCTCATACTTTGTTTTCTAGGGTTTAGTGTGTAAAAATGAAAAACAGAGTTGACCATAGCTATACCTTTCTAAAATATTTTCACAGAGGCCCAATCTTTTGATTGCCAGAATTGAACAAAATTCACCATACTTCAAAACAAAAATCCACTTTCAGTTTTTCTGATTCTTCCCCCACATTTCAGCGATACAATTGCATAGATAATTTATTTTATCACTGCTTTAATTAAATTATCTGGAGTCAGGGGTCCACACGATGGATTTTATGCCACGCAGAGATTTTCTAGCAGGTATATTTTCATTTTCCATCTATTTCAATTGTAAAACAAGTTTTAGCATTCTCCAAATCCTCAGAGAAGTAAACTCTGTATTTTCTGATGTATTTTCCTTAATAGCAATGGCACTTAAACTTATATACTGCTTCATAGTGCTTTACAGCTCTCTCTAAGCGGTTTACAGAGTCAGCATGTTGCTCCAACAATCTGGGTCCTTATTTTACCAACCTCGGAAGGATGGAAAGTTGATTCAACCTTGAGCCGGTCATGATCAAACTGCTAGTAGTCGGCAGAGTCTGTCTACAATACTGCACTCTAACTGCTGCACCACCACAGCTCTTAATATGATGAACCTTTTAGCATATAGAGCTACTTGCAATTATAAAAGAGGAATATTAACTATAACAGCTCTATGACACTTCAATCTTGTTCATCTCACAAGTGAACAAGCCCCTTTAATGGTCTGGAGCAACCCAGGCACTCAATCTTTCCTACCTGAGATGTTAAATCAAAAATATATCTATATCACAGGAGACATTTCCCCCCCCCCCAATAATTCATCTGTTTGTCTTAGATATCAATTTTCCCCAATTTTAGGCTCCATTATTTTTGAAAATTCCACTAATTCATCCCAAGAAGAGTGAGTCATATCAGCATCAGAAGACTTACAAGGGTAAATCAATCAATCCTTTGTTTTTATAAGGAGATGGAACATTTGCACGAAATGCTACTTTTATATGTAAAAAATATTTTTCATTTTCTTCTATGAGAAAAATATAGTCACATTTTGAAAACTTTCTTAACCTAGTGTCCTAAAATCTCCTCTTAAGCTATCCTTCATTTTGGGTATTCATTTTCTCTAACAAGATCTTTGTCTGAAGCAAGCATGCTGCAAATTGTACGATCAATTTGGTGCTTTGGAAAGAAGATTCTTAAAGCTGGAATACTAATGCTGTTTCTCCACGATTTTCACACAATGGCAGGGGAAAGAAGGTTTGCAGGTTTTCTGGTTCTACACGGATATTAACAACCCAGAACCCAGCAACAATGAAATGTTAGCAATGGATTGGGGAAAATAATTATTCCCAGGAGAATAAGGCTCACAGGTAGTAAAAGCAAAATTAAAAATAAATAAATTTGTCATCTCCAATGATATTGTACTTTTTCACCTCTGCATTTCTGGCCCAATGAAGGGGTGTAGCACCGTATCGTGGGTCTAGAAACTGAATCTGGTTGATTTCTTTATCAAGGAGAATTTCTGCACATCTGGAAGAAAAAGGAAGGAGAAATAAACAAAAGATGCCACAAAGATGTCCTGGTCAGTTTTATAAATATTTGCATTTTCAGTAAAAATGGGATTATTTTCCAATGATCCAACAGAAAGTACGTTATAAGCCTTAAGATTCCTATTGGGAATGCAGAAAAGCCAATTTCAAAGTATAATTAAGCAACTTTAAATACCATGATCTTTGAATGATCACATCCTGAGATTTCACTGCATTATCACTCGTGTTCACTCATGTGTCCCCTCTTGTCCTCCCTGCCTTTCTATACTGTCTGCTGCACTGTTATCTTGATTGTGGAGCTTCCCTGCTTTTGCCAGTCTTCACCTTCTGCCACAATCTCCTGCAGCTCACTGACCATCTCAAAGAGTTTTACTAAAACCTTTGGACCAGAGGTATATTTCAGTATGTTTCCTATGGAGGCAATACTTCCCACTAACACACACATACTCCTGTAACCCCAACTAATGGGGCTATGGACAATAGATGGGTTTGGCACACCTCTCTCCTTCCCTCCTCCCCTCTAAGCTGGCATTTTATACTGCAATCATTTAGCGCAATCATGGAATTTCCCCACCTACTTAATTATGAAGGGACACTCCCAGGACTCTTGTGTGTTTTGCCACTTTGCAGCTACATTCAGAAGCACAAAAATGGGTATAAGATCAGCATTCTAGACAGCACCACTTTTAATTCAGACAAGCAAATTACTGCCAGTTTGGTGTGAGTGAAAGATGTGTACTTTGAGGAAACATCCATGCAAGAACTTTCCCCAGTTTGAAATCATTTTTGGAAGCATGCACGACTTCAATTTGATTGAAGAGCTTTGGATTTTTCCTGCCTTTGAAACCAGAGAAAATCTCGTTTCTAGGCAAGGGTGTCTCTCTGCTGACTTTGTAGACAGCTCATTTCCCCATTTGTAACTCTTATCTCACTCTGCATCTTGCGTTTGTGATTTCAGTTGGGCCTACCAGATATTTCAACAGAGAAGTGGTTGGATGGTTTTGAGGCTTTCACATGAATCACTTGGGGTTTAGAGAAATGCTCTCAGCAGGAAATAAAAACATGGATTTGAAGCTGGAGAGGGAAAATACCCATACATTTTATTTCCATTTTGTATTGAGTGGGAAAGAGGAATAATTTTTCTTTCTTCAGGACCCACGGAGCAAAGTGTGCAGTGGCCCTCTGTTTCTTGTTTTTCGCATGGCATTCCTTTTCTAAGGTCTTAGTTGATGGAAACTGAAGGTTAACAGTATAACAGGTTTGGAAAAGACCTTGGAGGTTTTCAAAGAGAAATAGAATAGAATTCTTTATTGGCCAAGTGTGATTGAACACACAAGGAATTAGTCTTTGCTGCATATGCTCTCAATGTACATAATACACTTGATGATACACTCATCAAGAATCATAAGTTACAACATTTAATGATAGTCATAGGGTACAAATAAGCAATCGATCATATTGGAAACAATCAATATAAATCGTAAGGATATAGCAACAAGTTACAGTCATACGGTCATAAGAGGCAAGAGATGGGTGATGGGAATGCTGAGAAGATTAATAGTAATAGTAATGCAGACTTAGTGAATAGTTTGACAGTATTGAGGGAATTATTTCTTTAGCAGAATGATGGCGTTCGGGAAAAAACTGTTCTTGTGTCTAGTTGTTCTGGTGTGCAGTGCTCTATAGCGTCGTTTTGAGGGTAGGAGTTGAAACAATTTTGTCCAGGATGCGAGGGGTCTGTAAATATTTTCACAGCCCTCTTTTTGACTCATGCAGTATATAGGTCCTCAATGGAAGGCAGGTTGGTAGTAAGTGTTTTTTCTGCTAGTTCAACAACCTGCTCAAACAGGAGATCCTATACCAGGGGTCCCCAACCCCCAGTCTGTGGACTGGCATCGGGCCACAGCAGCACAGCATGCCAGAAACCGGGCCATGCAAACAAGCAAAGCCCCATCCGCAGAATGTAGGCAGCAGAAACCTCTCTCCACGGAACCAGTCCCTGGTGCCCAAAAGGTTGGGGGCTGCTGTCCTGTACCATTTCGGGCAAATGGCTGTCCAATCACTTCTTTAAAACCTCCAGTGATGGATCATCCACAACTTCTGGAGGGAAGCCATTCCACTGATTAATTGTTCTCACTGTCAGGAAATTTCTCCTTAATTCTAGGTTAGATCTCTCTTCCGTCCGTTACTTCTTGTCTGCCTTCAGATACTTTAGAGATTAGGTTGACCCCCTCCTCATTATGGCAGCCCCTCAAATATTGGAAGACTATTATAAATCATCCCTAGTCCTTCCCTTTATTAGATTAGACTTACCCAGCTTCAGCAACCATTCATTGTATGTTTTATCCTCCAGTATCCTAATCATCTTTGTTGCTCTTCTCTGCTATCTTTCTAGAATCTCAACATCTTTTTTGTACTGTGCTGACCAAAACTGGACACAGGATTCCAAGTGTGGTCTTACTAGTGCAGTATGAAGCAGTACTAACATCTTGATACTATCCTTCTGTTGATGCAACCTAGGACTGCATTGGCTTTTTTGGCAGTTGCAGCACACCGCTAGCTCATATTTAAGTGGCTGTCCAATGAGTGACCAGCCAGGTACATGATGAATAAGTATAAATGATATTTGAAATCATCATTTGTTCAATATATATACAGTCTACACTATGGAATATAATAAAGATCAGCTTCAAAAAATATACAAGTACACATGATCTGAAAGGAATATCACATACATGACTTATGTTACTTGAATGGTTTGATCCTAAAATAAAGGGAAACAAGTGCATATTCAGTACAGCTGGCTAACATATAGGGTTTTCTATTTACAGAAATCCTTATGTTCTGATCCCAACAAAGCTAGGCAAAGTTACCTTTTCTGAGAATGCTTCATAGCCATGTGGATGGGATAACCCAGTGCACCCAAGTTACTGCACTTGGCATGAACCTTAAGAAGAGAGTAGACTGCATCTTCTTTGCCCAACTGGCAGGCCAGGTGCAATGGACTCTGCCCCTCATCATTCAGATGGTCCAAAGCAGCAGTTGCTTTCTTGCCCAGGAGCTGAACAATTAAACAAGTTCACATGTGACTTTCAATTCCTCCTTCCAGATGTGTTCTCCCCAATTTCCCAGTCAATATTTTACTTTCATCTAAGGAAATGCTTTAGCATTTCTCAGACTCATTTCAAACCTCTTGATACATACACAAAAGAGAATTTGTCTAGATATGGATGTTGCCAATTTTTAAGAGGAGAAATGAATCAACTAATATGCATTCTTTACAGTAGGATACACCACTGTGTTTACAGTTTTTGAAATAGTCCAGTGGTATATTCTTCTTAGGTATGTAGGGCATTATTATCCTTTTCATGTTGTATTTTTGCTCGTTAATCTATATGTATGTTATAAATCTATATGTATGTTATAAATTCAAAATTATACAGATGATTGCTATTCTAAGAACATTTGTAATTATCAACTGGTTTCTCCTTCAAGGTTTATATTTTCCAAATTTCCACTTTAATGCTAAATATTTTTTTTTTGCTGTGTATTCCATTATCCATCTAAAATAGGATAGAAAATCTCTTGAAGTCTTTTATATGATTATAAAAGTATTCCTAGTTCATCTGTAAATAAATTAATTTTGAAAATAAATTTAATTTTCATTTATTCTGCCCTGCTACGTGTAGAGATTTTTTTGTTATTGCAAATATTGATGGGCAACTTTGGTTCAAATATATTTAATACCTGGTTTTAAGCTCTTTAGCTTTAAATGAACTGGGTTTTTTTAAACATATCAAAGACCCAATAGTTCATGTTATATCCAAAAAGAAATAAAATTATATTGCAAATAATCAAATTCTTCTCATCATCCACAACAGTTGCTACTTACTTTTCTCCAGTGTTCAAATAGACACATTATTTCTTCAGACAGGCCCTCAAGCCCATTGTGGGAATTTGGGGATGGGGGAATTGATGGACAGGAGGATACATTAGATATGTGAGGCGAGCATTAAACATTTTCTCTAAAGATCACATATATGTGCACATATCTAGAGAGTGCATATATAGATAGATGCATGGATGCAAACTTTTGCTTCTCCTGCACTTCTAGGAAGAGATAAAAGACAAAGAGTCTTGCAAGCGGAAGACTCCTTAAACCCTCACCTCTATAATCTTTGGGTTGCTCCCTCGAACAGCATAATGAAAAACAGTTTCTCCATTTTTGTCTGTAAGATCAACACGGGCATGGCACTCCTCCATCAGCTCCTTCAGACATTCAAAATCACCTTTTTGGCAGGCTAAGTGAAGTGGGGTGCATTCATTGTCAGAACTGTTGCTATTTATGCAGCTAAAACAAAGATAGAGTATTGCTAGGTATGCAGTCTTATGTACAAGCTGGCCTACCTAACAGATTTTTTTTCAACAGTTGTGACATTATCTGATTTTTCAATCCGCTGCTCTTCTATTGATTGAGATGCAGGCCATATTGCAAAATTAATTGCTATGCATTTGTAAAACATTTGTGTTTCCACTACAATTTTCAATGTGATAAGAAAAACCCTTTAAAAATTACAGCCATTTTATTTAAGAGCTAAAACACAAGAGACTCTAGATCTTTGTCGCTGAAATACCTTGAGCCACACATAAGCAGAAGACACATTGTTATTTAGCGGTAGGTTTCTGAATAACCTGCAATAGGTCAAAAATTGGAAATTTGTGATTTCTCTAAGCAATTTTTAGATCTTAATTCTACTGTGTTCTATAATAATTCAAATTTGTATTCTGATACCAGTAATAGTATAATGTAGTGTTTTAATACATCAGTATAAAGTTTTGTTTTTTTTTAAATTTGATTTATATGCCGCCCTTCTCCGGAGACTCAGGGCGGCTTACAATGTGTTAAGCAATAGCCTTCATACTTTTGTATATTTATACAAAGTCAGCTTATTGCCCCCACAAACTGGGTCCTCATTTCACCTACCTTAGAAAGGATGGAAGGCTGAGTCAACCTTGAGCCTGGTGAGATTCGAACTTACAGTAATTGCAGACAGCTGGATGTTAATCACAATGCTATCAGTCTGCTGAGCCACCAGGCCCTGGTGTTATGGATTCAAACAGACAACTTGCTATGTTTTGTGGGCTAGCTTATTTCATTAAAGCAAAAAATAAAACGACCTTAAAGTCTATTTTACACAATTGGGTTCACACTTTCATGCTAAACTACTCTTTACTAAAGCACAGCCAACTTGGTTCATACAATAGACTGAGCCAAAGAAAAACAAGGATTTAATACAGAGGTCTTCAAACTTGGCAGCTTTAAGACTTGTGGACTTCAACTCCCAGAATTCTCCAGCCAACATAGCTGAAGACCAAGGTCTACTAGGCCAAGCTAGTAATCCATCCAATCCAGCATTCTCTGTCACATGCTCCATAATCATATGCATTCAGGAAGTTAAGAGACATGTGCAGAAAGAGGTTGGAAGCCTTTTACACTATTGCTTCTTAGCAGCTGGCATTGAAGGTAACCACGCTGTCCGTGGTTATGAAGATAAATGATAGCCATCAAACCTGTTACTGTAATCACTGAAAGCCCATTCTTGCCTGTTCCCTCCCTTTTAAAAGCCATTGGAATTTGTTTGGTGGCTATCAGTATAACTCGTGGCAGCAAATTCCACAATTTAATTATATGTTAAGTCAATTCATAATAATTTTTATTAGGCTTGAATCTCCATATATTTAGCTTAATGGATGAACCCAATTTTTAAGATAAAAGGGGGGGGGAGAGAGAAACATTTCTTTCTGCAAGCATGGTTTTATAGAATTCTATCAGGACTCTGCTGACCCATCTTTGCTTAAGTGGAAAATAAATTCAAACTCTGTGGCTTTTTCTTGGAGAGGAACTACTCTGACTACTTATATTTTAGTTGGGTTTTTTTTGTTTTTTTTTGCAGATTTGTATATTCGCTGTTTTATTTTCAGTTCCCTTACCAATAATTCCAACATGAATATCTTTGTTTTCCCAGTACAGGTAGTTGCTAAAGGTACAGGTACATTTAATGACTGTTCAAAGTTACAGTGGCACGGGAAAAAGGGACTTATGACCGTTTTTCACACTTACATCCACTGCAGCATCTCCATGGTCACATGATCAAAATTCAGACACTTGGGAACTGACTCATATTTATGACAGTTGCAGTGTCCTGGGGTCATGGAATCCCCATTTGCAACCTTCTAACAAGCAAAGTCAATCGGGCAGCCAGATTCACTTAATAACCATGTTACTAACTTAACAACTTCAGTGATTCACTTAACAACTGTGGCAAGAAAGGTCCTAAAACGGGACAAAATTCACTTAAATAATGCCTCACTTACCAACAGAAATGTTGGGCTCAATTGTGGTTGTAAGTTGAGACTACCTATAGTTGTGTGCTCATTGACATTATCACCAAATTATAAACCATGACTCTAAGATCTCTTCTGATATAGGTCAGCTCAGATTTGATTACTCCACATGCGATGTTTGGGGAGGGTTTGTGCCCATGTGAATCAATGGGGTACAAAAGACCCATTCCACATCATACCTCAGAATGAGATTGTGTCGGAAGCTTCCCAGAAGTCCAGACTCTACAGCTATGTGTGCTAGTGACCAGCTGGGGTGACTTCGTAAACAATCCGTCAGCTGTTGCAAAGTTTCCAGAGACAAAGGATCATGATAGCTTTCATAGAAGGGACGCAACTGGTTCGCGTACAGATCAAAATATTCACATGCACTTGGTTCACTGTCAACTTGAAAAAGCCTACAAAGGAAATGGTTTTAGAACTTTTATAATCTTTTATAACCTTTCTATGGCTTTAACAAACTGGAAATCAGTGCACCTGCCACAAAATGAGAAGAAAATCACCCCAAATCGTGAAATTTGAGAAAATAGTAATTAGGGCACCTCACAATCTATTTCAAAGGCAGTTCCATATAGACTTTATTACAAAGAGCTGATTATAAGCATAAAGAATATGAAACAAGGAAGCCAAATAATCATTCACAAATATAGAGAGAAAATTACCTGGCAACAGAAGTAATATTTTCTTTATTTTTTTACAACATTGTCCCTACTACAGGATAGAAAAAAAATCTTTTCTATATACATAATCCCAAAGTTATTGGGCTGCAACATTATGTAGTAGCTCGCTAAGAAACTAGTAATGCTGAAGCACATATTGATTTCTTCGCAGGTTTGCAAAGAACAAACCAGCTTTTATCAAGCAGTTAATAACAAATCCAGTTCCTTTTGTTTCTGTGTCAGCTTTCTCACTTACAGCAACCAGAAAAAGAAAACAAGCATATTTTGGTTCCCTTACATGCCTTCCAAGCCATCATTCACAACTTTGTCCAGAGGACTTGAGAACTACCATATTTCTCTGTTCTCAGCTTCCCATACGAACAGATAAAAGATAAAAAATATTTTTTTTAAAAAAAAATTAAAGATCTGTTACTTACCTTAAGGCAGAACTTTGATTCTGAGGGTTAATAAGCAGACAGTCCCAGGATCGAGCTGAACTGTTTTCATACAGGATTATCCTATCGTCTTGTTTAACAAGGTTCCAAGAAGTATATTCTGTCAGGGATACCTCCTTTACCCGGTGAGGGTTTGTGAACAAGTGGGTGACATTGTTCAGAGTATGGACAAGTCGTCCAAAGAACTGCATGCCTCAAAAATATGTCCTAACAATCTTCTTTCAATACTCTGGAAACATAGAAAAATTCTTTATTCCCACAATAGGACATCCATTAACTCTGATCTAACATAACCATTATTCTCTCCATCAGTTACTGTAGTGTGTAACGATAAAAAATGCATCAACCTTACTTGTCTGGAGCCCACTACTTATGATCACTGGATTGGGGAACTCAAACTGGGGAACCAGTCTGGTTTAGTGGTTAAGTCACCAGGCTAGAAGCCAGGAAACTGAGTTCTAATCCTACCTTAGGCAAGAAAGCCAGCTGAATGACTTTGGGCCAGTCACGTTCTTTTAGCCCAACTCACCTCACAGAGTTGTTGTTGTGGGGAAAATAGGAAAAAAAATGAGTATTGTGTGTGTTCGCCACCTTGAGTTATTTATAAAAAATAAACAGATACAAATAAATAAGCAAACAAACAAGCAGACTCTGGTTAGAAATATCTACTATGAAATTCATCCAATGTTGAAGGAACTAAGTAGCCAAAACAAGAGGACAAAAGACCAACAGGCTGAAAAATGGTCCTTTACGGCCAAATGAATGTCTTCATAAATGAAGACAACACTTTGGCTTGTAACTCTGTTTCCACATTACAAGTCTACATTGAATAGTATTTGCTTAAAAAGAAAATGAAACTTTACTTAATACCCTTGCATCCATTACAGTTTGGTTCCAAAGGCAAGCTCCTATTGAGAGAGGTTAATACATTAATTTGATTTTAAGATGAAAAATATTGAATACAATGTAAGTAATCTGTAATTCAAGCTACATTGGACAGATTAAATATTTTCCAGTTACAGGTGATTTATTGCACTAGCTATTTGCAAAGAAAACATCAGTACTGATTTTTGGGATTCTGTTTTAGCTTTGGAGGATTTTGTTTATAAAAAAACATGTATGTTCTACTTGCACTATACTCTACAGCAGGGGTGTCAAACGGATGGATATATCACATGCAGGCCACACCCACCCCAGCTCCATGAAGGGAAAAACGTCGTGATATGTCATGTGATGGCAACGTGATGTGGCAAGTTTGACACCCCTGCTCTACAGAATCATTCTGCCATTCAACTGGTGAAGGTCTTCCTTTCTCACTTCCATGGGAGTAAACTTTCTACAAAATTACTCTCCAGTGCAATGACTTTTATCAGTGCATTTTGTGGCATGGTGCAGTTCTTCATTAAAAGATCGTTACGTATACAGTAGATTTTACTGTTTAAGAGACATAATTTGAGTGTTTTCTTAAAGTAAATTTTGAACCAAAAACATACTGGCAGATTATGTGCTATTTGAAATAATGTTAAAGATAGATTGGGTATACTATTTGTATAATTATGTTCTACTTTCTTCTATTAATTTTCAGGGTAAATATTTTTATAAGAAAAAATGGCAAATAATGTTGATTTATATATAAAAACCTTTCCTTGGCATGCAAACATTGGGAAGCCATATACAATCTCTAATATATTTGAACAAATTCAGCACTGTATATTTATTTGCAATGTACAACATAACATAATCTATGCTGGACTTGTATGCTTTTTTTAAATGATTCTATGCCAGGGATTCATACTACAGATTTGTTTTGAGTATACAAATCAATGACAAAAAAGACAAAGACCTCTTTCTTTTTATGGTTTTACTTTCACAAGACCAAGAAAAAATAAAGAAGTCTTCTATTCACTCTATAAAAATATACATGGGAAAAGGAGAAGTGAAATCTAATTCAACAATATTAAAAAAACAGCAAAGTCTTGAAAGCTAAACTTGGAATTTTTAGAGTAGCATTTGTTGTGTTTCTTTTCTTTACTAATCAACCTTGCATCTTTCTAGGGGAAGATTATTATTGCATCACAATGGAACAGGAGAAAGCATTTAAGGAACATTATGATAAAGCATTTTTGACATCACAAATATTTCCATTGGTCTTTATTTCCATGCTTTGAATTATATCCATGCTTTTATTATAGTAACTCAGAAACTTGCTCTTCATGTTAAAAGGAATACCATGGAACCAAATGGAAAACTTTCCACCTCAGGAGAGCTATATTTCTTCATTGTTGAATTTAGTGGTACATTTTCTGTACCACCATGCAAAATCTCTCCCCCCCCCTTTTAAGGCTGAGAACTCTTTCAGAACCCATTAAAATAACCCTTTCTATGTTGCTTTTTAAAAAGAAAGTTCTTACAAATTTCAAGATGAAATAAATTATCTAACTCTTGTTAATGAAGCAAATTCACATGTTCCTAAATTAAGTTAATTTTGAAAAGACTGATACATATGAAAACAGTGATTATCAGTGTAAAATTTTAATGATACTGTCAGATGCTTTTAGCCTTTCAAACAAAGGCATGGGAAATACTAACCCTTGTGTTTTCCTCTAAGTGACCTGTGCTTAACGTTGGAATGATTGAAGTCTCTTAAAAGCCCTTGAAACCATGAAATGTGTTTACTCAAAAAACAATTAACTAGATCCATATAGCTCAACAAGCGAACCAAATAACCCGATTTCTAGCTAACCACAATATGCAAATACAATCGATGCAGTTTTTATGTAGAAATCACCCTCTCTCTTTTTTTGGCATGATTCTTTTTCCTTTAAGATTTTGCAGGAGATAAAAACTTTGCACTTCCAAACCTTTCGCTGTGGTTAAACTGAAAGTCCCCATCCCTAGAGTGGCTGCCGATTGTACAATTACAAAGAACCAACCCTACCCAGCATTTCCTTCGGGAGATAAAATCGCACTGTAGGAAATTAAGGATTATATCGAAGTATTATAATTCTCCAAGCCCAGAATCAAATAACGGATTGAAGGTATATCGGAGTCTATGGAGGCATCTTTGGATAATCTGTAATGTTAACATAATTTTCTTTTTTCCTAACGGCAAAAGGCCTTCTTTGGAGGATTTTTAAAAGGAAAGTTGGGAGGAAACCAGGAACGATATGCGAAAACTCGTCTGAAGTAAGTTCCTACATTGAGCTGCAGGGCTCAGAAATACTCACCTCTTACTTAGCTATTATTCACCCAGCTATTTCCGCCAACAAAGTCTCAGTTGCCTCACGTGATCGCGGCTCTACCAATCACGAACTGACGCCTCGTTGTCGACTCACAGGATCTTCTCAAGAGGGCGACGTGATTACGCTCGAACGATCATTACGCCTCGACGTGGAGGAGCAGGTCAGCCATCTTTCTCCCGGGCGGATGTTAGTTTAATACTGTAGAACCGAAGCCGCCATGTTTGTAAAGGAGGGTTGGGGGGGGGCTTTAGGGCGTAGAGTACCGCTTCCATCTTACTCAGTCTTCGTGTTTACGGTATCGCGACGTTGGCGACGCGTTGAGTCGAGAGCAAATAATAAAAGCTAGAAGCATGGGAGGAAATGTATGCAGAAGATCACAATGGGAAGATACAGAATAAAGACTCAGAATGAAAGGCGGGATATAGATTTTAAAAATATAAAGTTTTCTTATTGGTGCGAAGGTTGCAAAGCCTAAATTCCACTGAATGCAATATCTGCTACCACTGCTAACGGGAGACTGAGAGACAGGATAAAATTGATTCGGGTTAAAGGCACTATAGCGTCTTTTGTGGATAGTGCAAGTTGTCCTCGGCTTAGAACAATTTGTTTAGTGACCATTCGAAGTTACAATGGCACTGAAAAAAGTTACCTTAATGTGAATGATGTAGGAATAGTACAGGGTCAGCTATATGAACAGTGAAGGACCCTCTTTATTCACATTATTATAAGAAAGAAATGTGCTTGTTTAGAAATTACACAAGGTCAGCTAAATTCCATTCTTGGTAATATATATCTTCTGAGGGGCCTAGCTGGCAAGGATGCAAGGACATCCATATGTAATATATATCTTCTGAGGGGCCTATCTGTCAAGGATGCAGAGACATTCATCTGAAACAAAAAGTTAATTATCCAAAAGCAGCCGTGAATCTACGCATCAGCAGTCATAGAATTGAGGAAGGTTGTTTAGCTAAGATAACATTATGAACTAGAAAATAATGAAGGAATTTAGTAATTAGAAAGTGTCAATTATCATGTAACAAATGTATGTTAACCATATATGGAAAACTGCTATGCTCGCAAAATCCTTTGTCTTGGAGAGGTATAAAAGCAGTTGTATCAGAGCTCTTCTTTGTTCAGAATTGCAGATACAAATCTGGTTCTGAAACTGCGCAATAAAACTGTCTCTGGCTGACCCAGGAATGTTGTTTGGTCCCATCATTCCATAACAACCTGACCATTTTTCACACTTATGACTTGTGGCATCCCCATGGTCATGTGATCAAAATTCAGATGATTGGCAAGTGACTCATTTATGACCATTGCAGTGCCTTGGGGTCATGTGATCAGTTTCTGCAACCACCTGACGAAGTCAATGGGGAAGCCAGGTTCACTTAACAACCATGTTACCAACTTAACAACTTCATTGATTCACTTAACAACTGTGGCAAGAAAGGTAAAACGGGGCAAAACAATGTTTCACTTAGCAACAGAAATTTTGGGCTCAATTGTGGTTGTAAGTCAAGGACTGCCTGTAAAAAATACTGGCAAAATACTTCTAAAATGCTGCAGAGTGAAGTATATGGACAGAACGTGAGCCAAATCAAGGTCTGTTCAGCAATTTTGAGAAATGGAAACCCTCTTGAAAATAATTTAGCCCCAGTCAAATGGAGTATCAGTTACTAGTAGCCATATACTGTTGAGTATGGTGTGCTTGGGAAAGGAGGCTTTTGAATTTACAATATTTTATTAAGCTTTCTGAAGGCATCTTGGGTCACTTGTAGGGGGTTGGCTTGATTAAATTTTAGTCTAATCAGTTGGGAGAATCTTAATTTAATCATATTATTGCTGAACTATTACAGGCTTACCTCAGAAATATTGCAGACCCCTGTAATAAAATCAATATCACAATAAAGTGAGTCACACTATTTTTTTTATTTTCCAGTGCATATAAAAGTGATACCTATATTAGACTATAGTCTATAAAGTATTCACTATATCTAAAAAGATGTACATATCTTAATTTAAAAACATTTTATTGCTAAAGAATGGTAATCATCTGAGCCTTCAGTGAGTCATAATCTTTTTGCTGCTGGAGGGTCTTGTAAAAAAATATGCAATAAAGTGAAGTATAGTAAAACCAGGTATATCTGTACATATGTTTGACTATAAATTAGTAGATTTTCTTTCAAAAACCTGATTTGAAGGGTACCTGAGTTTATACTTCTAATTATGTTGATGGGATAAGGATTGGAAACTTTAAAAACAAGTGTATCATATTTTGCCTTCTCTGTATCATGAAACTGGTATATTGGAGGAGAAACAAAATGTTTGCAAACTGTCTCATTACATTACATTAACTCATGAATAGCTGCACCTGCAATTGAACATTGCAAAAAAAAAAATCTAATGAAAGTCTGTGATTGATATTAATACTGGTAAGAACTTCACATTTATTGAAGGTAAGGTTATCAATTGGTCCTATATATTGCCAAAATCAAAGGTTATGTTTTACAACACATTAATGCATGATAATGGAGTCATTGTTTGTTGAACTGATTAGGTTGGTTGGGGTCCCATGATGAAATATCCAATCACCTTTCAAAATGGAATGTTTTGTAAACCCAGTTCCAATTGTTAAGGTTGTTGAACAAGAGAATGTACTTTCCACAGGAATTGGTTGTCTACTGTAGTAGATAGGTAGGTAATTTGTCACCAATTTAGCAGAAATGTCTTTATAACCTTATTGCTGTGATTATCAATGATTGTGTTTAAATTCTACAATTTTGAATAGGTTACAAAAACATTAATCCAGCAACAGTGTTAAAGATTTAGCTTGGATTCACGCAGAATATTATGATATAAAATGTTTTGTGTTGTGTTATGCCCCCAACCATTCTGATATAATATATGTGTATGTTTAAATATTACTTAGAGTGATGTCTAAATGTAGCCTTACTCAACAAACTGTGTTTTAAAAATCACGCAGTATATATTTAATATCATTTTATTCAGTTTAGTACCAGTGGACACCATTTAGACAGCCTTAGTTTGTTCTGTTAATCAGTGCGATAAAAGAAGATGTGATAAAAATCAGTGTAATAAAAAATGAATTTCCTACATGGATGATACTGTATTGCATGATTATATATGGCGTGGCAATTCTTACTCATTTTAATGACTAATATTAGTCATGAAAATTACAACCTCTCCAGCTTTTAGTACAGACAGCTAAAGAGTTGTAACCTCACCTTCATCCTTCAAAAAAGCCAGAGTTTACTTGCACAGATTTCTATCTTTAACTTTATGTTGCTGTTATGTAAGAATGAAGTTGAGCGTTTAAAAAACAAAACAAAATTGTTTGGTTTGGTATGAAGAAATGGAACCTGTTGGTTGAGTTTAAATAGCAACATTTTCTTAGCATATCTAGAGGTGAGGCAGGTCTGGGTGCAAATTTGGAATATTAGATGTTTACCTACACAATATTCTTGTTCTTGCTTTGTGACATTGAATGTTGTTTCTGAGGCTGTGAAAGACAAAGACCTCTTTAAGAAAACGGTAAAGCATTTCATAACTACAGATGTACTGTATTCCAGCACTAGAAAAGGTAGATTCAAACAGATCTATCCAAGTGCCAAGCCTTGAGCTATTCAAACATTTTCAGAGGAAGCAATAGAAGCCCTTTAGAAGTAAATTGCAGTGCTTTGGAAAATAGCCCATTCTGAAAACAGGTTATTGTTGAAACAGTTTCCCATAACCTGTTTTAAAAGATGAAGTTCCAACACTGCAATCTGATATATTTTGGAATTTAATAGTAGTACAAATCCAATCAATTATATGCTATTAGAATTCTCATCATGACTTTTAACTGGGCGAAATGGTGTACCAGAGGGCAACTGTTGAAATAAGGTTATCTCAAATGGACTAATTTACAGAAAGTGTCTAAAATCTGGGACCTATCATTCCTGAGAGAATGAAATTTGGGGAAATTGTGGCTTTTTCAATGCTACCGGCTACTGTTGCAGTCAGGTTATCTTTGTTTTCAGGGTTCTATAACAGTTTTCCAGCAAGTTTTGCAATCCCTTGCACCTTTCCCAACCCACCAGCAGCACCTTAGCTACCTGCTAGAAAGGGAAGATTTCTGATGCTCCCTGCAGTATTCTCATGAAGAAACTCAGTGGGGAAACCAGCAGGAAATCAATCCTGCTCCCACTTCTTTTTTGCCTATCCTTGGTCATTCCATGTCTCTGTTTAGGAAAGGAAATTCTGTATCTCTGAAACAATATATATAACCAATAGAATATTGGTTATACCAATATTAATTGATTATAATTATAATTATAATTATTCAGTTATATTATACAATTATATTATTCAGTTATAATGGATTATAACTAAAGGTCCTCCATTTTATACTGTAGAAATATCTTTTCTGAAGCAAGACACTTAAAGCTACACTTATTGTTCTGAGAGAAACATCGGTCCAGTCTTTTGCTGCTTGTAGAATCACAAGACTTCATTATGGCATTACTTTGGGGTTTTATTTTGTCTAGGCTGCTGGGTACAGTTCAGTGTAGTGATTTTGACCTTTAAAGCCTTTAGCAGTTTGGTCCTACCACGTCCTCTTCATCTTCAAACCATCATGAAGCTATGAACTACAGACCTGACTTCTTCATCTTTTAAGTAGTAGCCTTGTTCCAATACTCAGATATCCTACTTCACCAAAAGACTTTGATGTCCCTCAGAGGACAACTCTCCATCTTCTAGGACTGCTGAGTTCAAGTCTCTTTTACAGAAAACCAGGTGAAGAGCAAGGACTTTTCATTGTATTGAATAGCATGGCACAGCAGCCCTGCCTGGACATATACAGATTAATTGATACGAAGTTCATTACAGCTATCTCTGTTATAGTCAGAGATACTATATTACTATTTCAATAGTAGTAATTGCATGGGTTATTTTTATTTAGTTACTTATTAGAGCAGTTTGTTATTAAATGTAAATTCTGGGCTTGTGTGAACATTAGAGGTGACTTTTTAAATGTATTTATTGATTACGTTATACATTCCACTTTTCTTTCTTGAGCTCTTAAAGCACTTCAACCCCTCTGGATGCACCTGGAATCTGTTTTTATTTTGTACTCACAACCGCTGTGCAAGTACTTGAACTGAGGGATGAACTTAGTAAGTTTTCATGACTGAGAGTGAAAGTGGAGTTTCCCAGCCCATGTCCAATGCTTGCTACACACTGCATCATGCTGACATGCATTTTTAATTAAAAATCGGTATTCTTTATTATGCATTCCTCCCCCCCTCCTGTTTTGTGGGGGGGTTGTTTTTTTGCTGATGCTCACATGGCCTCTTTAACTCTGAATAGTTAGATCAGCAAAGAGTATATAACAAAATGTTCTTAAAAACTGAAGGACAATAGCTTCTATTAATTAATGGAATTGTGAACAGAATTCAGGGAAGCCAGTAACACTTCTTTTCCAAATGGTCATGATATGCAAATTGCATTGTGCAGATGTGACCTTAATCTAAAGGGTTTTTCATCTGCATTGTGTGTGTTGTCTTTCACTATCATTATTGTAATTTCAACTCCACAGGGTGTTTAACAGAGTAGTCTTAAGCATATTTATACAAAGACTTAAGGTCTATTTCCTTTTAAATTCGTAATTTTGAATTCACCTATGCATATCCATTCAAATGGTTGTATCTTTCTAACAAGAATTTAAAATGTTTCAAATAATTTTAGAGATTCTTTTTCAGACCTCAGTATTAATGTGGTGAAGGAATGCTGTAGTTTCTATGTATGTGAATTTCAGAATTCACATAACATTATCATCTTACTCTTCGGCTTTTTCTAGTTTACTTTCAAGTGCATTAGGTTTCATATACCTGGTATTGTTTATTTGAGTTCACACTAGCCGGACAGAGCAAATTACTCAAGGCTACCTAGGGATCTGGAAATTGATTTTCTTGCTTTCTCAGAACAGTAATAGTGCTTCTAGCAAATGCTAAATGAATTCAGGGAATCCTTAACCAAGACCACAATTGGAATCAGAATTTTCATTGTTAAACAAGATAGTTGTTAAGTGAGTCAAGCCAGATTTTATGATCTCTTCCCCCCCCCCACAAAATTGTTAAACGAATAACTGCAGATATTAAGTGAGTCACATGGACGTTAAGTGAATCCAACTTCCCCCATTGACTTTGCTTATTGGAAGCTGTCCGGGAAGGTCACAAATGGTGATCATGTGACCATAGGATACTGCAACTGTTCTAAATACATGCCGGTTGCCAAACACTCAAATTTTGATCATGTGACTGTGGGGAATTCTGCAATGGTCTTAAGTGAAAGAACTGGTCAGAAGTTCCTTTTTTCCAGTGCCATTGTAACTTCAAATGGTCATTAAACAAATTGTTGTAAGTCAAGGACTACTTGTATAATGAAAGCAAATATAGCAGATCTTCACTGAGTCTTATATACAGGTAGTCATTAACTTGTGACCATTCAGCAACCATTCATTGTTACAATAGCACTAAATGAAGGGACTTACCAGTGCCCAATGTTACAGTGGTATAGCCCACTTGCACTTAGAACCACAGGGGCGTTTCAATTCCTCCATCTGCCTTTTGGGGGCCCTGCACTCTGCCACGATCATTGCCCTCACTAGCCTTCACAGTCTTCTTCCTCCTGATGCTGGCCCAAGATCCAGGAGCTGGATGAGGGCCTAATCCTGGGATGCATACAGTGAGTACAGTAGTGTACCAGTCCCTGGTCTGCCAAATGGAGCTTGCCAGGCCTGGCCAGAAAAAGGCTGCAGGATGGTGAGGTATGGTACTCTCAATAGCTGGAGGAAGCCAGGGAGAACAGTGGTGGCTCCCCAGGCAAATGTGGAGACTGTGTGGGAGATGCTGTTAGGGGTGGCAGCAGAGATGTTCAGAATGACACAACCTTCCCAGAGGCACAGTGTGCAGTCTGCAGTTTGTGTTGGAAGTGTACCTGCAAAGCCTCACAAACTGGTCATGAGGCTTTGCAGGAAGTCCTTTCAGGAGTGAGGCTGTGCACTGCACTGTGGTTCTAGTGCTACTTTTTGCTTTTTTTTTCTTTTCTTTTCTTCAGGACATGACAAGCAGCACTAAAATCATGTGGTTCTGGGACTGCTTGCCTTCCTGCAAGGCAGGGTGCAAGGGAGCCAAAAAGACAGAAATGCTGGTGGGCTGGGCTGGGCAAGATAGGTGTGGGGAGGTGGAGGTAGTTCTTAACTGAAGCTTAGGGTGGATCCTCAGCTAATGACCGGTTGCGTTCTCTTAATGACAACATCAAGGAGTGCCAAGATTGCTGTCACTAAATGATGCAGTCACATGATGTCTCATTTTATGACTGCGTCGCCTAGCAATGGAAATTCCGATCCCGGCTATAGTTGTAAGTCAAGGACTATGTGTAAAAATAAATTGTGGCACTACTAGGAACATGCCCATCGCTGAAAGCAGTAAGGATGACCAATAACATTTTCTTTTTGCCATTCAAAGCAAGGGAGGGCATCACTCTGAAGAATCTTCACATTGGACCCTCCACAGAAGGGACCAACGGTTCAACAGCAGCATGAGATCTACCAATTGATTTTCTGCCCAATAATGAGTTTGGAAGGCTTAGCATTAAAAATGATGAAAGCAGACACACGAGGCTACATTGTGTATGTGACCTGAACTGGATAGTTTCAGCAAGCATCGATCTTCTGAAAGGCTTTTGTATGCTATGTAGTAGGTTCCTTGCTCTGCAGTGGATGTAGGGCTAATTAGTGATCATATAAATTGACACCTTTCCATATAAACAAAATGTTTTGGTAGTAGCTTAGGTTAAGTTATTTTTATCTACTCATTCTTCGGTTCTTCATTTTTGCCCAGAAATGTGCAATCTACTTGTATCAAAGCATTGATTCTGAAGGCTAGCGACCAACTGCAAAACATTTGGTATGGTCCCTTTAAAAATAAATGCCCAGTACCAAGATGGCAGCTTCCTTTCACCATTCTTCAGTCTGTGCCCTTCACCAAGATGGGGAGGGAGGGGAAAGAATGATGTCATTGTATGACTGTGTTTTTATGAATGAAAAGAATCCTGTGAGTGAGTAATTCCAGGAAACTCATATTACAACTCAGCAGATCGCAGCGCAGCGCCCAGCTCAGCCCTTCGCTTCGGGAAAACAACAACTTCATTTGGGGAAATAAACAAGGCGGTTCGAAAGCTTAATTGTCAAGAAAACGCGGCCCCCTCCGATTGCATAGAGAGGAAAACGGCAAACAAAAGGACGATCTGGTAGGCAGTAAGTGAATATTTCCTTTATAATTCTAGTTCACGGACGTCAGGGACGGAGGGCGGCTTGCACTTTGCCGAAGTGAGGCTTTTAATGTCAGGCGCAGAGGGGTGAAAGCGACGGAGAAAACCGTAGCCGTGTGGTTCATTGTGGATCGTTTCCGTGTGGTGAGGAGGGGCTGTCTGGTGTTGACTTTTCTACAGAGCTAGACAGTAAGAGCTGTTTGTCGGGGGAATGTTTCAATGTAGCTGGTGTACAGCGTGTAGCTCTGTTCTGAAGAAAGAATCTGTAGAAGGAATCCGGATTTGGAGCAAAGCGTGTGTGTGTGTGTGCTTTTTTTTTTTTTAAAGAAACTGTTGTGTTGTTTTGCCTGCGTTTCACAGTTGCGAGGCAGTTACAAGAGACAGGAAATCGCTTAATAAACAGGAGTTGCTCGTTACATTATTAGCCCTGTGTTTGCACGTGCTGAGGCCTCGGTCACATGTAAGAAGCCGTTTGGCACCAATGCGAGTTCCGATGTGCGGGTGGGGTGTGGATTCCATTGGAAAATCATGTGGATCGGTCTAAATCCGCCCTTTCCTTTCCTTTCCTTTCCCTTCCCTTCCTATCCCGCCAATAATACGTGAGAGTTGACAATGGTTCGGTTTGAACGATGGTGTATCGGCTTCGGAGGAATATTCAGGTGGATTCGGGAGTTCCCGGCGAAATAGGCTGAACCTCCAGAATGGTGCTGAACGCCTGATGACGCAGGGAAAGTGAAGAGCAAACGAAGGGTGACTTGGGAGTTTGGGGAATGTAGATAACCTGCATCAGCATTTAAAAACCTAAACACAACTTGGCCTGAACTTGTGACTTTCGATTTTTATTTTTTTTTTCCTATTGGAAGATCCTGGGATTGCTTCCATGCATAGGGGTCCTAATTAATCCCCCATCCCCGTCTTGTTCAACTCCTTAAAGATCATGAAGGCTTTTGTTGTTGTTGTTGTTGTTGTTTACGCACATCTAGAGGGATGTCTTCAATTTTAATTTGGGGTTATTTCCTGTTTGGTGCGCCTCATTTCATTTAGATGAATAAACAAATGCACAATCCTACTTTGTTTTCAAATTTGGGATTCAAAGGATCTCGGGATTGTTTGGGGTTTAATTCTTTCAACGGCGTTTCTTTTTTTAAAGTCACCAATATAAATGACAAAGTTGAAAAAGAGATCAAAGTGGGGGAGGGGAAGCAGAAGTAGAACAGCCATCTTTTGAAAGAAAAGTCAAAAGGAGGAGTACGGTAAAAGCAACCAGAACAGGAGCAGGTGGATTTCTCCGAAGAGAGTGGACCACTGAGTGGACCACAGAGAGTGGCAATGCTGCAGAGAAGAGCTTGGGTTATCCAAGGCTGGTATTGCTAACCTAAGAGGCACTCAGTCAAGGACTGGCATCAACAGGTATTGTGATTTCAGTCTATAGTTATTAATTCACAAAAGAGCATGCATTTTGGATAAAGTGTTTGATATTCTTTTTTCATATAAAGATGGCCAGTCTTTTTTTTTTCCCCTGGAGCTTTGTAGCCTCTTGGTATACCTTTCCAATCTAATGTCCCCCGAAATACATTTGGCTATAGTCCTCTCATCCTCAGCCAGTGTAGTCACAAGCATATCTAAAGGTCTGCAGAATAGAGAAGAAACTTCTTTTTCCCTTGAAAGGATACCTTTCTTGCTAGATGTTGATTGGAACTTCATTGAGGACAAGCTCATAGAGTTGCATCTTATATTTAGTGATACTCATGCTGCTGTAACCACAATTAAGTGATTATTAAGCTATTGAATTCTTTGGATGTTTTGTTTAATAACTCTGCTTCTGTGCTCTACAAAAGTTCTGGTATGCCAGTTCTCTTGAAAGTTATATTTAATCTGTGGGGCAGGTGGTTTGTAGTTAACCATTAAAGAGAAAGAAGAGAATTATAAATTGCAGATGGTAAACCGAAAGAAGAAAACCAAGGCAAAATGTATCTCATAAATGTTTACTTAGGAAAAGGATTTAATCTGATCTTAAAGTTGCCTTCACTTGTGAGTAAAACAAAAACGTTATAAGCCTTGTATTATTGAGTTTTTGTTATGTGTAATTCAGCAGCCACAAGGATTCCTTTCCATGTAGACACCAAAATAAGTACAGTTTCAATTATTCTCTGTCCTAGTTTAAATTAATGTACCTTAAGAAACAAAAGGAAACTACTGTAAAAAGGTAGTTTTGCATTAATTCCGCTTGCTCCAATTTATAGACTCAACAATTTCTAGCTCATGTATTTGTAAGCTTTCTCTTCTGTAAAAGTGCAAAAGAAAATATTTCAAAGGGAACTTTCATTTTTTTCTGACTTTTAAGGATTCTAAAATGTATGCCTGCATAGTATCACATTTTTGAAAATGTATGTTCCTCAAGATATATTGTTTCAGAGTACAGTTAGATTTCACGGTTCCCATAATGGCACACACATTCCTTTTATAAACTACAGCTGATACAGTTTATAGATTCTAAGGAACGTGTGCTGGTGATGTGTTCCATCCTTTAATTATTGTTCTGATTAAGCCTATATTTAGTAACACCTTGTGTGTCTATCTTTTTTTGAAGATGCATTAACTCCCCCCAGGTTGGCGCCTACCAGATGTATACAATCGTATCTTTCATAATTCTCAGGTAACTTGGCTTTTATATCCATAAACAGTCTGCATTTAGGCTTACATCTGAATAGATATCTATAGGATTCTACCTGGAAGACTAGATCAAGAAAAGCAGTAGTTAAAAGTGCAAATTTCTGGCTCCCATTATCTATATAAGTAACCATCCAGTATTTAGCAACTTGCCTATTTGCCAGAGTCAACCTGCAGTTCTGTGCAGGTAAGTAAGCAGAAGGGGTGGGAGGTAGGTGGGTGGGAGATTCTTCTTTCTGTAACTAGCAAGGAGCAGTCTTTTTCCTGAGCAAAGATATTTTAACCAAGGTTATTAACTTATTTAACACATGTAGTTTCCGTTTCCATGTTCAATTCAGAGGAGGCAGTTTCTCCTTTTCCAAAACCTGCCTGGTAACTAACGCAAGTTGCTTTTTTAGCAGGCAAGTAAAAAATACACAAACCTGCAACTTTTGTTAGCTTGTTTTCAAGGCTGTTATCTTTGTCCGTGACACAACACTGAGGACCAGAATGTAGATTCTGAACTTACAAGTACATTTGTGCAGATTTCTAGTAACAAAATTAAATCCATTCTTCCTATCCAAATTATATGGCAGGCACAGAGTGAAGGAAGCTTGGGGATAATTAAGAGTTTTTGCAGAGAAGATCTTTGAGCTTCGCTTGTAGCTGATATAATTGCCAGGAATGGGGATGTCTTAATTTACATCCAAGTCTCTTACACCAGATTGTGTTTGGTAGACTTTGGGATTATAGCAAAACTGAGTAGTTCCTATAATTGAAGGTTCCTTTGTTTTATTTAAAGAATGAACTGGAAAGGGTGGGTTTTTTTTTTTCTTCACCAGAGAATCTGTGGAAAGAGTTTGAGAGCTGAAATGAATTAAAGCTACCTGTGAAGTGGTGTTTCATATGATCATTGCTATGTAGGGTTGGATATTCAGACAGCTTTCCCAATTCTCATCCTTTGCAGTTATCTTAACCCTTCTGGTGAGAAATTTTGAAAACTATAGTCTAATACTAGACTACAGTGATTAGATAATGCTCTTATATAAACCTACAAACTCCTTTTGTTGAAAGAGTGGACAAATCATGCTAAGATATGGTTCATTTGACCACATCTTACAAAATAAAATGTAACTGGCGGGGTGGGAGTATACTATGTTGTAACTATGATTTATATAACCATAGTGGCTGGGTTTACACAATATATTAAGCCAGTTCTGGAAATGCAGCTTCCTTGTTATGCCTATAGATTCTAAAAAGCCCTCAAACTGAATCCCTTTACTGTAATTAGAATTTGCAGCAATCTCAAAGATGTCATTTTGGTTAAAGGATCCCCCAAAAGGCAGATGTTTATGATTTGATTGTCACATGAAATCTGAAACATCTGTTGAAAAGGTGAACAGGGGAGGATTGTTAAAAAAATGCCACTGTGCATATGCTTGCTAGTTAAAGTTTCTTGCTGAGTATTTCATAGAATTATCCTCAAATCCTAGGTTTGGGTTTCTTGATCATTTTTGTATAGCTGCAACTCTTGGGAAGTTTTCTTTTACAATGGAAAGATTCTAATCAAAGTCATCTGGGATTAAATTTCTTGGCATGTAATGTCTCTTATGGTGAGCAAACAGTTGTGCCCAAAGTGTATTTTAAGGGTCCTTAAAGTTACCACAGGTTACTTATTTGCATGACTATAAATTTCTAGAATGAAAAACACTGTATGTATAACATACTGACAGGATCGCTTTACATTTTGATTTCTTTATCATAATTTGATCAAAGAAGGGAAGAAATGGGTGGGGAGAGAACAATCAAAGTGCCAATATTTGTGTTGAAAATATTTTACAGATTACATGCATTTTCTATATGCCATTTTTATTGACTAATCATTTGCATGGTATTGTGGTGGCTCACAAGTAAAATAATAAAACATTTTTTTAAAAAACCAAGCAAAGAAAAATCTAAAAGCAAATTTGCATTGGAGCTGAAAATGCACACCATATATGGACAGTTGAATGCTAATAGGTTTGCTTGGGTTTTAAGTTGGAAATTGCTCCACATGTTGTGCTGAAGGGTCATTTTTATTGAAATAATAAATCAGTGTATGGATGCTAAATACACAGCTTGGATTTGGGCATATTTCCTCAGGAATAAATCCCTTTGACCTTGTTGGAAGAAAATTTCTGAGTGAAATTTGCTAAGTGTGCATTTAAGGATATTCATTTCATTACAATCAGAATTCCATCAAGGCAAATTTGTTTTAGAATTTATAGGTATTTTTTTTCCTCCTCTAAACAATTCTGTGTTGTTGACATGACTCTGGGTCAATCCTGAAATTCCTGGAAGGCATTTTATCAGGGGATATATTATTCCCAATCATGACTGTTGGGTTTTTTTTTCTTTCAGTTTATCAGAATTTTATATATTGCAATAGATATGTTAGCTCAATTCCCATACTTCCAAGCTATATGTGTATCAATAGCAGAATAGAAGCAACAACTACCAGACTTTACACACAAGGATTTCTTACAGCGGATATCTGGGTAAAATTTGGTTTTGAAAATGGAAGAATTGCTCCTTTGCCCATTTTTGTCATACCTAAGAATTGTTGAACTATAAGGGCTATGAATTTGGAAACAGTTGAATAGATGAGCTGAGCCAGAATATTAAAAGTTGTGCATGCATCTTTGTTTTGAAAATAGTGAACCTGTTTGGAGACAGGTTTGCTATTTTCAAAACAAAGATATATGTTTGTTTCCTTGCTGTTTCCATGTTGTCTTGGATATTTGATACCCTATCTAAGAAGTCCATTGAATACAGATGTGTATGCACATCCAAATGCACATCTTGGCATCGAAAAAGTTAACATACCGTTTGGGGGGAAATCTGTTAGTTTTGCAATAGTTCTGTACACTAGCAAAATAATAAACTTCTTAGACACTGGATGCCAAATCCATAAAAAATCCCACATACAATGGGAATACTATTTTAATTTGTAGTTTTGTTTATAGGAGTTCTATGGTATATCATGACGGAGGCAAAAGTTCTTAGTATTTGGTTCTTAAGCAATGGGTTGTGAGAGGTCCACTATTTCCCTTATCTAGCAAACATGTTCCATTTGCTTCATGGAATGTGGTTACACAAGTATCATAGAGACTTATTGGACATTCCCTCTGATGCAATTAGCAATGTCTGGGACAAGTTGCTACCCTCCTCCACATATAATGGTTTGCAGCACTCTGTGAACTTCCTTTTAAATTATATTGAAAAGGGTCACAAAGGGGTAAGAATGTGTGTGTACCAAAAGAAGAATTAGTTTTGCCCACACCCCCTTTATTATATTTGAGCTATCCGTTTTGAAAGAGTTTGGTACATTATTTAACTTTCTAAACATACAGAAATGTACTCAGCATCTCCATTCTGCCCTGATTCTGCACAGAAATTTCAAACAGCGTTCAGCAGAAATATATTCGGAGAATATATATTCCAACCTACTTTCTTTGCTGGGGTATATAGTCGTTATATAATATACTGTTAAGTCATTATATATAGCAGTGTGCAGCAGCAGCCAAAAAAGCCAACACTATGCTACCTTGCATTAACAGAGGGATAGAATCAAAACCACATGAAATATTAGTACCATTTTATAAGGCTTTAGTAAGACCACACTTGGAATACTGCATCCAGTTTTGGTCACCATATTATTTTAAAAATATAAAGACTCTGGAAAGAGTGCAGAAAAGAGCAACCAAGTTGATTGCAAGGGTGGAGGCTAAAACATACGGAGAACGGTTGCAGGAATTGGGTTTGTCTAGTCTAGTGAAAATAAGGGCTGGGGTGACATGATAGCAGTGTTCCAATATTTGAGAGCCTGCCAGAAAATAAAGGGAGTCAATCTATTTACCAAAGCCAAGACAAGAAACAATGGATGGAAACTAATAAAGGAGAGAAGCAACCTAGAACTAAGAAGAAATTTCCTAAAACAGAGAACAATTAACCAGTGGAATGGCTTGCCTCCAGAAGTTGTGGGTGCTCTCCATCACAGGAGGCTTTTAAGAAGAGACGGGACAGCCACTTGCCTGGAATGCTACAAGGTCTCCTGCTTGAGCGGGGCATTTTACTGAAGACCTCCATGGTCCCTTCCAACTCTGTTATTCTGTTAAAAAATTAAAAGTTTAGAATAGTGAGAGAAATCTATAAGGAACTCCTCCCAAGAGCAAGAATTTTACACCCTGTGAAGTTTGTTCTGTATCTCCACCCATTGAAATGGCATAGGGAGCTACTGGTGTTGAGTTAAAGCATATAGGAATGACAAAGAATGAAATGGACCTGTAGCATAGAATGGCTTTGGTGAAGACAATTCTTAGCATCTTATAATGCTTGAATATACAAGAACCTTGCTTTGAGTTATTTGGATAATTCTCATAATCAGTCTGCTTTTTCAAGATTCAAGATGATACCGTACTATCGGCATTGTTTCCCCTTCCTACCGCCATTTGTGTGTTTATTTCTTTGGATGTAAGTTTCACTATTATTCTATGTTTAAGTGCTTAAAAACCAGGTGTTTAAAAACTGCAGCTTCAGAAAAGTGGCTGAACCTTAATGCTTTTTTAGTCTTGATTTTACGAAGTCAGGCCTTATGATTTTTTAAACCCTGTTTTATGGTTTATTGGGTTCTAGCTAATTATGATTTCTTCACCATTATTTAAGCAACCAGTGTTCTAGTGTAAACTAGTTCCAGTCTTACTAAGACAACTAAAAAGTAAAGAGACTTAGGCAAACTTTGGATTAGTGCTCCTATCCTATCAGGAATTGGATGGTTGCACATTTCTTTAGGTTGTCACTTAAGAGACTGGCATTCCATTGTACTATCTTCCAGAAATAATGTACTACAAGCACCAGATTTTCCAGCTGGTGGGTTAATGTTGTAAGTCTCAACTTCTTGATTCCCAGTTTGTTAGCTCTTAGGAGGATAGTAGTTCTCCACGCATATTTAGTTTGGCCTTTCCATCTTTTGGTGATGAGACCGTCTCATGAGTAAGGAGTATTTGTTTCCCAAGTTTTTTGAATCAGCATTGAGAAAACATCATTACTTCATATTGATTACACACTGAACTTTAACTTTGCATTGATGGGTTATGGCAAGCATCGTACCCTGGACTAGCTGACTTTACTTCAAGAGACTCTTCACCCGAGATGATGTGTTGCAAATTTGCTTTGAGGATAAGCAAAGGATGAAAGCTTGATGACTTTCAAAAATGCTGTCAGTATTACAGTCCAATGTATGCTTTGCATCACTTTCTGCTCCAGACTGTACAAATCTTGGAATCTCTTCAGTGTTATTCATGCAACTTTTAAGTCATCCATGTTTCTGTAGCAACCCCCTTTCTCATCAGTTTCTTTACTTGACCTGTTATTATTTCTTGCAATATGTCTTATCAGTTCTACAAGGTTTTTGGATAACAAAGATCTGTGTATCTGCCTGAATACTTCACAACCTGGACTCCACTTCCAGTAGTGATAAAAGGCACAGTAGAGATGGTAACACATTTCTGCTTCTGCTGATTTACAGTGAGATAGTTTTTTTCTCCTCCATTGACCATGTGGCTGTAGAAACACAAGGCTTTAGAAAGGAATAGCCCATCCTATTCTGATGGTATGAGAAGGCTGAGAAATTATACATAAGTATATAAAATTGAATTGATTCAAGACTAGATGTAAGATACCTTATCCCTTGGCTGTAGTAAACTAAGAGTGAAAAATTAGTAAATTCAGCTGTAAGACATTTGAGTCTGTGGGAAAGATGAAAATAAATGCTTTGGATTAGATTTAAAAATAGATCTTCTGCAAGGTCTTGCTTAATTAACTATTGTTAATTAAACCATGTTTTTCTAGAGATGAAAAAGGGTGATTATACTCTTAAGGCATGTTTTAATGAGGTTAGATATTTGTTTCTATCATAATCTATCATTCCTAGTATTGCTTTGCAAGCAGGGGAATTTATAAGATATTTTAAAAATTGGAGGTATAACATTCAATTAAGTCACTCGTATTTCAACCAAGGTAGTTTTATTAAGAATATGAGAACATTATTTGCTCTGCAGTCATAAGCTCTTTCTCTGACAGAGGGGGCCAAAGGAATATTCATGATTTCCAGGGAGCGACTGATGTAAATCTATTATATTAACTAAACCTCATCCCATAATAAATATCAGCCTTTAAGACTGAAGGATTGTTGTTGTTTCTAGATAATAGCACTGCCAATTTCAAGAGGAAAAATTAAGCTTCCCAATGAGACAAGTGTATGAATGTGATCTCAGCAATAACTATTTAGATTTGTAGCCAAATCACTAATGGCTCTTAAAAACTTAATTTTGACCAGAGGAGGAAATAATAATAAAAAAATACTACTTAAATTCTACTTTCAAAGAAAGCACAACTTTCCTTGATGTGCTTATATTTTCAGGGGATATATTCTCTGGCCATCTCTCATGTTGTGAACTAAGAACTCTATGCTTTATTCTGAAATATATAAATATTGGTGACCTAATTCTAGGAAATCACTGCAGATGATTGAAAAATATACATATGATCTTATGCTTCAAATTTTATCCCTGGTACTGCAGAAAGCCTGTGAGATGAAGTGAGAAGTTTAGAAATCCTGACTTCAGAGATTGAAGTTAGATATCAAATGTTTGTACTTTCTGAGAGATTGAAAAAAAAAACACCTAAATCTCTCTCAAACATTTTCAGTGTTACCTATGGCTGCTCTTACTTATTCTGTACTTTTCCATTTACTTTCACATCCTCAAATCCTAGACTGAGAATAAATATCACATCAATATCTGAAAGTAAATGTTGAATATTTTAGTGATAATTGGATTTTCATTAGTGTGAAGGAATTGAGATTTTGGAGGAGTAGATAAAAGTACAAAATATTTATTTGGATTTGTTTTGTTTATTTAAAATATTTATATAGCTATCCATCTTATAACCAACTCTGAGCAGCTCCCACTCAAAGTTTCCTAAAAGAGTTAAATAGATGATAATTAACAAAGGAGTAGAGATATCTAACCACCCCCGTGACTCTGAAAGAATTTCCTGTTCACATCTAGCCACATCATAATACTTAAAACTAATAAAATAATTTAGGGCAATATATCTCTCACATTTAACCTCACTTCAAATCTTGGAAGAATTAGGCTGGAACAACAGCTGTTCCAAAGTCATCAAGAGCTCACCAGATATATGAGCTCAGTCTGATCTTTGCACACTAATACGCTGGGCTTTACATTTGGGTATCTTCAGATCCCATATATGAATAGTTTATGCAAACTGAAATTTAGCCTTTTACCTACTAGATTACATTTCCCATAGCATAGATGTGAACTTTAATACAACACTTCTGGATTGGGAACTTCAAAGAAAATTGACAGCACTAGAAACCACTTGCATGAAATCATGCTATTATAAAGTAAAAATTCATTGGTGCTATCCATATTCTTAAGAGCTCAGCAACATGTGGGCATAATCCTTAAAACATACCTATACATTTGAACAAACCTATTCTCAGAATGAAGATGGATATATGATGCCACTAGGTACCAATACATACAGTACATGATGAAACTAAGTATTAGGGCAGTGTTTCTCAACACTGTGGAATTCTGGGAGTTGTAGTTCATACATCTTAAAGTTGCTAAGATTAAGAAACTATGTATTAGGAGAATGGAAGCTCCTTGCTGTCTGCTGTTGCTGAACTACAATTCCCAGGGACCTCAGGGGCAGGTATGAAGAATGCTGAAAACTGCAATTCAGGGACATCTGTAGAACCACAAATTCTCAACTCTTGCAACTGAACTGAAATAATAATTTAATAAACTATAAACGCCTTAGTCTGAGCTTCACCTACTGTTTCCAGAAGGCTTCCAAGAATAAAATACAATGTTGTGACTACTAGTTGCCAAAAGCTCTATATAGCACAGTTGTATTGGAGGTCAGTTTTCCAAGAAGAATGACAAAAAGGCAAATGTCAGCAAGATGTTCACTTTATTGATAAATTATCAGAAAAATGCCAGGATCATTAAAGAAAGAGAAAGGGTGGTGGGAAAGAATGGAAAATTCTATATATTTGTCCTCAATTTTATACACTACTGCTGCTTAGCTTGCTTTGGAAGGTCTCCATCTAAACATTAATGTACATGTACTGTATCTGTAGATTGTTGCTGGACCATCCTGGGACACAGCTCCTCTGTCCCCTCTCCTTTTAAAATGCATTGTATGTTGTGTCATACATTGAACTCCAGGATTTAATTAAAAAACTATTATTTGAGATGGCTTGCTGTCCTCAAAGTACTGTTGTGCAAAATGAAAAGAGCAACTAGATCCAGCCACCAGGTATTTTCAGGGTGCCAGGTCTGGAGGGAAAAAAGAAAGAAAAGGACTAATGTTACTATGGGCCATAATCTTCCAAGATATCAGATGCTGCCATTGGCCTTACTATATAAGAATCATTTTTTAATCACAAATATGGCAGTGTAAAAATAAGGGCTTCCCCCAAAGGAGTTAAACTAAGAATAATCCCAATTTTTGAGGACAGCTGATCCACAGATTGAATAGATATATCTGACTGCAGACACAGCTCTCTAATGCAGTGTTTTCCAAACACTGTTCTAATGTATAATTCTTAGTAGTGACATACATCTGCCCTTTGGGATGTAAGGGTTTGGCTTATTAGTCACTCTAGTCCCCATTCCCCAGTGGACTGAAGTTCTTGTTCTGCCAAAGACCAAAATGCGTTGCTCTTATTCCCTCCCTCGTGTCTCCTTTCAGGCCCTGCCATTTCAGAGACACACCCGTCAGCTGGCTCTCCACTGTTCAGTTTCCTTCTCAGGAAATGTTTGCCCTTCTGTGTTTCCGGCAACTGCAGAGCATGTCCATTATAGAGTCACTATACAGTGGAGGAGAGGATGTACTGGAGATACCTCATATTTTGCTTGGGTGACTAGGTAGGCTGTTCTGTGCAAAAAAATTTCATTTTGGGCTTAGAATTCTGGGAGATGACATCCACACATCGTAAAGTTGCCACGTTTGAAAAACACTGCTTTGGAAGAAATTAATAGCATTTTAAAATATATTTATTAAAACAAAACAAAAAAACCACAGAATCATTTAGATGCCGGGTCAGCACTTTGGGAATCTCTGTTGCTCCTGCTGAAGTAAGGAACTGTGACTCCAGAATTTTTTTAATTTTTTTTTTTTAAAGCCAGCTGGGCAGGATGGATAGTAGGAAAATGAGACTGGAAGACCTAGACAGATGAAAAAGAAGGGAAATTCTGTGAAAGACACAACCTGTGGAGAAGCTTTAAATAACAACAATCTTGAAAAATGAATAGCAATCACAGATCTTTCTATTCCCTCTCTCTCTCTCTCTCTCTCTGTTCAATTACAGGCTGCTTCTGGGGGACTGTCAGGAGTGCCCAAGAAAATGTCAGCTGACAGCTTGTCAACCAAAGCCCTGAAGGTAAGGACATAGCCGTTTGGAAAATCATGTTTCTCTCTGTAATTTTTTGGCAAGCTGGAGGGTCTCCTAAAGATTTCATGTCCTTTCCATAAAACTCTGGTATTCTGCTATAACAGATCGAACATCATGACTTAAATCAGTAATTATTATCTGGCATTAAAAAAACAACAACATCCAGAGTTCTTCTTGGAAGAAAAGTAAACCTTATAGACTCTACAGAATTTGTGCACAATTTATGTACATCTCCTTTCCCCTGAACATCTTTGCAATTATTCTAGCCCCACCTTTCATTTTCCCTCTTCTTTGTGCCCTTACTTCCTTGTTCTCTCTTCCCTCCCTTTCTCCATTTTTTTCTTCTTGCTTGTGTTGTTGTTCACTTTCTCTTTTGGCCTCACCCTCTTTTCACAAATGGTGAACATGTGTGTGGAAATTTGTATGGGATTAAATTATTTCCAATAAATTGATACAGGACTTCTTTTTAAAGAATAGCCAGTCTGTAATTCACACTGTTGCTGAAGCACATAAGGACGCATATTTGCAAATGGTTCTAGCAGCATTGAGCCAAAAGGGGAAGGATGTTCTGTGTCTTTCCTAATGTAATTTTTCTCTCTGAGAGTTATTGCACTGATGTGGCTTTGTTAATGTGAACTATAAATTCTTGCCATACATATTCATAGACAAACACATTTTGGCAAGCTGGCCCACTTTTAATTTCCTCAGAAATATTTGAAGAACGGCACTTGCTTCTCCATATAAGTATTTTCCCTGCTTGTATCCAAGAAAAGAAACAACAAAAAATTGAAACTATTGCCTCCCCATTCTTAAGATTGTCACATTATTTGTTTAATAGCAATAGCGCTTAGGCTTATATACCACTTCATACTGCTTTACAGTCCTCTCTAAGCGGTTTATAGAGTCAGCATATTGCCCCCAACAATTTGGGTCCTCGTTTTACTGACTTCAGAAGGATGGAAAGTTGAGTCAGAATCGAACTACTGGAGTGAGCAAGCAGTGAGCCTGCGGTACTACATTCTAACCACTACTACACCACAGCTGTTTAAACACAAACCTGGAGGACAGAGGCAACCCATAAAGCCGAGGTGGCACAGTGGGTAGAGTACAGTACTGCAGGCTACTTCAGCTGACTGCTAGGTGCAGTTCAGCAGTTCAAATCTCACCAGCTCAAGGCTGACTCAGCCTTTTAGCCTCATCCTCATCCGAGGTGGGTAAAATGAGGACCCAGATTGTTGTGGGCAATATGCTAACTCTGTAAACCACTTAGAGAGGGATGTGAAGCACTATGAAGCGGTATATAAGTCTAAGTGCTATTGCTATTATTGTGTGCAGGTAAAGTAAGGACTAAAGTAAGGACTGGTGGAAGTGTGTCCTGCTGAGAAGTCACAGAAATTGCCAAGGGAAGCCAGCCCCTCCTTTATATTAGAGTAAAGAAATGCATTCTTCATTGTCAGTCTCTAGCAGTAAGTTTTTTAAAACAAAAATCCAGGGCAGTAATTTTGGGAACTGTATTTACCTGCTTCACTGTTCTAGAAGAGGAAACCAACACATTAATTTAGAACAGATTTTGTATGAAACAGCCAGGGATAGGTATGCTCACCCCAAGGTTTTTTAGGGAGCCAATAATTATTTTCTGGAAGCTGGTGAATTTTGTTAAAAGACCTACAACTAAGCAGCTATTAGGAAATTATGATAATATCATAATGACAATATTCAATTATAACTTTGTTTCTAGCAATGCATGATCTGCAAAGGAACGCTGTGCTTTTGTTTACATGTCTTTGTTTTCTTGACACTATTAGAAATTATCAACTGATTAAACAAAATAGTTTCAAGCAATATGTAGTCTAAGTGTGGAAAGTCAGACTAGATTGGTTTATTTGGCCAAATGGTCATTTCCTTCTAATTATTTAATGCCCCAAAACAATTTGAATAGGAATGGGTATTCCTGCTGTGTTCCTATAAGCTGGAAAAGTCAGGATAATAAAGTATTGATTCACTAACTTTTGCTTAGAAACACCTCAAGGCAGAGAAATTGCAAATTCTGTTCATAAGAAGTGTTTGGAAATTGATCTGGAATTCAGCCAGTAGCATCTGAACTGCAGCAGGAAAATATCACATGGGTCTTACACCAATATTGAGCAATGCTTAGTCAGTGTTATATCATAATCTTGATATTCTCAAAAGCTAACGTCTCAAATACAGTATGTAGTTACTTTCTCCATTGGGAGTTTGGAAACAGATTTTTTCTTCTGTTTCTACATAGTCTGCATAGGATTGCGCTGTAAATGGTCTATGATCCCATAGATAAAGGATTGTATCAAACCAATTTTAAGATTTGCATCCCGGATCCTGCTTTTTCAATGCCCTCTGAATCAGATTTGTCTGATTAATCCCAGAAATGGAGTATCTTCTGCAATGATATCTGGATTGTGAGATCCAATACTAGATATATTCGTGTTGCTCCTTTAGATTTTTTCCTCTGAATCCAAAGAACATTCCATCTTTCAAAAATACTTTATAAGAGAAAAAAAAATGAAATTTACATAAAAACAGTTTCTGTATACTAATTGATGAACTGGATCAAAAGGTTAATACAATGAAGTTATGGGGGAATTACATAAAAGAAATACAACATTTTATATTTGGTTGTAATTTCTGCTGCTGTGAAATAATAACAATGATAAAATTGAAGATTAAAGAAGTCTTTCAAGAAACGAAGTGATGGGAATAAATCCAGACTGAGCTAGTCATACTTTGATCCTACTTATTTAGTTGATGGGTAACTTTTATTGATTCAGTTGACACTGATTTTAAGTACACAACAACTCTACTGAGAAGTAAATTCCATTGAGTTCATTGGCATCAATTCCTGGCTAAATAATTTAAAGATCTTAGTCAAGTTTTCAAATTTCAAAACCTTATAATAAAATCAATTAATTTTATTATGAGGAATTTATAATATAACTATTACAGTATAAGGAGGGAAAACCCTAATTCAAAGAACATTGCAGAAAATATATACAAATGTATATAAATAACAATGCCTACATACTATTGCTACAAACGGTTCCCCTGTTGATGTTGCTTTATTTTTCTAGGCTCCCATTGCTCTTTCCAGTTGTTGTTGTTGTTGTTGTTTTTCCCATACTTGTACATCTGATTCTCAACTATTTGATCCTTTTCTTAAACAGATCAAACGGGAGATGGGTGAGAACACACCACATCTTTCAGATGAGGAGCTTATGGGATTGTCAGTGCGGGAACTTAACCACCATCTGAGAGGCCTGTCCAAGGAGGAGGTAGCAAGATTGAAGCAACGTCGGCGCACTCTGAAGAATCGTGGCTATGCGGCCAGCTGCCGAGTAAAGCGGGTGTGTCAAAAGGAGGAGCTCCAGAAGCAAAAGACAGAGTTAGAAAGGGAAGTTGATAAGCTAGCACGGGAGAATGCTGCCATGCGCCTTGAGCTGGACGCCCTGCGTGGCAAGTATGAAGCGCTGCAGGGCTTTGCCCGCACAGTCACTGCTCATGGCACTGCCGCGAAGGTGGCAACTGCCAGCGTTATCACCATTGTCAAATCTGGTTCCAACCAGGCCACCTACTCCTAGTGCCTACAAGCCGAGCCATGAACTAAGTCCTGTTGCCATGCCTCTGCACAGCTCTTACCTAAAGTGGCTGTAGCTGCACTGGCTCTTTCCTTCTCCCACTTTTGTTCTACCCACTGGAGGAGACACAGTTGACTTGAAGACCAAATGGCTAAATGTTGAACTTTGTCCGTAGTCCTTGCCTTCATTGGAAGATTGTGGGAAAGTGGTGCCCAACTTGTGTGTAATTTTAGCTGTCAGTTATTTGTGAATTGGATTACAGTGGCCAGTTATTTTTCTTTTCCATTTTATATTTGTTAGGTTTTCTTCTCTGCTGCTTCATACCTTACGACTGATTAAATGTAAAACAGAGAGGTTTGAAAATGAGATCTTAGTTGGAAATGCTGCTTCAGAGAAGTTTTGACAGCAATTATAGAGAAAGGCAGATAGCTTCTACCTGATGGGGGGGAAAAGGAGGATGCCAAGATTGAAGTCTCCTTTTAATGTCTAAAACCTAGTGATTATAATAATCCAGATGTTATCAGAGGATATCAATTTCCCAGTTTCTTGGTGCGTTGTTCAGACACAAGTCTAGGTATTCATGTATAACTCTGTCTGCTTTTTGTTGTAAACCATAGTTCCCAGTTACCTACTGTTTAATTCAGAGCCTCTTGATTGCATCAGCATGAAATTGTTGTTTTACAAGAATCAGTCTGAGCCTTTGATGAGTAGACATTTAAATAAGGTCAAGAAAAGTGTCATTGCTTGGTGACTGCAAGGGTGATGGAACAACGGATCACAAAAGGGACATGGTCAAGAAAAGAGCTAGTTGCTGCTAACCCACCCTAGGAAGAATAAAGGAATTATGCCCATTGCAGAGATTGGAGAGACAATCTCTCTGCAACTGTGTGTGGATGCAGCTGTGCTCCAAATACTCTTTTGATTGTAAAAGTGCTCTTTTGCTAAGGTTATAAGATTTATGGACAAAATAGAAGCAGTTTTCTAAAGAGGGAGAAAGAGAGAGAGAGAGAGAGACAAGAAAATGGGAAAAGTAAAGAGGGAGTGTATTAAATGAGGCGGGATGGATAAAGCAAGTGAGACTGATGGACAGTGAAGGGTCATCAGAATTACAAGTGAAGTTCTAGAGAAGACACTGAGGTCTAAAACAATTAGTTCCATGAGGGGTACCAATAGCAACAAACAGAATGTAATGAAGAGACCCTTTTGTATTTTCTTTCTGTTTTTGCATTGGCAAAAGACTAGAAATAGAAACTCAGGAAAGAAATATACCCAACTATTACAGAGATTAAGACATTTTATGTTCAAGAAAACCAAGCTATATGAAGGTTGGCCCAACCTCAAGAAGCATTACAGGCAATTGGGTGTAGGGTTCTGAGGGGTTCAGAATCAGTCCTAATCATAGTGATGGGGTGTAACCCAGCACATCTCTTCCAGTTTCTTTTTTTCCCCAAAAAAGCAAGTTGAGAAAGATCCAGTCACTTATATAGAACACGGAAAAGAGACTTTGGTTGGAAATACATTGGTAAGGAATATAGTTCCTCTGTGCTGTTTTGTGGCCTAATTTTTTCCCCATTCAGCTGTGTAAAATGCAAGATGCATTTCTATTGAGGAAAGTGTAGTAGCTGAAATTCAAAACTCTTTTCTTCTTTACATCTGAAGGATACATTTTCACAAGAGCAGCAAAATAGCTTGAATCGTAGCCAAAAATAATTTCTGTCATGAAAATAAAACCTAGTTTGGTCTAAGCTAGCACAATGGCAGAGTTAGGTTCTCCTGGATGCCACTGTATTTGTCTCTTGTTCTTTTAAGATAATATTCTCATATGCACTTAGTAGGATTTACTGTAAAAAACACACACTTCAATTTTTAAAAATGTTTACAATCACAATCTCACCCCTTTCATTGTAGCAGCTTTTATACCGTCCAGTGGTTTTCATTCTGCCATGTTGGCTGGAAATATGTATTGCAGAGAACACAAACATGGAAAAAAACTGATACCATTCAAAAGCCTAACTTAGTAAACACACAAATTTAAACAGTGTATTGTTTCCCTTTCTCTGCCATGCTGTCATGAATCCCATATGCCATTTAAACCAAGCTGCCTGCATGTACACACAGAATATTAGTAGCATTGGACTTGTAGAATCAGCTATTGATATACTGCCTATCTGTATGCCTTTTTGGCTAAGCAGTTTTAGCCCATTGCCTTCTCATTTTAAAGTGGATATGACATTTTACGTCAAGCATGGATGATATGAGAATAGCACATCTGTACCAAGAGACACTGGCAGCTCCATTGCTTAAGAAACTGGGAAGTTTATACACCTGGGAGACATGGATACAGTAATTCTGTGGAAAGCATGGAGAAGGGTTAGATTAGAAGATTTAGGAAAGTACCTTCTTCCATTAAATATATGTTGCTAACATAAGAACCAGTGAGTATTTGTGGGTAATCATTTCCAGGCATGTGCCAGTGACTTATTTAAGTGGCAAATATGATCCATTTTTAAAAAAGACATATGGTTGGGTTTACCCATCCTGCAGCTTAACGTGACTTCTACCCCTAAGATGGAATCAGCTTCCAAACCAGTGTTGTCCATCCTTCCTCTCCAACCTTTTGATCCTTAGTGGGGATTCCCTCTTTAACGTTTCTCCCCTTGTCACCCTATTTTTCCTTGTTCCTACCCTGTGATTTATTTATTGCACGAATATAAGTTATTTTCACATTCTTTATGCCGTTCTGCCTTGTGGCACGGCCGGGATGTTGGTACAGAGCTGTACTTTATATTTTATATATGCAAATCACATTTTATCTTCTATAGAGCAAGAAAAAAGTACTTATTTATTTTCTGACTTACAGTAAGTGTCCTGCCAGACTCCTCTGTATTTTGTAGAATTTACAAATAAAGCCAGATTTTTTTTCCAAAATGGAGAAACTGAAAATAAGTGATATGTGCTCTTTTCTTGTGAAAATGAAAGGGATTGTGCTGAAGATCTAGGAATCGATTCTGGGAATTTCATTGAAAATGTATAATTATACAGCATTAATTTTATGTCTGCTAGTCATTTGCAGACATAGTAGATAATATGCCATGCATTTTTAGCAGCTTTCAACACTAGGTAAGGTTGGGGGGATAAAAATCTGCTTCTGAGTTACTGGAAGCCACTATTGGGAGTATTTTCCACCTTTTAAGGATGATAGGTTTATTTCTTATTTAAGTGCACCACAAAGTGCTTATGTGATTTGGCAAGACACATTTTTGTGAGAAAGCCAATAAAATTAAAATACTGTAGAAACCATTAGTCCAATCTTAATAAAACATGAAACAGGTCTAAATTTAGGAATACATAATTACTCATTTAAACTACAGTACAATTTTCAACTTTTACAAATACCTTCTGAGGCTAAAGAGAAATAATTTGCTTGCCGTTATTTTGTGGCCAAGGTGAAATCTGAGATCCAAAATACAAACCCAAAATCTTGAACTTATTTTTCTAACCTTCATTCTGTATCCTTCTTTCACAGTTGCACAACCCAAATGCAGCACACAAGGGTCCCTCATCCAAGTTACCCATTTCTCTTTCAGGCTACCTTTAAGTCAGTATGTTTTCACATCCATCTGGATCACACTCAACCCCATGCCCCTTCAGTCATACCTGAGTATAAATACAAACATTTCAATATATATGGACTGCAAATATTCATAGAATGACTAGGTGATAACAGATATTCAGAAGCCCTTCTCATGGTTACTATGCAGAGTTGTTAATACGTCTCACTTTCTGGACACTGAGAGCAAAGTTAGAGTCATTTACTTTTCTTTCCTCTTTTCTGAGGGATGACGGAGCCCCAAAGTCCTGGGGAATAACTGTGGCAGCGACCTGGTGAACACATTTTTCAGGCCACTTTCTAACTATAAATATATGGAGCATTTTACTTGCATAAGACAAGAGGATTACAAATATGTTTTTTGCTCTAGCACAAGTAATTTCATGGTAGATGTTTTGCTCACTGTTTCAAAATGAAGCATTTGTAGCTTTGCTTTATCCTAACACAACAAATACCAATTCACTGTAAACAGAGATTGAATTTTGAATCAAGCCAATACAGAATCTGTAAGGACTGAGGAGCAGCAGTTCCCACGCTAAAGAGACCTTTAGATATTAATATATCTCAGTGACCTCCTAAGGGTATCAAGAAAGCAATCAAATATCTCCTAGCTTCAAAGGGCAGACAGAAAAAGTTTAAACTCTGGAGCATTATATATTTATGAAGGCTGTGACTTCTTGATTTTGTGGTGGATAATCAGCTGTTGTGTTCAGACCTCCTGGTCTGCAATAATAATTCTACCTTAGCTGAGTCACATCCAAGCATCTTCTGTCAAGTGCTGAATAAGATATTAAAAGGTTGAAGGGCAGTGATTTACTGCTGAAGCATAGTGTGAAGTGTGAAGAAGTAAATTGGTTTTCTTATAAACAAACAGGTAAATTCTTGCATACAAATCTCATTGTATATTAAAACATACTAATAATAGAACCATATAAACAGCCTCATCCAGAGCATTTTGTATTTTGAGATGCATTTATTTTAGTTCAGCCCTTTAGTTCAGTAAATGGCACTTGTCCTCAAAGAAAATGTCTGAATGAGATAGTTTTAGAAGGATAAATCAGATCTCACTGATACTGAAGAATGACCATGCATTAATAGACAGGAAGTTTCCTGACTAAACAAAACCACAGTAGTCGCAGCTGTGCACATCTAACCAAAAAAGCAGCAGAAGAAACAAAATTGCAACTGCCATGTGCACAAAAGTATTAAAATAGTGACATGGGGACTCTTGTCATATGCAGACCAATAAGAAATCTGTGCCAGATAAAAGCAGCTCTAAAACAAGATGAATATGGAGCAAAGCAGCTAGAAAGAAACATCTCCTGGAATGTGGTCTACAGGTCAAATTTTGGCAACTGGAGTTGCCTATTCCACATTCCATAGACTTATCATCATTATAAAAAGGTTCCTATTTACATACAGGGGAAAAGCACACACGCACACACACAAACACACACAGCATGGTTACTTAAGGGACTGGTTCTATCAACAGCTCAAAATTAATATTTCTAAGTAAATTGCACTTGGACAATTTAAATGAAACATGACTACAGGAGTCACAGGTCTGAAAAAAAAACTGTGGGACAGAGTGGGAAGGTTTAACAAATTATTTTCTTGGCAAAACCATGTTAAGTAGTATTTACATGTTACCTGGAGCAGTATTTCCTTCACTACCAGTTTGGTACCATATAATATTTTCTGTTTAGGAGTGAAAGACAACCTGCAATCTCTGTATCCTGTATAACATATAATAATGAACGCCAGGCTAAATATCAAAAGTTCACGATAAGCTGTAAATTGAATGAATGCATGACTGTAGTGAAACACAGTCCTAATAAGAGAATAGAAAGAGACGCCAATTTTGTCTATGGTTAAGATCCCACAGATGAAGGAGGCCATCTGCATGGAAAATAGATTAAAGATGACCAGCATTTAGTTATTGATTTGTTACAGTTCAAATGCAAGTTTCAAGCCAGTTTGTAAAGAACAAAAATGGTACCAACAGTGTATAAACCATGTTGCAGTTATACAGATTTGTATGAAATGAAACTGAAAATCTTTTCCCTTTGAGACTTGGCTTCCTGGTGTTTTTCCACCAGACTTTGATTTTAGTAGCCTACTAGATGGTATAATTGGAAGCAGTTGTTCAGTCCAACATTGCTACTCAACTGATCTAGGTGTGTATCCTCATTTCTGCCATGGACCAAAAGGAGTAAACTGCAAATCTTTGCTACTGCAGGTAAGAATGACTATTTCTCTTTGGAAAAAAAATATTTTGTATCCCCCAACTCCCTGATTTATACAAAAGCTTCTCGCATACAAAAGCCTGAAGCTATATAAAAAGTGGGTGAAAACAGATGACTGAGTTGTGAGACAAGAGAAATGAAACTATTACAGACAGGCAGATTGTAGTTTACAGAAGGGTTTATCCTAAAAATTACAGATGGAAGCTGCTTTAACTATAAAAGGGCAGTGGGCATGATAACAATTTTTGAACCATCAAGGGCATTCAAAGAAAGCTATAGAGAAATGGAAAAAGCCCCATCGGACCAAGTTTGTTTCATGGTTAAGGGCATCTTTTAATATTGTGAACTGCCCAGAGTTAACCCATGGTAAGAAGGGTAGCCAGTAAATTTGATATATAAATAAAATAAGTAAATCTACACTGGTACTGTTGAAGGAATCTCATTTTGGGAAAGTCATGCATAGAAGCCAGAAATATTCTTCTGAGAAACTTGTTTGTCATAAATAGAATATTTACGGCTTATCTATACTGTGCCGAAGTGGTGGGAGAAGTTAATTAAAATTAAAAAGTTATACCATAAAGCACTTCCTTTGAGAAAGAGTTGTATGCCCTTAGTTTTTCTGCCAGACTATGGGAAGTATCTTTGTAAATCAGTGTACATGAAGTGTGTCTTAAAACTGATACTTTTGTCACTGTGATTTCACAATCTGTCTACAAAAGTTTTGAAAAAATGTTTTATTTCCAACTGCAACCCCAGAAGAAGACCTTATATTGCCTTGGGTATTTTATAGTCAGTTCCAAAATCAGAGGAACAAAATCTAAAATGTATGTATTCTGTGGTCAGACTTTGGACAGGAATATTATCTGAATTAAGCATTGGCTTAATTAACTAATTAATTCCTCAGTTGCCGAGGAATTCTTGGAGTTAAAGTCCACATATCTTAAAGCTGCTGAGGTTGAGAAATACTGGTCTCCCCTAATACTCATCTCTAGGCCAAGAAGCAACTAATGGTCAATGTGTATGTGAAGATTTCATTGCAGAGCCTGACAAAGAAAGAGAAAGCTTAAAGATTCCCCCCATGCAGGTAGTTTTAAAAAGGACCCATTCCATGTGCAGTCCACAGAGCCACAATCGAATACTATACTATACTGCTGCCCAAGGTAAAAATAGAACCAGAGGATAATCCAATGTGAAAGGACTGAGGTAATCAATTAATCAACAGCTTGTTGGTACTCAAGCAAAATGGAAGTGCATTCCTGAAAGCAATAGCATCAGTGGTGGGTTTCAAAAATTTTTACTACTGGTTCTGTGGGCGTGGCTTGGTGGGGGTGGCATGGCTTTGGTGGGTGTCGCTTGGTGGGCATGGCAGGGGAAGGATACTGTAAAATCTCCATTCCCAACCCACTCCAGGGAAAGGTTATTGCAAAATCCCCATTTCCTCCCAATCAGCTGGGACTTGGGAAGCAGAGAATAGATGGGAGCGGGGCCAGTCAGAATTTTTACTACTGGTTCTCTGAACTACTCAAAATTTCCGCTACCAGTTCTCCAGAACTGGTCAGAACCTGCTGAAACCCACCTCTGAATAGCATCATTTTTACAGGTTTGCAAAGAATTCTGAAAAAAATTGCCCTCTTTATAAATAAATAGCAGAGAAATGTTCGCATGAAGTTCAAAGCACTTTTTCTGAATAATTTCAAATCACATTTAGCAATAGCAATAGCACTTAGACTTATATACCGCTTCATAGTGCTTCACAGCCCTCTCTAAGCGGTTTACAGAGTTAGCATATTGCCCCTAACAATCTGGGTCCTCATTTTACCCACCTCGGAAGGATGGAAGGCTGAGTCAACCTTGAGCCAGTGAGATTCGATCTGCTGAACTGCAGCTAACAGTCAGCTGAAGTAGCCTGCAGTACTGCACTCTAACCACTGTGCCACCTCGGCTCTTTACACAGAACTCTACACAGACATTCTTTACACAGAATTCAGACCAGAAAGAACAGAACCAGTTTGTCAAAAAAGAAATGCAGATCCTTTTCTTTACAGTTGATGTTCTTCCACAGTTTGCAGGTGTTTGGATACTCTCAGTGCTTGATGCAGCTAGTGGGTTTTGGCAGATCAAGTTACACTCAGAGAACGCCAAATTAACCATGTTTATTAGGCCATTTGGTACATTTTTCTATAAAAGATCACCACTTGGGATTTTTAGCACTTTTGAGTTCTTCCAGAGGGAAATGTGTGTTCCTACAACATCTGGAGGCTGTTTTGGTTTTTATAATCTTGAAAATATTCAGGATTAAAGTCATAGTAGGTATGAACAAGATCAGTGACAGTTTTAAATCTTATAAAATTCATATGCTGGAAACTGAACTAAAGCAAATGAACCTTATGACTGAAAAAAAAAATCATAATTCTGGAACATCACATAAATGAAATCAACTTGTGTTCCAAAGAAAGTGGAACTATTTTAGGAAATAACCTTCCGGAACATAGATTTTATCAAGGAGATTTGGAAACAAGAACTGTTACAAGATGTAAAAGAAAGAGGAGGACTGGGTTTACCGGATTTGAGATTTATTTTGCAACTTGTGGTTGGGCTGGATGAAAGAACGGATGCTGCTGAGAAACAAGTGATATTTAGAGTTAGAGGATCATCACCTGAGGCTTGGATAGCATGGATACTTATGGTATGATAAAGTTAAAATGTTGATTATAAAAACAATTTTATTAGTTTTACCATGTTGAGAATATGGTATAGATATAAAGCCAACTAATGCCCAAAAATACCTCTGTGGATTTCAGCTCAAGAAGTATGCCACAGAAGAGAAACAGCAGGTAAAGACAAATGGTTGACATATCAGGAATTATTGGAATATTGTCAAAGGAAATTAAAATTAAAATTAAATCAAGAGAGCAATGAATAACAGAAGGAAATAGTTGTTAATGGTTTTCTTGTTTACAGTTTAGTTTTAGTTTTATTGAATTTGTATACTGCCCTACTCCCGAAGGACTCAGGGCGGTGAACAGCTATAGAATAAAACAATATAAATACAAAATTTAAAATAGACTAAAACGAATTAAATAATTTGGCTGAACAAATTTAAAACCCCAATACTTTAAAACCAAATTTAAAATTTCCATTTAAAAAGGGGAAAGTCTTAGGTCAGGCCAGCCTGATCAAACAAGAAAGTCTTGACCGCGCAACGGAAGGTACGTGTCAGACTTCGATGCTATCTCATAATAAATGAATTTCCAAACTGCCAATCTTTAAGGAAATCTTCTCTTTAATTGAGCACAGCAACTGGATCATGATTCGATGCGGACAAGACTGACCTTTTGCCCCCCAATCCCTCCCTTTCCGATCCCCAATTATCTGCTTCTCATTGGCTATCTTCCAAGTCACTCCACTGACTTCTTGTCTCGTCATTTCACAGGAATGTCTCCCCCCTCCTCATTTCCACGACGACCGGACTTCAAAGGGATTTAGCAGGCAAAAGTTCAGGGCTTATCTCTCTCCTCTCTATGCCAGCGGTGAGACGCTGACAGTACGCAGATCCAGGATCCTCCGTATCTTCGGGGGGAGCTCGTTCCAGATAGTAGGTGCCCCCACAGAGAATGCTCTCCCCCTGGGGGCCACCAGTCGACATTGTTTGGCCAACGGCACCCGGAGGAGCCCCTCTCTATGGGAGCGTACTGGTCGGAGGGAGGCTATTGGTGGTAGCAGGCGGTCCCGTAAATAACCAGGTCCTAAGCCATGGAGCGCTCTAAAGGTGATAACCAAAACCAGTGCAGCTTGCGCAGGAGAGGTGTTACATGGGAGCGCCACGTCGCTCCCATCACCACCCGTGCGGCTGCACTCTGTGCCAGTTGGAGCCTCCGAGTGCTCCTCAAGGGGAGCCCCAGTTATCAGAAAGATCCTAAATGGACAAAAGGACTTATAGCATGGATCAAATAGAATTTGAGGTACAATCATGTACTGACAATGAAAAACTTGTAATTGTTAAAATGTATAAACTTTTGTTAAAAATTGAAAGACAGGAAAACGGGTGGGTTCTACTTACCTTTACTACCGGTTCATATCATGCCCGCATGCGCAGATCTCCTATGATGACGTACGGATCACTGGGTGGAGCCTCCCTCCGGTTTTACTACTGGTTCTTCTGAACCTGTCCGAATTGGGGGGAACCCACCACTGCAGGAAAATCAGGTTAAAGAATGTATGATAAAGTAGGATGATAAGATTGGTTATTTATTTATTTATTTTATTTGTTTCCATTTCTATATCGCCCTTCTCCAATAGGACTCAGGGCGGTGAACAGCCAGAGTAAAAAACAGAACATACAAAATTTAAAAACAATTTAAAATAATTAAATATTTTGGCCGTAAATTAAAACAACCCAATTTAAAATCAATTTAAAACTTAACTCAAGCCAGCCCAGCTAGTTGAAATAAATAGGTTTTCAGGGCCCGACGAAAAATCCGGAGGTCTGTTATTGTACGTATCTCTGGGGGGAGGTTGTTCCAGAGGGTGGGCGCCGCCACAGAGAAGGCTCTCCCCCTGGGGGTCGCCAGCCGACATTGTCTGGCGGACGGCACCCTGAGGAGGCCCACTCTGTGCGAGCATACTGGCCGGTGGGAGGCTATTGGTGGCAGAAGGCGGTCTCATAAATACCCCGGCCCTAAGCCATGGAGCGCTTTAAAGGTGGTCACCAACACCTTGAAGCGCACCCGGAAGACCACCGGGAGCCAGTGCAGCTCGCGCAGGAGAGGTGTCACATGGGAGCGCCTCGTCGCCCCCATAATCCCCTGCGCAGCCGCGTTCTGGACCAGCTGGAGCCTCCGGGTGCACCCCAGGGGGAGCCCCATCTAGAGAGCATTGCAGTAGTCCAGGCGGGAAGTGACGAGTGCCTGAGTGACTGTGCGTAGGGAGTCCTGATCTAGAAAGGGGTGTAACTGGTGTATCAGGCGAACCTGATAAAAAGCTCCCCAGCCACGGCCGTCAAATGATCTTCTAAAGACAGCCGGGCATCCAGGAGGATGCCCAAGTTACAAGCCCTCTCTGTGGGGGCAAGTAATTCGCCCCCAATAGCCAGCGATGGCATCAGCTGGCTATATTGGGACGCCGGAAGCCACAGCCACTCGGTCTTGGAGGGGTTGAGTCGGAGCCTGTTTCTCCCCATCCAGGCCCGCACGGCCTCCAGGCACTGGGACATCACTTCAAGGGCATCGTTGGGGTGGTCTGGGGTGGAGATGTACAGCTGGGTGTCATCAGCGTACTGATGGAACTCCACCCCGAAGCCACGGATGATCTCACCCAGTGGCTTTACATAAATGTTGAACAGAAGGGGCGAGAGGACCGACCCTTGTGGCACCCCACAAGCAAGGTGCCTCGGGGTCGACCGCTGCCCCCCTGTCAACACAGATTGCGACCGGTCAGAGAAGTAGGAGAACCACCGCAAAACGGTGCCCCTCACCCCCAACCCCTCCAACCAGTGCAACATGATACCATGGTCAATGGTATCAAAAGCCGCTGAGAGGTCTAACAGGACCAGGATAGAGGAGCAACCCCTATCCCGAGCCCTCCAGATATCATCCACCAATGCGACCAATGCCATTTCCGTGCTGTGCCCAGGCCGGAAGCCGGACTGGAGCGGGTCTAGCTAGACAGCTTCATCCAGGTACCGGGGAAGCTGCTGCGCTACCACACTCTCAACAACCTTCGCAACGAAGCGAAGGTTGGAGACTGGACGATAGTTAGCCAAAACAGCCGGATCCAGAGAGGGCTTCTTGAGGAGGGGCCTCACAACCGCTTCTTTCAAAGCAGCCGGCAGGACCCCCTCACTCAAAGAAGCGTTAACAATCTTCTGGAGCCAGCCTCGTGTCACCTCCCAGGAAGCCAGTACTAACCAGGAGGGACACGGGTTCAATAAACATGTGGTCGCGTTCAGCCGTCCCAGGACCCTGTCCATGTCCTCAGGAGCCACAGGATCGAACTCCTCCCAGATAACACTCTCAAGACCTGCCTCAGTCATCCCGTCCAGACATACCCAGTCAGAGGCCAGCCCTTCCCGAATCTGAGCAATTTTGTCATACAGATACTGCACAAAATCCTCAGCTCGGCTGAGGGGTCATCCCGCACTTCCAGATGGAGGAGGGAGCGGGTCACCCTAAACAGGGCGGCCGGGCGATTATCTGATGACGCGATAAGAGCGGCAAAATAGCTAGATTTCGCCACTTTTATCGCCACTAGGTAGGTCTTAATATGAGACTTCACCAGTGTTCGGTCGGATTTGGAGCGGCTGGTCCTCCAACTACTCTCCAGGCGTCTTTTCCAGCACTTCATCTCCCTAAGCTCCTCGGAGAACCAAGGAGCTAGGTGAGTTTGGTGCTGGGTCAGAGGCCGCAAAGGCATGACACGGTCCAAGGCCCCGGCAGCCGCACTATCCCAGGCGGCCACCAGGTCTTCAGTCGAATCATGAGCCAGAGTCTCAGGAAATGGCCCAAGCTCCATCTGGAACCTATCAGGGTCCATCAGGCGCCTGGGGCGGGACCACCTGGTCGGTCCCACCTCCTTGCGGTGGGGTGCAGCGGTTAGAAAGTCCAGTCGAAGGAGCGAGTGGTCAGACCATGACAAGGATTTGATGGCTGTATCCCCTATATCAAAGCCACTCAACCACTGACCAGAGACAAAAACTAAGTCCAGAGTGTGTTATAACATAGAGATGGATCAATGGGGAAATGTGTGATTAAAATGGCTGAAGGTTACATTGTATTATGATCTTAAAGAGTATTTTTATAAAATCATCTATAATTGGTACATGATGCCAGAAAAATTATCTAGAATATATAAAAGCACTTCAAATATATGTTAGAAATATGAACACGAATGGACATTCTGATATTCTTGGTAGATATGTAATAAAGCTAAAAATGGATTCAAATACATACATTGATAAGATTAATCTTAAAGATTAATATTAAAATTAAACAAGAACTTTTCATTTTAAGATTGATAGATACACAGTTAGAAAAGTCATGCAAGATGTAATCAATATGTGATTATTGTAGCAAGATTATGATATAGGCAGTCCTTGACATAAAACCAGTTGCTAAATGACTGTTCAAATTATGATGGATTCAGAGTTACTTATGACCTGCCCTTAAAGTTACAACTGCCATATCACTATCACCCACAGTCATGTGATTGCATTTGGGGTACTTGGCAACCACCTCGTAATTACAACTTGTCAGCACAAGCAACCAGAGCCACTTATTAATAACTAAAGTATACAAAACGATAAACAGGCCTGTTTCTGGACTTCCAGAACCTCCAGTAGGCCCGTTTTTTGCCCTCCCAGACCCTCTGTGCAGCCTCTGCTGGAATGATGAACGGACCACGTGAAGACTCCTGGAGGGGCAGGGTGTAGTAGGAGGGGCGGGGTGGGAGGGGTGGGGCAGGATGGGTTGGGATAAAATGGGATGTGAGGGGCAGGGTGGGGTGGGAGGGGCCAGCCACGGGGTGGCATTTGGGGGTTTGCCAAACCCTGGTGATCCTTGGCTAGATGATCGCCCAAACCCTGCCTAACCCCCAGGAGCCCACCCCTGGTTTTCTACCTATATTACAAGAATCTCCCCAGGCAGCTTTCCTTTCCCTGGGAACAGCCAGATAAGACTTCAGGGACCTTGGGGGAGGTCAAACTTATGCCTTTTGCAGCTGTACAACAATTCCAAGTTGGGTCCCCATTTGACTTCTCCTTCCAACTTAGCTGGCTGTTTCCCAAAACAACTTGTTGCAGTGTCCCATGATTACATGATCATTTTTTGCAACATTTTTCCATTATGTGGAATAGAAGGGGGTCTCATCAAATTTGCAGACAACACCAAGCTGGCAGGAATAGCCAATGCTCCAGAAGATAGGCTGAAGGTAAAGAAGGATCTTGACCAGGGGTGGGTTCTACTTACCTTTACTACCGGTTTGCAATGGGGCCGCGCACGTGCACTTGGTTCATTTGCATGCATGTGCGCTCTTCTGCGCATGTGCAGAAGCGTTCTGATGATGTCAGTGTCGGTGGGCGGAGCCTCCTGCCGGTTTTACTACCGGTTCTATAGAACCGGTGCGAACCAGGGGCAACCCACCACTGATCTTGACAGACTTCAACACTGGGCTCTATCTAACAAAATGAAATTCAATGGTGAGAAAAGTAAGGCAAAAAACAACAACAAACCAAATGCACAGGTATAGAATAGGTGATACCTGGCTCACTACAAGCAACTGTGAGAGGAATCTGGGCGTCCTAGTGGACAATCACTTAAATATGAGCCAGCAGTGTGCTACAGTCACCAAAAAGCCAACACAGTTCTGGGCTGCATTAACAGAGGGATAGAATCAAGATCATGTGAAGTGTTAGTACAACTTTATAATGCCTTGGTAAGACCACACTTGGGAGTACTACATTCAGTTTTGGTTGCTATGATATAAAAGAAATGTTGAGACTCTAGAAAGAGTGCAGAGAAGAGCAACAAAGATGATTAGGGGCTGGAGGCTAAAACATATAGAGAACGATTGAAGGAATTGGGTATGTCCCCACAAAGAAGAGGGGATCAACTTGCTCTCCAAAGCACCTGAAAACAGAACAAGAAGCAGTGATGGAAACTAATCAAGGAGAGAACCAACCTAGAACTAAGGAGAAGTTTCCTGACAGTGAGAACGATTAAACAATGGAGTGGTTTGCCTTAAGAAGTTGCGGGTGCTCCATCATTGGAGGTTTTAAGAAGAGATTGGACAGCCATTTGTTTGAAATGGTATAGGGCGATGATGGCTAACCTTTTCCAGACCGAGTGTCCAAAGCGTGTGCGCACCTGCCTGATCCCCCAAAATGCAATGTGCATAACAGCCCCTGCGCATGTGCCCCTGCACATGCATGCAGGCCACCCACATGCGCCCCATCCCCATCCCCTGCACATGAACGCTTGACCCCCTGCATATGCACGCTTGCCCCCTGCACGCCCCCGCACATGCAGGTACACACCCCCACATGCGCCCCACCCTCCACGCATGCGCTGCAGACCTGACGACCAGCTGGCTGGCAGAGGGTGCGCGCATGTGCGGCGGAGCTGAACTGGAGCAACAGCTCGCGTGCCCACAGAGAGGGCACTGCGTGCCACCTGTGGCACGCGTGCCATAGGTTTGCCATCATGGTTGTAGAGACTAGAAGGCCTTCAAGATTCCTTTCAAACTTTCTTATTCTGTCAAAATTATGTTAAAAATACCCATTGGATAAAATGGGTCTATAAACATCTAGTTCACCTAATGACTGGCTGGTTTGCTTAATGATGATGAAAATTATTTAACAATCATTTTAAAAGCAATTGTTTGGTTAGGTGATGTCTCAGCTTACAATCACAACAATTTATGACAAAGCTCTGGTCCCAATTATGCTTGTAAGCCAAAAACTACTTGTAAGATGGAAAGATTCAACATTGTCCACAAGGGAGGAATGGCTGGTGAAATCGACAGATCTTGCTCAGATGGATAAACTAAAGTCTTTGATTAGAATGATATCTGCATTTATTGGTGAGTAGAAATTTTGTATGGAATTTTTGGGTAAAAATAAAAATGAACTTGTGATTTCTGGTTTCGATTGGGCAGGATACACTATGGAAAGAAGACAATCATGAAATTGTAGGATTGACAATTTGCAGAACTTGGGGACAGGGTAGACGACACTCACTTTTTGGTAAGATAGAAAACTGTGGGTTAGATAGCATCACCACCAGATGGATTTGTAACTAGCTGACAAACTGCACTCAATGTATAGTCCTCAATGGATCCACATCTAAATAGAAGAAAGCATGTTGTGGAGTACTGTACTTTTCGGATTATAAGACGCACTTCCCCCCCCCAAAAGTGGGTGAAAATTGTGGTATGTCTTATACACCGAATGTTGCCGAAGTCCCGCTCACCTGCCGGCCCCCACCCTTTGGCCATTTTTGGCCTCTGCACATCCCGTTTTAGACTCGTTCCAGGCCACAGCACATTGCCACCTCCGCGGGTCACGTTTTCGGCTTCGGCACGCCCGTTTTTGGCCTCCGTGCATCGCATTTTCGGCCGATTTCGGCAGCGGGGATCAGTGATGGCGGGGATCTTTCTTGTTCATTAATTTTTTTCTATTTTACATCTTGTTGCACTTTTAGCTTTATTTTTCACTTTTTCTGTTCTAATTTAATTTGTTATAGTTCATATTATTGTTCTTAAAACTTTTAATAAAATTTGTATTAAAATATGTATCAAATATGTATCAAATCACTTAAAGTTTAATTACATTAAATTATGTCAAATTTAGTTTCTTGGTCGAAAGAAAGAAAAAGGAACATTGACAATACATTTCATGTTTGTCAACAATGTGACAAATACTGCCTCCAGCAGTATGCCACGAGTCAGTTGTTGATAGCAAGTTTTGGGGAAGTGAAAGTGTAGTCTCATCATTAGGTGTCAGTCGCCAGAAATAGTCAAATTCCTTCTAGGGACCTAGGGAAGTTTACATATATTTATATCATTAATGTCATTATTGCATGGAGAAAGGGTTGGGGTGAAGCCAAACATACTGAGGTCATGAGATGAAACACAAGTTCTTGTTAAATGAATATAGATAAAAGGAACTTCCACAACATTACCATTTCCACTTTTGGAAGTAGTTTGAAGTCAACCCCAAATTATTTTTAATTCTGCTGGCCTTAAAACACTGAGATTAGGCAGAGCACAGCATAACTCAAATTAGTGGGCTCTGTGGTTGATCAGTAGGAGGGTGCATAGAACAGAATTCAGTCAGCACCTTGCTTGAAGTTGGCACTATTAACAAAAATTATCACCTCTCACTTTAGCCAAAGAGGTACTGCTATTCCTTCCACATTTTTCATTCATATTCTGTCCATGCTTCGTCTGCTTGAAAAAAATCCAGTGGCCGTTACATGCACAGAATCCTTTAGTACTGAAGCCACTAGTCAATTACATAATCTGTTATAAAATTCTGATCAGTTTGATTTCTTCTGTTTATATAAATAACCAGCTTTGAATGCTTGCCTCACTGCTTCTCTCAATTAGCAAATTATTTTTCCCTTTTGGATGGATTGTAACTAAGTGGATTTGTTTTTGGTTTAATGACAATCTAAGACAGTTGTTAGGTGACAGTTGTTAGGGGATAGTTAAGGGGATGCGGTGGCTCAGTGGTTAAGATGCTGAGCTTGTCGATCAGGTCGGCAGTTCAGCAGTTCGAATCCCTAGTGCCGCGTAACGGAGTGAGCTCCCGTTACTTGTCCCAGCTTCTGTCAACCTAGCAGTTCGAAAGCACGTTTGGTGGGAAGGTAACAGCACTCCATGCGCCTTTAGCATCGAGACATGCCGGCCACATGACCACAGAGATAAGCACCGCCCCTAGAGCTGGAAACAACTAGCGCGCATGTGCGAGGGAACCCTTTATCTTTACCTAAGACAGTTGTTATAGGGGTGGAAATAAAAGGAAAAACTGCTATGTGAATGTGCCTTAAAATGGTGGAAATATAACAAGAAATGGAAAAATCTTGAAATTTTGCTCCTGATGGTGAGGTAATAGAGAAGAATGGGAGAGAATGGTTCTCCGACACTGCCTTCAGAAGTCTGAGGAAGCACTGAGACAAGGAGGAAGAATATGCATGAAAAGCTATCTTCTTCTTCTCTTAAGGTAAATGGGGAATCTAAAGGCCTACAAGTGGTTGATACTTGATATCTTCCACCAGTACATTCTCTTCCCCACTCTTTTCATGTCGGACCTGACTGGATTGAAGAGGCACACAACTTCCTCATTTTTATGACTTAGACACGAAACAAGTCTAAGCATACAAAACTGTAATTCAAATGAAGCAACGCAAAGGTTAAAACTGATACCCCTGCTCTGCCAAAATAGCTGGCAAATCAGCACCTTCCAGACCAAAACACTTATCATTTGAACCAAGTTTACCCATTTATCCATTACTAGCCGTATGTAACCATGCCCATCACTAGATTGCCACCGCTAGTTCTGGAAAAAGATGTTCTTTATCTGACTTCTGACCTAGATAAACAAAATTTCTATGTGTGGGTGGGGTGTGGGAGGGCAAGGAAGCAGGAAATAAGATTCTTGGGATCAGTAAAGTTACACAACCAAGCTATGAAAGGTTACCAGGTTACTACTTTAGTGCCCTTTCCTGTTCTGAGTCTCAATTCAAATCACTCTGCTCAGCTTTTTGCTGTTAATGAGCCATTAACTGAAAAGAATGATTGTATTTCTTATGTCAATATTTTAGTTCCAATGGAAGATAAAAGAATTCCCCAAATTTGAACAGAGTATTATTTCCGGCATAGGAAATGATCATTACTGGATTTTGAATCCCCTTCACATTGAATCCATTATGTTAGAATAACGCTGTGTAAAGTAATTCTGTATCAAGTGGAAAATTTCATTGGCTGGAGGTACCTGCCTTTTTCAAGTCTTTCTCATGTGTCATGTAACCCTTTTTAAAAAAACAATTCTCTGCAACCTTTGCAAATGTAGAATTTAAAAAAAATTGCTACCTTTTAAAAAATAGTTCCAGAAAGAAAATGAACAAAAACAGCAGAAACATATATAAATACAATCTATATTATCTCTATATCTTTATTTGTCGTATTTGCTTGTTTCCGCAAAGCAGTATAACATCACAAATAACAAAACAGAGACAACAGTTTGTCTCTGAACTCACATCAGTTATTACATGGTAGGTACAAAACTAAGTAACTCTGTCTTATTATACAGTCCCCCCCCCCCCCATTTATATACAAATATCTAAACTATATGGAAAAATAGTAAAAACAAAACTCGCAGTATGCTGCACGGCCAAAAAAACCCCAACCCCCAAGGAGAGAGAAAGGAGCTGATCAAGAAGCAGGCAGTCCCAATATTATTTTGATAGGACTCGTAAATAAGCACATGTATTAAATGGTTGGTCTCTAACTGAGATGGGCAATCGTTGACCAATCATCTCTTTCATCTCTTTCTTGTATGGATATAGAATAAACTCTTTCCATCACACAGCACTGGTGCTTTCATATGGCTCTAATTTTTAAAAAGTCACAATATTATTGGACCCAGGGTACTTGCTTTGTGGATGTCAAACTACTTAAAACTGCTTATAAGTTGCTTCAACGTAATCGGCTTGTACACATAGTATACATATATGTGGTATACATTAATACAAATAAAAAATAGAGCTCTCCCCAACACTGAAATATCGGCAAGTCAGCCACATTATTCACCCATTCTATTTAAAAAGGAGGCTAATGATGAAAACTTTTCACACGTGCAAGTATTAGCAAGGTATACTAAGAGCGAGATAGTTAGGAAAATTATTTGGAAGCAAAGTAGCACTGAAATAAATACCAGTAGAAAGACTGTGCATGCTTCAAACATTATTTGGAAGTGCATGAGAGGTTCTGCAATTCAATAAAGGAGTCTGACCTTGTTCAGGTTTTCAGAAGGTTGAAAAAAATGTTGTTGCTTTGTAAGAGTCACCTTAACTTCAATGAGTGTAATTCCTTAAAGCAGCAGCAACACTTTTCCTGGCTTCTACACAAGGTCAAAGCTGGAAAAAGATCCATCTTCTTTAATAAATAGCAGAAAAATGTTAATTTCAATGTCTCTTTGAAATATTGAGATCTTATGTCATCCTATTCAATAAAAATTCCCTACTGCTGGCACTGAAGGATAATTGAACTGACCTTACTCCCCAATTGCAGGGAGCTGAACTCCATAATTTATGCAAGAACAGTGCTCAACCTTCCTTGACTAAGAGTTACAAACATACTCATGTTACTTTGGCCAAAGTTATGTCATATATATATATCCATCCAGGATTTCCTGGCAAAGGAACTTCGCATCATAGTTCTGCTGCCACCGGTTATTTTAATTGGATATCAATTATCTGCTGACAGTTTGTGGAATTCTGGGTGCCCGGAACCAATGACAGGATTTTAAAAGTTAGCCCATATGAATATATAGTACAAGTCAAATTGAAGCAAGGCAGATGATTGTGTGTTTACAGAAACATGTTCCTGTTCTGTCTTCCTTTCTTCATATCTCAAGTTCTCAACTATTTCAGGCAGAAAATGTGAATGGAGCTTTTGTCCTCCATTATCCAAATCCTCTCCAATATCTTCTGAAAAAAGAGAAGTGCAAACCATAATGACAGCAGACACAACCACACTATCTGTCCAGGAAAAAATAAACAAACTTCAGCAAAGTTCCCAAGTCCACACAAACACATTTTGCCCAAACAAGTACAATTTGGACAAAGGATGCTAATAATTGCTGTAGAAATCTGTCTTTGCTATAATGTGGCGTGTGCGGGGGTCTCAGGTGAGAATATTAAGGCACAGAGAAAAGGAGCAATATAGTGAACCCCCCTGAGATCTTCATATTTAGAGTCTCCAGTGAAGGGGTTAGAAAGCACCATATGAAAAAGTGCCAAATAACCACAACATGCTGTGGGAGACCCAGTAGCTTAGAACAGAATCAGCATTACTGATTTCATAATCTATGCAGGAGACTCAGGAGGGGCCTAATGTTACCCCCCTTTTATGCAGCAATGTGTTAAACAGGCACAGTTATCACAACCACAACAGCAACAAAGATGTGCAATATATTGCAATTAATCTGATTGCCCTTTTCAGCTTTATAATGTGTCTGGCAAAACCAGTGGCAGCAGATTTTACTGCTTGCAAAGAGAGCCTGTGATTCTTAGACAAAAGATACATCATGCCTAATGAGATCAACATGTTTTAATCTCATGGGTTGTAGAAAATAATGGCGAAGGTAATACCCACACACCACATAGATATGTTTAGATCTCTTGGCCAGACTGGAAAAGAACAAGAGGAAGGGAAGGGAAAATGGAATGTTCTCCATCTTAGGTGAATTCCATCCCACTGCACTTAAAATTAACTATTAACATAGGTAAAATATTTACAGCAGAAAGGACAAATGGTAACTTGCTATAAATGTTATAGAATTTAAAGTCCAGGAGATGCATGGCTCAAAAACAGACAAGGCAAAAGAGATTTCTGTATTACTGCTTGTACAATTGCTCCTCCAGAAGAAAACACGAATGACAAAAGGCAACAGGATTCTAACAGTGCATACAATCACAAATTAAATCAATGGAGGGAAGCAGTCTTGCACATTTGGATTTGGTATCTAAGAAGATCGGATGAGGTCTAAAGAAAAATAATTCAACATGTCCCTCACCCAATATATATGTATATATAGGATGCATGCTTCTATTTATTAAGCATATGCATCCAGATTTGTACCTTGGGCAGCTTTCCCTGAAATTCTGGATCATTAGGTTCTTACAGAGATGTCTTTCTCTACAGATTTGTTGAAATCTTGTTTTGCAGAAAATATCTTGCAGATTCTTTTGAAATACTGGGCAACCCAAAATACCCATAAATGCTATATTTCACTTCTGCATAGGGAAAAAGATATATGGATTGTTTCAATCTTGTCCTTCCCCATTCACACTTTGGATCTTTTGCAAAGGCTAATTTCATATATCATAATTTGGAATACTAATTAAAATAAATCCTGGCCACAATGAAAAACTTAGTAGAACAAATTAACAGGGCAATAGCTAAGGATGATAGTCTATCCACAAATAATCAGAATTATGAGGGTGGAGATACCTTTTCATAATAGTGCAGAAAGTGCAGAAAGCAAATTATCTGCTAGTTTCATTTCAAATAATTTAGCAAGTGAATAAAGCCTCATTTCTTGGGAATCATTTGTCTGATTTTTGTAGTATTGCCAGCCCTTTGCCTTACAAATAACATAAAAACTATTCAAACATAATGCATTTTACTGATCTTATACCTCTGCTCTAGTCTACAATTTAGTGTTTTTTTTTTAATTTTTTCTTTATTAAGTGAAATGTGCACTAGTTAAGCTTTTAGAAAAGAAAGTCCATACCACCCGCATTAGCCATAATGGTCCTTGCTTACAATTGGCATCAGAAGGTGCCCAATCCTGACTTGAGCACCATGTAAAAAAGGAATATAATCTGTTTTCTGGTTCAATAAATAAAGGGAAGTTCTAGGCTATGGCATATTCCACCAACCCCTTAAAACTCATCATCCGAGCTCAAAAGCAGGGTCTTCTCATTGTCACGGACACCAGAGGTGCTATGAGAACGTGAAATGATGTGATTGCCATTCCGCCATGGTGGTCCATGTTCCAGGGTGGACTGCTGTGTGTATTGCTGATAGGCTGGGGAAAAATTATGAATAGCATCCTGGACGATGTCGTGGGGGTTCATGGTCTCCTTAAGGCTGCTAGAGATGCTCTTCATTGGGGCACACCGTCCTAGAAAGAAACACCGCATATGAAAAATGGAAGCTTTTCTCCAGTTATCATATAAATCTTTCCAAAAACTACCTACAGCAGTTTCTTCTGGTGCCCATACATTAACAAGGGCATGAATTAAGCAGGAATTAATTTTGACAACTAAAAAATTTGGATACTATCTCAAACTAGGAGTGAACGTATTTTAAGAACATTTTGGGGTTTTTTTCAGTTCTTTCATAAAAAATATCGACTCCAACTCTAAATCTTATCTTTGAAAGCCATCCAAAGTCAATTTTCTTAAATAAATACATAAAACTGTAAAACTTATTTATTTAGCATATAATTTGAAGTGAGTGGGTCATTTTCTTGTTGCTCCTGTTTTTAAAGAAAAAAAAAAGGGGGGGTCTGTAAATTGTGAATCACCTAGAGCCGTGATGGCAAACCTATGGCATGCATGCCACAGGTGGCACATGTAGCCATATCAGTGGGCATGCGAAGTTGGCAAATGGGCCGTTTTCGGCCTCCGCAGAGCCTCCAGCGGGGGGGTGGGCAAGGCCGTTTTTGCCCTTCCCAGACTCCTAGAAAGGCTCTGGAGCCAGGTGAGAGAGAAAAACGGGTGTACTGGGCCATCACATGCCAGGAGCGGGTGGGGGTGGGTGGGTCGTGCATGCATGCATGGGGGTGGGGCGCATAGAATTATGAGTGTGGGCACACATGCATGGGACACTGCCCCCCACCCCGGCCTGGCACGCAATGGCAAAAAGGTTAGTTATCACTGACCTAGAGATCTATCAGAAATTAGAAAATTTGTATTTTGCCTACCAATGGTGTAGATCAGGGTCCTCAACCCAGAGGCCACGGACCAACCCTGGTCTGCAGCATGCCAGAAACCAGGCCACGCAAATGAGCAAAGCCCCATCTGCGCACGTGCGGAAAATATAGGCAGTGTGCAAAACCTGGTCTGCGGAAAAATCTCTTTCTATGGAATCAGTCCCTGGCACCCAAAAAGGTTGGGGACCGCTACTGTAGATCACATGCAGTTAGAGAAAAATAATAATAATGTTTTTGCTACTTTTATTCACAATATGTCAATTATGATTGAACTAAAATATTAAAGTAAAAGTAAAAAGATCGTCGGGATATTTTGGATAGTATGCTATGTCAATTAAAGAAACAAAAGCAGTGATAACCTATAGTATAGATAATTTTCAGAGGTGTGGACATATTACAGCTAATCCTTAATTAACACCCATAATTGAGACCTGCAACTCCGTTTATAAGTGAAACAGCAACTGACTGCAACATACGATTTTACTTTGGTGTTCGCCCTTAATTCCACTGGAAGTACACAAACAGCAATCGCGTGACTGTGATGATCATAAATTGATTGCAAAGTTGCTTTTTTTAAAAACCAGCATAAATTTAATGGTCACTAAATGAGGCAGTTAGTAAGCGAGGACTACCTGTAATCTATTGCAGCAAAAGCAATAGAGTTTCAGATCGTCTTATATACTAATACTTTGATACTGAAGGTGTATTGAGTCATATTGTGTGCAAACCTATTAGAGATGCTGATCTCCAGCTGTAGGTTTTTTAAAGTTTTCATTACAGCTGTTCCTATCAGGCAGAACTTTTGTAGCATTTGGGAAATATGTTTAATGATACGTTCCACTATTTCCCCAAAGTACAAATATTTGCTGCTTCTAACATGATTTAGGAGAAGATTTAGGAGAAATAGTGCAGGAAGCTGAAGTGTCTCAACAATGAAGAAACAAACAAGTGCAGAGAGAGCTTGGCACCTACCATATGGACCATATGATGGAACAGCTGCGCCAGATACCAGAGCCCAAAGCAAGGGAAAGAGAAAAGGAGGAGAGAAAAAAAAGAGGAAGATATGGGAAACAACAGTCTGAAATGGCAAGCAATTCTCAGGTTGTATAGCAAGTTGGATTCTTTACTCTCGCCCTCCACCCAATTTCACCAAAACTCTTGACCCAGAACTCTTACTCAAGCAATTCAGTAAAAAAAAAAAAAAAAATCTATACAATCAATTCTGAACAGCACAATAGAAATACCAATAAAGGAGAATATTTGTTGCTCAGGGTTGAAATGAAGGAGGTCCTTGGGGCTCTCTGAGCTTGGTTGTTTTCTTGCAGTTGTTTCATTACCCAAACAAGGTAACATCATCAATGCTAGTAAGGAGTGGGGTTTGTTCTTAATTTATATTCCAGTGGCTTGCCCTGTCAGTGTTGGTGGGAGTGGTCTTGGTTATTCTTTGATTGACCTGTTTACTATTAGCTTGTTCTCCAGTTCCTTGATTGAAGTACTGTTTACTTCTTTGACACCAAGATTAACATCAGACCAACAATCAAGAAGTGAACAATACTGCAATCAAGGAACTGACAAACATGCTAACAGCAAATAAGCTACTCAAAGAATCAGCAAGACCATTCCCACCAACACTGACAGGGCAAACCACTAGAACAGTGGTCCCCAACCTTTTTATCGCCGCGGACCAATCAGCCTTTGATAATTTTACCGTGGCCCGCTGAGCGCGCGCAGGGGTGGGGGGCGTTGTTCGCGACGACACATTGATTGTTTATATATCAGATTGTTTTGATTAAACAAGCTTTGGGCCACACGTGCGTACCTGCACGGGGCTCTCTTCCCTGGAGCCTTTGCGCACGGCCCAGGAGCCTTTGCGCTGCAGCGTTCATGTCCCCCGGCCGCTGCAGCGATCATGTCCCCCGGCCGCTGCAGCGATCATGTCCCCCGGCCGCTGCAGCGATCATGGCCCCCGGCCGCTGCATCGATCATGGCCCCCGGCCGCTGCGCGGCCCGGTGCCAGGTACTCCACGGCCCGGCACCGGTCTGCGGACCGGGGGTTGGGGACCACTGCACTAGAACATAAACTGAGAGCAAACCTCACTCCCTACTAGCACTCATGATGTTACCTAGTTTGGTAATTAAACTGCTGCAAGAAAACAACCAAGCACAGAGAGCATCAAGAACCTCTTATAATAGAAATAAAAGCACTCACCCCACTTTTAATATTAAAAAAAGAAAAAGAACACAAGACTTGTGATGCTGACTGTCTGTATTTATATCCTTGGAGATGTGTTCTAGTGATCAAAATACTACTTGGCTTTCCTGTACCTTCAATATTTCTACTCTCTTCATTTTAAGACTGTTATTCCAAAACGACTTCTCTTATTTTACATAGATGCACAATTCAACAGGGATATGCCTTCTAATCACCTTTTGTTCATTTCATAATCTATGTAGGGGAGTCCTTAAAAGTCTAGAAAACTGCTGGTGGAGCTCACAGGACAGTGACCTATAATGCTACATAAAATTGTCTTTTACCTCTATATAGCCGTGTTCAGGGAAATGAAAACCAGATCTGGTACTAATTTATGTACAAATACGACAGAAGGAAAAAAATTCTACTTTTCAAATGAAGTATTCAGAAAGTGAATTAAGTCAGCTGTTTATTGCAAATTCAGTAATGACCTCCATACCTTGCGCATCAAGGTGCTTGTCTGCATAGACCTTGTAGGTGAATGCATGCCGCAGAGCAATAGCTGCAAAGAACATTTCCACGCAGATGATGAAATCCTGATAGCCAGCCGCTACGGTCCCCACAGATACATTGGCCGAGCGGATCTTAGGGATTGCACCACACTTCTCCAAAATGGCCAATAGCATCCCTGAAATGAAAGAAATATTCTGAAGTGTCTTTCCCTCATGTATTCATTTTTACATTTTTAATGAGGATTATTATTAATTGCTGATATCTCAGTACAAACATTTCTCATTAAGATTATCACTGATTTTGGTTCATGTTCTCATTTATTTTGTTAAATCTTTTTGCTTAATGTATTTTGTTTCATATTCTCTCTCCCCCCCCCCTTTGTTTTTTTTGTGGGGAAGGGCATGCAGCTTCTTTCATCTTGAAGACATGGGATCATGGTTTTAAGTTATAGAAAAACAGAAAGATAAGAATGGTTTAACAATGAAGCCAATTATCTAGAAAGTTACCCTTCATTTATGGTGTTCAAGAAAACCCTGGACAGCTACATTGTGTAGATGATTTAATTTGGATTACTGCATGAAGCAAGGAGTTGGACTCTGATTTAAATGTCCCTGTGTTTTTCTTCTATTACAGTTTATTCCAAATCTCAAAATAGAATATAACAATATAAAATAGAGTGTAACATATACTTAGTGATCAACTTTATTTTTAACTTCTGGATGCAATTAGTAGTAAAACCAAAAATGAAAATAAATTAACTAGTTAACTGTTAAATGTTTGGTGAGGGAGGTGTATTTTTACTTCTTCCTAAATGATGGGAGCCAAATGCAGCTCCTGAAGGCAGTCACTGCATACAATCAGCTAAAAGAAAGTTGCAGTTGACACATTATCCAGAATTGTGCAAAAGTGCTCCTCAGTTGCAAAATCAGTGATAGTTGGGGGTCATGGAGAACTCCCAAACTGTAAATCTACTCTTTCTGGGGGATTCAAACCCAATCCAGAGATAATCTCAACCCCAGAGTCAAACTTTCTCCTTACCAAGAGCACCTCTGTTTTCCCTGGGTTGAATACCAACATTTTTTTTCAACATACAGTTCATTATTGAGATTTAGTCGGTGTTAAAAGGTAATTATTTCTTCTTTGGAGTTAGAACACAGGGAGCAGTTGAGCTGGCTAGCATCCTATTCCAAAGAACCAAATGATCTCTCCCAGTAGTTTCTCATGTGGAATAGGAAATAAGACAGAACTCATGACCTAGATTATTAAACCATACTTTTCTAGAACCACTTTCTATACTTCAGATAACAATAATGATCTGAATCACTGCAAACAAGAGTCCATGTCTGATGGCCTAAAAGAGTAAACTTTAAAAAAATCAGTTCATATCAGAATCTGTTTAGAAAAGACACTGCTGATGATATATCTTTAAAAAGTTTAAAAAACTCTTCTATGTCTGTTTATACCATCCAAAGTCTGGAATGATGACTAATCAGACTCAGAAAAGTAATTATTTATATTATACAAGACATGATGTCAAGTTTTCCCTAGCCAATCCAGGCTTTCATTTGTGATGTTTTTATGCTAATTTGAACATAAAGCAGATATGATAACCAGTGGTTGATTATATATATTGTGTACTGATCCAGAAGGGATGCTAAATTCAAATGGTGGATTTATTGCATGAACTACAATGAATAAACTTACGTATATAATTCTAAAAACTGCTACAGGACTGATTTGTTTATTTAGCACCTTCTATTCATGACAATTGGAAATAATCTGATTCTCAAACTGCCTGGCACTTGACTGAATGAATTGCTTTATTACACCAGAGTGGAACCAACTGAAAGGATTAAAGAAGAGGTCTGAATTACAACTGAATTATAAATGAAGTTAACATACAAAAATGGCATAGGAAATTAAAATGTTCCCAATTATTTGTGCTTGTGAGTTGTAAGCATGTACATCAATACCTCACCTTGCCAAAAGGACAGGAAAATAACAGACTTGACCATGAAAAATTTTAGGACAGGACTATAAGGACTGAGAAGTTCACGGGTGGCAAAATAGAAGAGGAAGAGGGCATACAAAGCCAAGCTGACTGAAATATTGTAAATGATTGTCACATAGAGATATCCACTTGTGACACTGGAAAGGAAAGAAAAGAACATGTCAGATGTTTTTAGTATTGTTTATCTTAAGAAAAGTTACATTATAGACTTTCTCTTAGCCAAATATACTCACTAAACAATGGGCCACTGCAAAGTGGCACACACAGATTAATTATTTCTATAATATTATAGTAAAGCCAATTAAAAACATTTTGAATTGTCCTAAAAAGAGTAAATCGTGATGTTTTACTGAACAATGAAAACAGTGAAAATGAAAATTAGGGAAATGGCCTTATGACTGAATCTGCATATAACTACACCATATTCCAAGAGGTTTATTACGGCAGCTACATTCAACTCAATGGCTACTGGATTATGCCAAAAGGCTCTCTCTTTTTTTGCCCCACTCATTAGTTACATCTATATGAACTGGGTGATTCCATCATGCCTTAGGATTTGGATGGCAGCAGGTTGCTAATAATGCTTAACTACTATTTCTCCCTGATGCCAGAATCAGGTAGAACTGTGCAGATGCTGGGAGAGTGTCTGCAGACAAGAAGAAGTCTACAGAGTTATCACAGAATGGACAGCTAGGTTGTTGGAAGAAATATGATTTAGGAATTACCATACATTATGCTGGTTTTAAAGAAATAATATTAGTAGGCAACATATATCTAATCTAAATTCAAGTTGTTGGTGATAATGCTCAAATTTGTAATGCTCTGAGGCTTTGGTGTCTGAGGAAGTATTAGATTCTGTATGCATTTGATGTATTAAGCTCTGCTAAGTGGTTTTGCTCTGTATAGCATCACTGGGTACAGCACAGCGTGTGAAGTTTTTGACTGTGGCATCTGAATTATGGAATGTAATTCCCCTTTCCAGAAATTAAGTCACTGCCAACACTTCTTTTGTCCTGAAGTCAAATGAAGATCATAGGATGCTCATCTAAGGTTTTGAATTTAAGATCAGCTCTATTTATATTATGGTTTATTGTGATTTATTTGTTTTATTCTGTCTGGAGCCTACTAATATAAAGCGCTTATATTCACATAAATATAAATATATACCATGCATAAATATAGGGCCTCGAAGTATCTGAAGAAATACTAAATACTAATTACAGGCGGAAAAACATGCATGCTTGTCAAGTACAGAATCAATATACTGTTTTTTACCCCTATCTTGTGCCCATCCAGTCTCCAATAATATAAAATATGCCAAAATAATTATTTGGCTCTGATCTTTCACTTCTACATCTAATACTATTATTATTATTATTATTATTATTCTACTCTCTCTTATGCACTTAGCCTTCTTTTGTTCTCCCAGTTCTTACGGAAAGCATTCATTTTTTACTAAAACTAGTTCCCATTCAAAGCTTTGTTTTGCTGCTCAGTGACTGAAATAAAGACATGACTTGCTTCCACATGTCAGGTATGTGTTACTTAACAAAGAATGTCTTTACAATTAAACTATTTACTTACTCAAAGTCTCCATCCTGGTACTTTCCAAATGCCTGAAGAACAACTGTAATAATTGCCATGAGGGGCTTCACCACACAGAACTGCAGCGTGGCCTGGAGGAAAGAAAAATAGAAAGGCAGACAAAATGAGGATAAGAAAGAATATACAGATGTAGACTTTCTTAATCTTTTCCTTTACGTGTAATTCCCAATACTGCTGTCAAGGTTGACTAGCAAAACACCTTTTTCTGCTTACAGCTTGACAACGAAACATGGGAGGGGGGAGGGGTATGTGTGGGAAGCTGGGAGGCTAGAAGGAATTTAACTTAGCCATTTGCAGCTTGACAAAATTGTACAACCCCAAGGCTGTGAGCTGAAGATGTCAACTTGCAAAGCTTTCAAGTTGCCATGAGCAGGAGGGAGGGAGAATTGATAGAGCTGATTGATTTCCCTAACTGAAGTGCATTCCATACATTCTTCCTGACCGCAATCAGAAGGAGGGTATTGGATTTCACAGCCAGCCAAAGTGGTTAATTGGAGAATGTGATTTATGACATGGCCGGAGAGGAGGGGGGAGACAGGGTCATAGGGGAAAATCTACGTGAGATTAGTTCTAACTGCATCCGAATATTGCCAAAATGGTGCTCCTAATAAATTACTGTATTTCTTTTGAAGTTCGGCTCATGGCTCATGAATTAATTAGGGCATCTTTCGGAAACTTCACAGAAGACTTTTGAAAGGTGCAAACTGTTTTCCCAAAATAAAATGCTTGACCTGGATTGGTGGACAATGGACACTGGGCAGCCTGGGAAATCATAATAATGCACATCGCACCAAAACCTTTGAACTGACGTTTCTTCTTCCATGCCTGTATCAATCTATCAGTAAAGTTTTACTCTTGGTAATAAAAATGTCCCAGGAGTTTCTTTTGCTGTGCATGCCAACGGGACAGTTGACAATTGCCCACCAGCAGGATTGGGAATTCTGAAACTGTTGTCCCAATGCATCTCAACGGCACAAAACTGGGTTCTTTAAACAGCTCTGATCACCTACTTTCTTTCATTCTTCTGTTTAAGCAGATGGTTTGAATACTAATTAACTGTACTTTTTAAAAAAAATTTGATTTATATGCCGCCCTTCTCCGGAGACTCAGGGCGGCTTACAATGTGTTAAGCAATAGCCTTCATACTTTTGTATATTTATACAAAGTCAGCTTATTGCCCCCACAAACTGGGTCCTTACTTAAGGTAAAAATATGACTGATGTGACTTCTCTGAATTGAATTCTAGAATAGACAATCAGACTTTGCTTCATGCTTGATTCCCAAGGTGGAAAAGGTGGGAAAAAGTCCATCTTGGAGAAGCAGAACTATAGTCTATAAGGCAGTTCAAGAAATGTCTCAGAAACCATTTCTGTAGCACATATCCATATAAGTTATTCAAAGCTGAGTTCAATTCAAAAGCAAATTTTGTGAATAAAGTACACAAAAAACTGCCTTCAATTCAAAGAACCCTTGACTACACAAAAAATTAGATATTTCACAGCAATATAGACTCTGAAATAATTCTTTTACAAACATAGATTAATACAAATACAATTAATACAGTACTTAAAATAGCAGACTAAAATTCGAAAATACATCAGGGAAAAAACCCTGTCAGATTCATAGATAACTTTGTACTCCTGTCCTATTTATTGTCAGATGCATAAACCTAGCAATAGGCAAGATCATGTACCATACAGACTAAGGTACTAGATCTTTGGGAAGCCTGTGAAATGATTCAAGTATGGGAAATGTTAACTGTATGTCTTGGATGCAGCTAAATGTAAACTAGGTCTAACAATCACAGAAAAATCCAAGGATGAGTAGGACTACCATATCAACAGACAACCTCTAGATAGTATCTCTGAGATATAGAAAAGTTTACTTATTTGTTGCCATTTTGTGTCGTCCTGATATTTTACAGCCTAGATAGAATGACCCTAGTGAAACCATAAGATAATTTCAAAGGAAGTACTTTTTTATAATATACCGACTAGAAGCTGCCCATTTAGTCAGACAAAAAAGAAAGTCAAAGAAAAGGAAAAGTTTGTTTTTGATAATTCTTGAGTGATGATCATAAGACTTGAAGAGATTAAAACTGAAGCACAATCCAAACAGTGAGTCATAACCAACTTGTGAACTGGAAAATGTCAAGCTAATTGTTAAACTGTACATTTGAGCTTCTTCTTCTTCAGTCTGGGTGCTGTTTAATCATTTTCCTGTAGCCCAATCCCACAAGTGTTTATTTTTAAACACTTCCTCATGAAAAAAGTATTAAGACATAGTGGAAGAACAAGTGGGAGCAAATGACCTACACAACTACCCAGTCATCAGGCAGATGTCTGACAAAGAGACAAATCAAAACCTATGATGGGTCTTCGGAATCTCTTCACCTATCACTGTCTGAGACCTAAGAATGCCATTTTTGCCCTAGGCAAACAGAATGCCAGGAGCAAGCACACAGCAGCTCCTTGTTCCTAGAAATGAAAGGAATGATGATCCAGTCAAACCTGTAGTTTCAACAGTTGTTTTCAAAGAAACCCTTTGTTATCCATGTAAGCAGTGTAATACATTTCTTCATGCCAATCTTTTGAGTTGTAAACAAAAATTAAAGGATCACAACCTTTTCGTTATGACCTGTCTTCTTAAGCATATACTGTTCAGCATACATAAACATTAAACATATTCATTTTAGTATTCACAAATTACTACTTAAACTATTAAATTCTTCAGCAATTTGTCACTAGTAGCTAGTTGTGGAAGAAGAGCGAACTCAAAATAATTACAGCAGTAAAAGCAGTAAGTCACACTAAAAGTTATGCATGGTTAAATCATACAATGTTTCTACTGTTCCCATGAAATGGATATGACTGCCAATATCAATTGGTTAAAATGAACAATTACTTCAGAACAACCTTCCTGATATTCAGTTATCTTACTGTTCCTGCTCAAGTATCCTTATTTTTTCAGTGAAATAGCAAGTCAGTTTCTTCTATTGCTGGAAGCTTCTGGAAGAGGTAGAGCTAACTGAAGATGTCTCTGAAAAAGTGAAGCCAACAACTGCAGGAAAGACCAAGGAAGTGGTGAGTAGACCTGTTCATTGAAATCTCTCTGGAGACAACAGTAAGTCACCCATGCAGAGATTTCAGGATGATTTTTTTTTATGGATTTGTGTGTCGGGAGATAATGGGATTAGCTATCTTGCTCACAAGTGCAGCAGAGACTTTCAAAGGACACAAAGTTTGTAAACTTCATTTTCTAATCACTCTTAAAATCACTCATTAACCACTTCTAAGTTATTAGTGACTTTTAGAATGACAAGTTTGAAAATGTCAGGTGAGTCTATGTTTAATCCTGAACAAAAGAAAACTTTAATTATAGGCTTAAGAAATTAAAGAGCCTTAACTAAACAACAAAAAGCTAAATTTATATCTTAGAGAGATATAAATGGACCAGGGGTCCAGATAAAATTGGAACATTGAAACTTTTACAAAATCATTTTGAAAATAATTATAAAGTACAAGCTACTCCTCACGAGAAATAGATCCTGTTTTGATTTTTATAAGATATAGGCATAAATAAACAATTTCATGATTTCAAAAACAGGGTCAAAAACTAGAAGAGCATAAAGATTTTAGGCAGAGGAAAGATATATAGGTCTGAAAAATGATTATGACAATAAAAGTACTGAAGAGATTTCTGAAGAATGAAATCAGAAAATAGTAGTTGCAATATCAATAATGTCAATAATAATATTTCTTCTATGGATGGATGATGTCCAAAAATATTATTGAAGAAATGTCAGATGTGAAACAAATTTTATCTGACAAAACAAGAGATGGTATCAATACTGGATTTATAACTGACAAGGCAAAGAGAATGATTCAGAAAAGGATCTTTCACGGAATCTACAAAAGAAATTAAAAAATTCTGTGCAATGGGACAAGTAAGAAATAAAAAAGAATCAAATCCTACAACAAAGTTTGAATGAACTAAAGATTAAGACTGCTAAAAGCAAAAGGAAGGAACAGAATGTTACTTTTGCTTTATTGAGCATAAAACAAGATATGCTGTTACTTCTGGCTACTTTTTGGAATTTCTGCTGAAAGGTGATAAACATTTATAACTTTAGACAGGGTGAAAAGTTATTAAATTACTAAATTTGTTATACATTTGTTGTTACTGGAAGTCATTTCTCTTATTTCCTTTATTATATTCTCACTTTTCCCTTTCTCTTTTTTCTCTCTTTCCTTGCACTTTCTATTGTATTAGTTTTTATTATTACAATCAAAATTCTTAATAAAATTATATACCAAAAAAATTAATTCAATTGTAAGGCTCATGGCTGAAAACTGAAGTGACAGGTCACATCAGTGCAGCTAGTGAAATTTCAATCCATAATTTCCTGTTCCATAACTCGCACTTCATTTACACAAACTCATGGCTTAAATGGAAACTAAATAATTTTGTTTTTTCTTAGTTCTAATTTTTAAAGTTGTCACAAAAGGAGGACTAATTCCCATAACTACTTCAGGGATGCAATGCTACTGGTTCGCACCGGTTCGGATGAACTGGTAGTGATAAAAGCTACCCATTTGTCTGAATTGGTATTTCCAACAATCAGCTGTGCCGCGCGATTTAGATTCTTCGCTAGAAAGCAGGAAATCCTGCTTTCTAGTGAATCTAAATCGTGCGGCACAGCTGTTCCCTCCTCGCTGTTCTACTTACCTTGTTAAGCCTTCTTTTTCTGTACGAAGCGCACATTTGATGTGCACTGTGTATGTGCGCACGTGCAGTGTGCATTTGGTGTGCAATGCACATGTGCACAGCGTGCTTTTGGCATGCATGCACACATACACAGCGTGCTTTTGTCACGCATGTGCACATTCACAGTGTGCTTTTGGCACGCATGGACATATGCAGCATGCTTTTGGCATGCATGCACGCATATGCAGTGTGCTTTTGGCATGCATGCTCGCATGCGCATGCTTTTGACGTGCATGCACGCATGCGCAGTGTGCTTTTGGAGCGTACCACGCATGCGCGGGAAGCGAACCAGTGGCAATTCGCAGAGGATTTCACCACTGAACTACTTGTATGATTTGAAATTAAAATACTATGATAGAACAAAGAAAGAATTTCCTGGATACATCCACTCATATTAATCAATACTGGGTCAAACGTCTAGCAATGAGATAAATCTTAAAGAATCTCAAGAGATCCCCCTTGAAATATGCCATGGAGGGGAAAAGAAAAACACTATGATAGTACTCAGTTTTTCAGTTTGATACTGTTAATCCATACCTGTTTACAAAATCTCAGAAAACCAATCGAGTATGTCTTTCCCCATAAGCAACAAGTCCCATACATGCAGCTGGACCTAAAAGCAACAGAACAGTAGGTCAAATTAGAACAAAATAAAATTTTATGTGGAACTGGTTTAATAAAATAAATATATGTTTATTCATATAACAAGGGAATGACAATGTGGTACCACTTTTAAGTAAAATATATCAAAGAGGCAAATAAATAAAATAGGCACACAAACATTTCTTTCATCATGCTTTTCATGCCAAATTAAATCTGGAAGATTCAATATTCCTTTTACTACTCTAAGACAAAACTTTCACTTATTTCAACAGAACTGCACTACATTATTTGTATTTCTAGAGTATTGCAAATTCCACAAGTTCTCAGTGTGGAACCTGTTAATTTCAATGTTAATTTGAAATAGAACAGAAATGGCGTTGCACAATGTGAATGTTTAAAATTAAATTCTGGATGGATTAAGAACAAAAAGGCTAATAATATTACAATCCAATCCAATCCAATTAATCAATTAGCTGAAGGCAGATATTGATATGATAAACAAATTTTGTTCAATATCAGGGCTAGTTTTTATTACTAGTTTCTTTTCATTTTGGATTCCTTATATGTTTTATACTTTCTATATATCACAAGCGTTGCAATTAGGTGGCTTATAAATATAAATCACCATCTCCTTGTAGAGTGCTCCTTGTAGAAGAGATAGAACAAATGCTATAATTAATATCTATCCAGTCTTTTCCCCACCAATAGAGAATAATTATATTGCAAAGTATCTGAAAGAAGTGCCTTACAAAAATATGGGAATACAAATGAAGCATCTCTCTTGGAATCATTAAAGCAGCTGCATCCTTTGCAAGAGTTGAAACAGTTTTCAGCTGTAAAAACCTTGCAAAAGGCAAACATTCTTGAACTGTTCAAAGTGACTGCTTCATTCACAATCCATATGGCACAAAGCACCTCTTTCAAATTTCCTGCAGTCCTAAAACATATAAAATATGCATATGTATATATTTAGATACCAGATACTCACTCTATAGGCTTTCCTCTAATCTCAGACATGATAGAACTCTCTCCACCTAGGTACTCATAGCAGAGGCTAAGAAAATTATAGATGACAAAAGCTGCAAAAAAAGAAAGAGGGAGGAAGGGAGGAAGAAAAAAGAAAAACACATATTAAGTAAAATATTACTCAGTATAAGCAAAATGTCACTGTAAGAAGAGGTCGCTGTAAGAATGAGTTTTTGAAAAATACCCTTCATGATTTTTGCATGTGCTTGTGATTTTTTAAAAATCTGCTGTTTCAATAATGGAGTGTGCTCTTTTAAATGGCTCATTTTAAAAAACGATTTAGAAATATGATGGATGCTGCTAAACACTGTAATATGGAAAAGCCATTATTGGCAGCTACAGCTATCATAGCTGAAGACAAAATGATTTGCCTGTTGCCAGGGCTAGCAGAATAAACAGAAATGGTAGGGAAAAAGCAATAAGGAAACCTATACAGCATTTCATAATACACCCATCCATGTATGTAATGATCATTAAATGAAATTAGAAAACAATCAATTAATGCTTCCATTAGACAAAATTTATCTCAAAATTATTCTGACTGAAGCACCTTCAGCAAGCAAGTCAGATTCTACAGACAGTGATCTCTATGTTCTCTAAAAAGAAATCCAGGCCAGAATTTTAGATAACTGATGCTTAACTATTCAAGCAAAGATGTACATAAAACTCATGATCCACTGTTATACTGTCAAACCAGCCATTGTGAAATTAGTTATGAATTCTGAGCATTGATTTGTTCTTTTAGAAAGTGTTCTGCAACCAAAAGAAAAACTGCAGCATTTAATAAATAACATGTTCAGATATCTTTTTCAGTGCAACGTAAACATATTTTTAGAATCATAGTGCTCCCTAGTGTCTGTGACATTGTTAGTATGTTCAATAAAGAAGTGACTTAACAAGGTTTCTTATCCAAATACTAGTCAGCTATTACATGGGTAAACTTGTTCATAAAAATAATAAAAATCTACCCGTTAGGATAAAATAGTGTATTTTAGCCTGATTATCACATTTCAAAGAACACAGAAGGTTAACCCAGCATTTAAAAGTTCTTATAAAGAGAACAGTATAGTTTCTGCCCACCTAGAATATTAGTAGTTTCCCAGCACTCATCATATAATTTGGTGAGTTTCTAATTCAACTCTGTCTCTCATCCAAAGGGAGTAGATGCCACCACCAAAGCATTGTAACAGCTTGCACATTTATTTTCAAAAATTATTGAGAATACATCAATGAGGCCTTTCAGCATTTGAAATGTCACATACTGCTATCAACAGTATAATTAGGTTTAGTCTTAGTTAACTGAATAAACTGTTATGAAATAATAAACTTCAAACAACATATGCTAACTTTAACACAACATATCTTCTCAAATAATAAGCAGGTATATACAAAAGTATGAAGGCTATTGCTTAATGCATTGTAAGCCGCCCTGAGTCTCCGGATAAGGGCGGCATATAAATCGAACCAATAAATAAATAAATACATAAATACATAAATAAAAAAAAAAAGAGAGTGTCATTCCTTTTTTGGACCCTATTTTATTTGTCCAGTATTTAAGCTATGGTATATTTTCCCAGTTTATTTTTGGCCAATTTACTGTTTTGCCAACGGATTGTTGCTCGATGTTTCAACTATCATATGACATACTGAATTGCAGATATGAGGGTCTTAATTTTTTAATCCTGTAATTATGTTGTGTGCTCCTCAATAATAAACACTAAGTATATGGGCCTACTGCAGATGCCACTATGATTCAGTTCCATAGTATTTACACGCAACTGAGATGACATGTGCAGGATGATGGCTCTTATATACTTCCTTCTTTGAAAAGAATAAATAGTAAAATGACATGAAGGAAGGTAGGTAGGAATGAATGCCTTCTTGAAAGTATTTGGGTGACTATCAGAGGAAAAATAAATGATACTGCCATAGGTGTGTACTATAGGACACCCAACCAAGCAGAGGAAATAGATGAACTCTTTGCTAATAAGTTAGCCGAGGTGAGCAGGAAACACCACTAAAGTAACGAGATTTTAACTATCTCTACATCAACTGGGAAACAAACTCTGCAGTGAGTTGATGAAACATATTTCTTCTTATGTACCTAGCTGACAACTGTGTCACCTGAAAGGTGGAGGTGGGAACTAGAGAGGGTCAGCTATACTAGACTTAATCCTAACTAATAGGGATGAAATGATTGAAGGAGTGGAAGTCTTAGGAATTTTGGGGCAAAGTGAATGTAGGAGATAACCAGGCTGAGCCTGAGAGACGGGTCAAATGCGTCCTCAATCATGAGTCCCTTCACACCAAGGTATCTAAATCCAGCCCACCTTGAATTCCATTAACTTTTATCTACCGCCAACTTGCTTTGACCGGTAGTAATTCAGATTCTTATAGAGAGCTTTAGCATACAATAAACCTATATTTTCATTTGAACTGCCTGGATTCCTGATATCCTGTGTTTGACAGTGACCAGGTTATACTAGAATTTGCCACATGTAGGCATAGGTGACTGAACAAAGTCAGACCTGTGTTTTAGACATTAAGAGAGATGACTTCAACAAACTAAGAGAGAGATTAGGAATGATTCCATGGATGGAAATCCTAGAAGAAAAAACAGTTCAGGATGCATGGGAACCTCTGAAAAACGAAAATACTAAAGGCCTAAAAGAAAAACGAAAGACACCAGATGAGACCAGCATGGTTGTACAAAGAGCTCTCTGACAAACTGAGGCACAAGAAGGACAAGTATATAAAAATGGAGAGAGAGAGACACATAACTAAAACAAAATTAATAGCTCAAATCTGTAGGGATGGAGACAGGAGGGCTGAGGCTCTGAATGAACTAAATCTTGCAAAACAAATTTGCCAAAAATAACAAAAATAGTTTATTTCAATACAAGAAGAAAAGTCAAGGAAATGATCTGTCCACTAATGGGAGAAGATGGTAAGAAGGTGACCGGTGGATCATCTTAATTCCTTCTTTTCATCTATCTTTACAGAAAAGGGAAAAATAGCCCAACTTATCAATAACAGCACAGTGGGAGACAGAACAGGGATGCAGGTCAAAGTAGGTAAGAAATAATGCTATCTCCTTTATCCTCCTAGAAAGTAGAGATTATTTACGATAATGTATTTATTTATTTATAAATAACAAACAATATAAAAGCAGTAGTCTATCATAAGAGGACCCAGATTATTGGGGGCAATATATTGACTCTGTAAACAGATTAGAGACAGCTATAAAAGCACTATAAAGTGGCATATAAGTCTAAATGCTATTGCTATAAGATGCTTCAACAGGATACAACAACCTTATGTCTGTTTTACCCAGAAAAGAATTAACTTCCAAGAAGATATAACCTGTTTCCCCCAAAATACGATTGCATGGAAAAGTCTGCAAATAGCTTGGCCACAATATTTTTTATTATCAAATATGCTTATTATTTACAAATTATAGAACTAATGTTTGTCATCAGATCTCTATCATCAGACCATGTTAAGAAAATTAAGAAACAAACAAAAAAGTGATGGGGGGAAGGTGGAAGGAAGAACTGAATACATTTGGTTTGCATATATATTTTAACACTTAAAAAACATTTGACATTAAGTTCTGAATGTGTTCATTAACATTTGTATAAGGGAAGTCTTTCCCTAGCAAAATAAAAATAAATAAAAAATCTCCTTTAAAATGAAGACATTCTTCTCCTTGTCTGCTCTTGCACTTTCTAGAAACAGTTCTGAACAGTTCATGAGCACAAAACACAGAAAGGGAGGGGAAATAAACACCATTAACACACAGGATATTGAACTGGACAAAGTGGCAAATTTTAGAATGTGAACTGACCCTCCAAGCAGATGTTATGATGTTTGCAATCTCCCTAAGCGAAGCAAACGGAATAACAGCCGTTGCTAGGAGATGAGATCTACAGAACAACAGGCTTCTTCCTATGACTTTGTATTTATACATACATAGTAATAGATAGGAATGGGGACACTCAACCAAACAAAAATAATTTCTGACTGTGCAATTGCTTGATTTATATCCTGCCTTTCTGCAGGAGGCTTAGGACAGTTTACAAAAAACCGTGCATTCATTTCACTTGAATAACATAACTCTGTGAAGTAGGTTGGACAGAGAATATGTCAGTGGCTCAAAGTTACCTGGTGGGTGTATATTTCTGCCATTGGGTATCATATTCCAATGAATTGTTACCACTATGGAGGATTCTACATTTCTCTAAAAGAAAGAATTTGGGATCCTTCATAGTCTCTTGTGAAAATTGTCTTATTTCATCCCAAGTGATCCAAGCAAAAAAAGCATACCCCAAACCCTAAAATAAAGGAACACGGCATAATTACAGAAAGGAGAAAACTACAAGATAGGCAGATTCTGAAATCTCAAGCCATGCTTCAGGAATCCAGATGAATGAATTGGGTTCAAGTCTTGGAGGATTAGAGCAGGGCTACAAAATACATTAACAGTCAACAGATTTCAAGGGAGAATGTTTTAAGTGGTGTTCTCAGACTTTCAAGCAGCTGGTGTGTAGATGTGTTGCTCAGAAAACAAAAGTAAAAGCAATCATTCTCACAGAGCTCTTTCCTACAGTCACATATTTCTGTACATTTCAGTTCTTTGATATTTGATTGTTTTCTGCTTGGGCCTCTCTTGGAGCTAGAGGGTATGCTAGAGAATCTGCACTAGTGCTGTAAGAAACAAACCTCACACTTGGAGATTGGTTCTTTTTTAAGTCCTTATGTTTGGGCCTAGCTCTGGGGATATCTTGGTTTAGCCACCTTCTAATCATCCTCTTACTCTTAGGATGAGTCACCTAAGGAGGGCATGACATCAATTCCCTTAAAGAGCTTGTCTCAGAACAAAAAGATGTCATGCCAAATGTTTTAAAGATAATTATGTTCTGGAAATGAGAATATTTATTCTCTTGAATTGTGTGATCAAACTAACCACAGCATTTAAAAAAAAAATAGGAGCGACTTTTTTTTTTTTGCTGAAGATAACAAATACAAATGCATTATTTTTAGATTGATGGTTTTCTGTGTCAATTTCCTGCTCCAGGGGTTAAGAATGGCCCAACAGGATTCTTGGCCTAAAACTAATCAAGAAGAGCTATTTAAGCAAACTTGAGTTAAGTACCCTCAAGGGAAAGTCACCACTGAATGATTTTGACTTTAAGAAAAACTAAAACTGACCACCATCTAATATGTATCTTGGTCTTCCAAAAAGTGAATGTTATTTAATTCAGAGAAACGATAAGGAGGACCCTATGATAGGAGAAGCTGGTGGGAAAAGGGTCCTACAATGAGTAGACGTTCCTAAAAAAGAGGCATTAAAAACACAATTATAAATAACTTGAATAACAGAGAACATAAAGAAGCTGGGGTAGCTGAACAAAAAGCTTGCAGCAGACTTGAAAGCAAAAAACGATACACAAGAGACTGAAAAGAGGATGACATTTGTGTGATCATAAAGGAAGATAGGAAGCCTGGAATTGTAGAGCTGGAAAGAGAAAGCTCATAATGAGCTCAGCTTAGCAAAGGAGGCAGTGAATATAAAAAAGGTGAACATTTTTAGGTATGTCCAAAATAAAACAAAAATGAATTAGTCACTCAATAATGATGACAAAAGGTTAAAGAAACAAAAATGTAGAGCTTTTGGTTGCTATTTAATTCAGTCTTCTACAAACAAATCATACATGATCTACTATGATATTACAAAAGAGAGAAAAGGCAGGCCTGAAGCTTGAGTTAATACAAACACAGTCAGGAAATGTTTGTCTATTTTCAGTTACTTTAAATTTCCAAATGCTGGTTATTGGTTTCCTGAAATACTGAAAAAAACTTGATGTCCTGGTTCAATGCTGAACTTAGAAAAAAAAATCCATCCTTAAAATGTATATAAATAATTGCAATTTTTCTCCTTTGACTACAGCATTGGCCATAGGAGGACCTTTTACTTAAAAAATGTACTTTAAGGCAAAAGCTTGTTTACAAACTTGCACATACAGAACGTAACAAAACAAAACAAAAATAAACACTGGGTATTTGGGCCAGCCACTCCCTTTTAGCCCACCTAATTCACAGGGTTACTGTTGTGAAGAAACATAGGAGCCTGCTGAAATGAACCGTAGGACATAAACCAAATAAATAAATACAATGTTAATGGAGAAAATGCTCATAACATTTGCAGGTAAGTGTAAAATGTGATGGAATATCTAAAACCCTATTACTGCTGCTCTGTGAGTGAGATGGATGGTCTCTAAATTTGATAAAATAAATAATTCAAACATTCATTGGAGAAATGTCCTAAAAAGTATGAAATCTTGTACAATTCTTCACTTAGGAAACAAACATTAAATATAAGATAAAGGATTGGATTATCTTGTTAATAATGGAATATGAAATTTATGAAAAAGATCTTGGAATATAAGACAGCAGTGTGTTGTTTGCAAAGAAGGAAAAAAATCACTTCTATACTGTATCAATATATTTCTAAATTAGAAAAGAATTGTTCCCCTTGATTCTGCTGATTTGTCACATACTTTTAAGAAGGATTCAGAGTCTTTGGAACAACTTCTCAGAAAGGCAGTGGGGATGATTGGGAACTAGAGCTAGGATCCACAAAGAGAACTGGAAAGAGTTGGATATTAAATTATGATTAAAGGAGTACGATAGCATTCTTCAAGTACTTAAAAGAATGTTATATACAAGAACAGATACTCCTCTGTTCATCCTGAAATCCAAGCAGGACTTTGTGTCAGCCCCTCTGGAACCATCTGTGCTTCGCCGGGCAAAATACTACACGCACGCAAAAGGAATAAAGCCAGAACCCGGTTTAATCGTAGTTTACGCAGCGCTTAACAGTAGGTGCTGAAGCCCTATGTGGATCAAAGTTGGATTCGTTCATACACTGCTCGAGGGGTTTATAGGGTTTGTGTAATTATGTGTAATAGTGCTTTCTAATCAACATGTATCCCTCACAGCTGCCTAGTTTTTAAATCCGCCGCTTGTCTCATTTACTGCAGCTGCGTGAGCTGATGATGTCATCCTCAGTGCTGAATCCGCTGATCGGGTTGTCTTTATCCTTGGGCGCGGAATTGTGACGTTGTCTTCAGTTCATCTATCGATTGCTAACCGTCAACCCCCCCTTCCGTATACCGTCCGCCACCGTATACTACCATGTAGACTAAAGCTAAGCGTAGCACACACCCCTCCACCGTGCCATGTTGTTGTAAATTCATTCCGGTCATTTGTCGGCAGTCCCCTTGCTATGGGCTTTCTGCTGGCACTATGGCGCTGTGTGTCGAGGGGTACTTGACGCTTGACACTTTGGCATGAAATATTTGCTGCATGGGGTGTTTGCAGACAGCCCCCAGAAACAAGTGCCTTTCAGCTGCATGTACAATGGGGTTCTGTCCTGCACCCAGAGAATCTAGAATACCTGTCAGTTTATATCTAACTTCCTTTTCTACATAACAAGAAATATCTACTTACATCTCTTTCTCTATTGTAGAATATCACAAACTTTATTGGTTTTTAAAAAAAAGGCCTTTTCTCCCAATATCCCAATTGGCTACTTCAGAGAACTACAATTCTGGAATGCAGAAATTTATTATCAATAGGTGACGTACTCAGGGTGGGCTTATGGATATCTTATTATCTTGGTCAGAAACTGCATGTACTTTCACAGAATCAAATGTAAGAGAAACAACATATCATTTTTAATATGGTTACCATTACTTCCTTTTCCCCCCTTCCCAGGCTTTCAAACACCTTACCTTCATAACAATCCCGTATTGTCCCAAAATAAACATAGTACTGGTCATTGGTGAAGAAAAGGAGACTGAGCCATGAGTCAACAGCATAAATGGGAACAATGAAAAGGATCCTGACAATATAGCGTTGCTCATTGGGGCAACTGTAGCAGCGAAGGTGCATGTAGATCTAAATAAGAGAAAATGGAGGCTGTGATCAGAATCCAATCATGGAGTAAAGAAAATCAATGCAAAACTCAAAGAACTGGGCACCCCAAACAAGAGTATTTTTCCCTAGCTTTCTTATATTGAAAGATAATAATTTAGTCAGATGTATTCACTGGAAGTTGTGTCTTCATTGATTATAGTTAAGATTCTGCTTCTATTACCCTTGTTATTCTAGAAAATAATCTGTGAGATTAACTTACAAAACTAATTAATAAACATACAACATGCTCCAAAATTATTTCAATTATATTCTCCATAATACCTTTAATCTCATAAAAAAAGCAATTGTCTTGCAGTTCATATAACAGAAAGATGTAAATTTTATTTTCAGTGAAATTCCAGTGATACCACAAAACAGGAAGTTTGCCAATTCAATATTACAAAAACAGCAATGAGAATTTTAATGAGATGATTTTCCATTGGGGTTAATTTTAACATCAAAGTATACCCTTTTAATCTAATAGGATACAATCTATGATTAGTCACAAAATGATAACAATATCATGCAAAATAACTGCAAAGTTTTGCTGTTTTGCTTGATTAAAGTTTCATTTTGTTTCCATGGACAGCCAACAGAACTTACAAACTAGAAAACTTATAAACTGGAAGCAAATAGGGGTCTTTTTGCTTATTCTTAGCATCTGGCAATCAGAAAGTACATAGTTTTACAGACTTATTTAACTATAAAATCACATCTGTAAACTATAGACGGATCCATGAATGTCTTTAAAAACTGTTAGATCAGTGCCCATGATAATCTTTTGTAGCAATTCTATAACAGTAGATACATAATGGAATAGGAATTCCCTTTCCTGTACTCTAGAATTCCATTAAGAGTCATGTATACCTGATCCAACCAGGTCAAATTCTGAAGTAGAATTAACAAGATGAATAGATGTGATGGAATTTAGCAAGGATCCCCAGAAGGGAAGGAGTACATGCCAGATGAGTAAATGGCAATTCAGTCCAGATATTATGCGGTAAGAACACCTCCCTAATAATTCACATATTATACATGTAGACAGCGAAGTCCTCAATCTGGCAAGAGGTTGTCTATAGGGGTGAAACAATAAATAACTCATCTTGGAAGAATTACTGTAAGCCATTCTTGGTTTTGGGCCTGAGAGTAATCCACTTCTGAATCCTAATCCACCAGTTGATTCAATCGCATGCAGAAGTTCAATAACTGATAGTCACTATCTAATAATTAAAAAGCGCTCAACAAGATTGCTAAATGGCAGCGTTTACCTATATAAGTATAATATTGCAAAAGAGAAAGTCGCATTTGTTTTGCGTTGGTATCTGATAACTCAGCAGCTAGACTTTATGGTAGAAGGGCTAAGGTGGGACAAAATTGGGTATATCTATTCTTCTCACTGTAATGAAATTAGTCATAACGATGCTGACAGATAGAATGGAATGAAAGAATTGAACGTTGCTATTTATTCCATGTACTAAGACCAAACAGAGATACAAAGCAAGAAGATAATGCCAAAGGGCTGTTAAACCTTATGAATCACAGCTTTTCATCATCAATTCATCCTCCCACCTATCCCTATATAATTAAATGTATAAAATTCCTAAATTAGCCGAACACATTATCATGAGTGAAGTGCATCGCTTATATACCACAAATGATGAAGAATTCTAGAATAGACTTTTTTTCTGCTATGTATTCAAAATGGACTGTGATTAATATATACATGTGTATATTTCAATTTCAAATTTCAAACCTTTGTCAATGCACATGTGTACAATGAGATTGGCTGAGCCTTCCTTAGTGCACCCCCACAACGCAATACATCGCAATAACTCACAGTGAAAGAAAGAAAATCCCTAACCAAGTAAATCATACTAACAAACACACAATCCTCTATACATATATGTGCATAACATTACAATATGAGTATGTGTGTGTATGTATGTGTGTGTATATATATTTATATATATGTATGTCTCTGTGTGTGTATGTACACACACATATAGAGAGAGCATGTGTGTGTGTGTGTATATATATATATATATATATATATATATATATATATATATATATATTTGTGTGTGTGTGTGTGTATGTGTGTGTATACACACATATGCATGGACATACACATATATATATAAAATAGGCATCAAAATTTCATTTTTTAATGTGTGCCAGTATGTTCACAGAAAAAAGTGTCAATAAAGGTTATCCTATCCTATCCTATCCTATCCTATCCTATCCTATCTTACCTTATCTAAATGTCTCCAGGGCTGAAATGACAATTTGCCTCATTATTTTCAAAGCTAAAAGAGACATTTGATTTTCTGTAAATTTCATACTGCTCCACTTTTCCCTATAAATTACTGCCTAGATTCTTTTTTTGAAAAGAAGTGGGCATAATCAATTAAAAAGCAAGTTGGAAAAAAATACACTTGGCTTCCTAGCCATTTCCCATTGGCATATCTGCAAAATTTTGAACCTTATTTCTCTTATACACTATTGATTTACATTAGTCTTGAAATTTTCAGTAATCTTATGTTTAAGGAATTATCATCACTAAAGGGGAAAAAAGCCCAATGCTCTTTTTCAATACTTTTTTTGGTTTGTCCTAAAATAAAGTATTAAAGGATGATCACACTTGTACATTAAGGAAAACAATTTTGGAGACAGGACCAGTTTAAAGAATTTGGAGACTCAATGCATATCAAGTTTGCAGCCTCCCCGCCTCTAAATTTAATACTGCAGAAGGGTTATAAAATAAATTAAAATTAGGTATTTAATTTATGCATTCAATCAAGAGAATACTCACAAAACTTGAACTAAAAATTAAACATATATCTCAAAGAAACCCCCTAGATATAAAATCAAAATATAAACTGTTTTAATTTTAAAACATTCAAATTCTTCTTTAAAGAACCATACTTCCATTGGCAGAGAAAAGCTGTTTATTCAAAAAACAAATTGTCCTACAATTATTGCCATGAGTTTATCAGCACTCAAAGTCAAGTTATATCACTCAGAAATACAGTGACCTACTTTCTCTTAAAAGTGCAGAGGATTTGGAACAACACAGAAGCCAGGAAAGCTGTTCAACCAAAATATAATTCAAAATCCAAGTCATATAAAATATATTTGTGAAGCAATGCCTTTGCTTTAAATTGCAGATAGGACAGTTTGGGAAAGAATGCAAAACAAAAAACATAGTAGAGGAAGAGGAGGAAAGAGAAACAGCATGCTTTGTAGCCCTTTGTTCTGACAAGAGATCTGTGAGTACAATAAAACCAGTCGCTATGCAGTAAAATCTTGCTTAGAAGATTAATCTATCAGCTTCATCTATTTGGTTGCTAAAATGGACGCTGTTATCCAGTGGGTGGACATGGCCCTTTAAAAGTTCTCTCAGCCCAATGTAACAACTGGCTAACACAGAATTGTGCTAACCACTTGGTAGACAGGCCTGCCCTAAATCCATATTGGCTACAAGATGCCTTCTTGTGGATAGACCAACATAGGCAGCTAGTTTCACACCCTATGACTGTTTGCACATAGAGGTAATCCTTGACTTATGATCAATTATTTAATGAGTTACAAAGTTACAATGGCCTTGGAAAAAGTGACTTTCAACCTATACTTGTATGTAAGATCATTGTATCACCCCCACTGTCACATGACTGAAATTTGGGCACTTGGCAACCAGTTCACATTTACAACTGGTTGTAGAATCCAGTGATCACAATTTGCAACCTTTTTGGCCTATTTCTGGCAACAACAAAAAAAATGCCCATTGGGGAAGCTGATTCTTTTAATGACCATGATTATTTGCTTAATGACTGATATAAAATTGGGTCCAACTTGACTTACTATTACAACAACTTACAACAGAAATTCCAGTCCCATTTGTGTTTGTAAGTCAAGGACTACCTGTAGTCGTGTTGCCAGGTACTCTGTTTACCACACTGTCTCACCCACCCCCAGCCTCCATTTTCCTGGAGCCTAATGCAATTACATTGATTGTACTGTCTTATAATAAGATTGCTTATATCTGTCAAACTCCCAGCCTGTGGGCCAGATGCGTCACATGTTGGCCACACCCACACCCCGTTTAGCGAAGGGGAAAAAAGTCCCGATACACCACATGACGCTACTGTGATGACATGAGTTTGACACCCCTGGCTTATATATACTGCAGGTCATTACATCATGTAAAATAGCAGTGCTTATAGCTGAAAGGAGACTGGAATATGTTAATGGAATAACACTTTGGAAAACAAGCTCCTTCTCTACTAGATGGAAGTTGATGGAGAGCAATTCAACATGTTAAATTGTTTGTTTTACCTGGTGGCAGGTGATCAGCACAGCTGTCCACACAAAGAAACCTGAGATGGCTTGGGCAGCTGTTGTCATAAGGAATATTGGCTGCTCCACTGCAGTGAGGCTGCCATCCTCAGGCATCCTGGATAAATTAGGGGCTGTGGCAGGGGTGCTGGCAGGGGATTCTGACTCAGGCACTGACATGGCTCCAGTTACTACAATCATCATTATTTTTTTGTTGTTCAAACCTATAGGAAAATTGAAAGAGGAGGAAAAAATCAGCAGAATGACTTGAAATAACATAGAGATAATCCAACAATGCTAGGACAAAACTACATGAATTTTAGAAAAAAATTGCCTTCAATGCTAAACATACAGAGGAAATAGTTGATACAACTTATTTATGCATTTAAAATATACACAGCATGGTTATCCTTGAGTTTAAAAAAAACATAGAAGGTCAGAAGAAACTAAACTGTAGAAATGTAATGTGCATTATTTGTTTAAACTCAATCTATAAAATATTGAGATGTGCACTGCTCAGAATTGGCTTCAATTTATGTGTCTTATAAGCCCAGTAAATAACTAAATAAATACATAAATCCATTTCTGAAATTGATACAACCTTCCCTCCAAAAAAGAAACAGCAGCAGTCCAAAGCGCAACATATACCGTTTATGAGATTATGATGTGATACTAAAGACAAACTAGATGCTTTTAAATCTACAGTATGTAGTAATCTCCGTACTCAGTTTATTTTTAAAAATGATATAAAGTTCTGATACTTGACAGACTTCACTAGAGATTAGCCTTGTAAGACAAGTACATATGTAATTGGCAAACAAGCTATTAAAATATCCTTCAGGTACCGGTAATTACTGAATTTTCTTTGACAACATTAACCTGGTGACTTTTATTCTGGACAAAATAATGTCAAAATCCAGCAAAGCCATTTAGTTTTAGAAACCCAAAATTATACTCTATAATACTGATAGTTTTTGACTTACAATCACAATTGGCCATGGAACTTCTGCACCAAGTTATGTGGTTGTTAAGTGAGCCACACCCAATTTTACAACCTTTTTTTTTTCACAGCCATTGAACAAATCATTAAGAGAATCTTGCTTCTCCCATTGACTTGTTTGTCAGAAGCTAGTTGGGAAGGTCACAAATGACAATGACTTGCCCCCAGGATGCTCGAGCCATAAATACATGCTCGGTGCCAAGTGCTTGAATCCCATGACTGCAGGAATGCTGCAACAGTGCGAGGAGTGGTTGGAAATAACTTTTTTCATCACTGTCTTATCTTTAAACTCTCATTAAACAAATGGGTGTCAGGGGCTACCTGTCTACTTATGATCATAATTGGGACCAGAATTCCATCACTAAGTTATGCAATCATTAAATGAAACTCGCTCAATTTTACAACTTTTTTTGCCGTGGTCGTATCAAACAGCGGTTAAGCAAATCTGACTTCCCCCATTGAGTTGGTTTGTGGGAAGCCCCCTGGGAAGTCTGCAAAGGGTAATAATGTGACCTCAGGATCCTGCAATTATTTTATCTACATACCAGCTGCCAAGTGCTGAAATTTTGATCACAGGACTGCACAACATCATGTTGGTTGTAAATCAGTCGATAAAAGGCAAATATGTGAATAATGGTGAAAATCAGTATTTTAGAACCAGATATCGGAGGGTGTCTTCTTTGCAAGTATATTTTATTTTTACCTAAAAGCAAAAAGCCAGTCTTGCTGAATTGGGAATCTTCCTGCTAATTTCCCTAAATAATGCTTTGCACTTTGTCCCAAAGTTGTACCTGGGCTTCTTCACCAGGGTGGATAAAAATCAATGATTTTTTTTAAAAAATCAAAAAAATCAGATTTTTTTAATTTAAATCGGATTTTTTTTTTATTTTTATCGAATTTATTTTAATAAAAAACTTTTGGGGTAAAAATCTATCGTAAGATAGTTTTCTATTTAAGATACATAAATAATTTAGTTTATTCAGCATGAAATGGAGCTTAGTTATGTAGCATGAGGCTGTATATTCTGCAACACTGGGACTATCGGTGAGTCAACAGTGGGTCAAAGGAGTAGCAGAGATGACAGTTGCTCTTTAAAAATTATGATTTAAATCGAGTTGATTTAAATCAAGCCTTTTTACTAGTGATTTAAATCATGATTTAAATTGTGATTTAAATCGAGTTGATTTAAATCAAATCCACCCTGTTCTTCACTGATCCTGACTATATCAAGATAGCAAACCTGAAAGGAATAGTACAAATTATTACTTTTTTTTTGAGCCTTCAAAAAAGTGTTTAATAACAGAAATCAGCAAAATAGAAGTATTTTTTCCTTTGTTAGCAGGATCAAAGAAGCATTGCAGGTAGTCCTCGATTTACGACCACAATTGAGCCCAAAACTTCTGTTACTAAGAGAGACAATTGTTAAGTGAGTTTTGTCCCATTTTGCGACCTTTCTTGCCACAGTTTTAAGTGAATCACTGCAGTTGTTAAATTAGTAATATGGAAGCCTAAGTAATCAGACTTCCCCATTGACTTTGGTTGTCAGAAGGTTGCCAAATGGGATCACATGACCCTGGGACACTACAACCGTCATAAATATGAAACAGTTGCTAAGCATCCGAATTTCGATCACATGACTATGGGCATGCTGCAACACTTGTAAGGGTGAAAAAACAGTGGTAAGTCACTATTTTCAGTGTTGTTTGTAACTTTAAACAGTCACTAAACGAATAGTTCTAAGTCAAAGACTACCTGTATAGAATTTGTATTGGTATAGATGTAATAGTTGTTTTTGAGTGAGTGGAGGAACTATATATGCAGTGCTGAATAGCAGAGAAAATTTTTCTTCTTCATCTGAACAGGAGGCTTAAACTTCTATTTTTGAATTCTTGCTTGTCTATAACTAAAGATATAACAATAAATGTTTTAAGCCTGTGATTTATTTCCCACAAACTACTACAACATGCTTTATTGTTGATAAATAATCTGCATAACTAGAACTAGACAATTTGATTATTCAAAATGACCTCAGATGCAAATCCATTTACTTGATCCATCTCAAAAATAACTGGACATTATTTTGAAGAATTAAGAGGGGAAAAAAACTATGCCCATTTCCATTCTAACTTGATCAGTTTATGAAAATTAATCTCTACTTGCAGTATTCAGTTTTTGTTTCATTTCTTAATACTGTGAATACAGATTGCCATAATGATGCTAGGAAAAAGACACACCCTACAGTAGCCTTTGTCTGATATATTCAAAGGAAAAGTAGTAAATTGTAACTAGACTACTCCCCTTTGACTTATTTCCTGTCTCTTTCCAAAGAAAAGAATGTCCTATACAACATACATATATTTTACAATTCCCCCCCAACACATGCACCAAAGAAAAATAGAAATTAACAGAGGAGAAAAACACTCTTGAAGAAGTATTTCATGGTAAAAGGCTTTCACTGTTGATCTGCATAACTTATTTAACATAGAAGGAAGATGAATAATGTAAAATAACTTGATTGCTTGCATACGGAACAGTGAAAGTAAGTTAAAAAAGAGAAATAACTAATATGGGTGGAATGGGCTAATCCAAATAAAAGAAAGTTAGACAGGTTGTATATGAGCAAATACAAGTTGAAAAGTAATGTTATATGCTTAAATTTTCAATATGTACAGTACTTAATTAAAGATCTTTATATAGAAGATGAGCCTTCCATACAAGAAACTGAATATACGAACTGCTGCAGAACATACGGTGATAGCTGGAAACAAGCCTTAAGAGTATTTCAGGTAGTCTCAACTTATGACTGTTCATTTAACAACGGTTTGAAGTTATGACGACCTAAGAAAAGTGACAGCCTGTACTTGACTTGCACTTGTATAACTGTCACACTACCAGCTAGCATTTACCACAGCTCCACCATCTTATATGTGATCACAATTTACAACCTTCCCACTTGGCTTTCAACAAGTCAACTGAGGAAGCCAGATTTGATCCAATGATAAAAATGGTCATCATTCCAGGTCCAATCACATGTTGCCTTGCTTCACAACTGCATCATTTAGTGACTGATATTCTGGTCCCGATTATGGTTGTAAGTTGAGATCTACCTGTGCAACTTCTGCAATTTCCATAACATAGTTTCATATGCAATAGTTTTCATCATAAATGCCTTTAGCCTGCAATATATGACCAAGGCTAAATATTACTGTATAACGTGAGCAACAATAGTTAATATATATGTTTAAAAGAATACTGTACAGCAGATAGGATTTGCTTTTTAATTCACCCCTCCCCTATTTGTTTCCAGTAAATTGCATCCCACAGGGGTGATTAAAATGATCACCATGCTGCATTACATGTTCACATCTTCATGTTCTTACTCCCTGGACACAAACTAATCTGTTGCCTTCTCATTCAGCATTTGCACTGACAAACAAAATTAGTGAATACTTTTGCTATTGCTAGTTTGTCTTTTTAAAAAATGAAACTCCAAGTCAGAAAAACTTGAGTAAAATTACATCAGACACTAATATTCTAATTAAAACATACAATAGCTTTGATAAATTGGCAATATGAATGCAAAGCACTATTCTTTCAGAAAGTAATCTGCCATGTATTGAAAATTGTTATTTGCAAGATCCATCCTATCTTAAAAGTTGCTATGATTTTTTTAACCATGGTGAGAGTTAGAGATTAGTTTGTAAAGACTCCCAAAGGGTTAAACAGGATTAATTATCTTGATAGAAATCTAAGTGTAATTTTAAGTGTAATTCTTCAAAAACAAATTAGGTAAAGTAATTTTAAAAATGAGTTAATGCATATTTAAATCCTGTCTTCATTAGTTCATTATTGTCCTCTTTCTCCTTGACATCTATACCACTGGCAGCAATTTTAAGGAATTGCTGCTGTTGACCATTAGTTTGTTTCTAAGATATAAAAAGCCACTAATCACTATATACAGTAATATACCGTAATATCTATTTATTCTTTTCAGAAGACTGATACATTTAGCTGATAATGAAAATTTTAAAAATGAAGATATGCTGCTGAGCTATGAAGTATGAAGGATATTATGTACTGTGTACATAACACTTTACATAATCAATAGATTTCTACTTAGTAAGAATAATAGGCATCTCTGTATTTTGAAATATGGCGTGGTGAATTCAAAGTATGTCATGATTCCCATTGTCAAGCAACAGGAAATAATCAATAGCACTGAAACTGTAGAGGATGGGAAAGGTAGGAGATTCAACTAGTGGAAAGACTGGAGGAAGAGATTTTCTAAATTAGCATGCTTAACTTATATAAACATTCTACATTTTTTTTAAAAAATGACCCTTCAAATTTTAGTATTCATGCAAGTTCCCAGATGGAAAGAATAAAGTATATCCTATATGAAGTGTGCATAATTATTCAGGTAATCACACAAGCCATCGAGTAATGTGGCACTCAATGTGCCATTTCTCCTACAACCATTCCTATCAGAACTTGTTTTTGGTTCACTGTGCACAGTATCCATATTTAACCCCACACAATGTACTTAAGAGCCATGCTGCCTCTCTGACAAACCATGTACTATAAATGTTTGAATTGCTTTAACTACACTGGAAAAAAACCTGACCTGTCAATTTATATAGATACAGGTAGTCCTCAACTTACAACAGTTCACTTAGTGACCGTTCGAAGTTACAATGGCACTGAAAAAAGTGATTTACGACCATTTTTCACTTACGACTGTTGCAGCATCCCCATGGTCACGTGATCTACACTCAGATGCTTGACAACTGACTCACGTTTATGACTGTAGCGTGTGTGTGTGTGTGTGTGTGTGTGTCATGTGATCATGTTTTACAACCTTTTGACCCGCAAAATCAATGGGCAAACCGGATTCACTTAACAACCATGTTATTAATTTAACAACTGCAGTGATTGGCTGAGCAAATGGGCAAGCAAAGTTGAAAAATGGGACAAAACTCACTTAACAAATTTCTCACTTAGCCACATAAATTCTGAGCTCAATTGTGGTCATAAATTGAGGACTATCTGTAAAACTCATACTCTATTATCACAAACAGAGCCCATATCCTGTTGCTGACAGGTAACTCCAAACCCACTTTCGGTGGTGCCACGTTGACCCCCTTGTAGACCTAGGCTGTGCCTACTCACTACCCACAGCTATTTCTACTACCGCTCCACAGAAGTGGGCAACACCAATGTGTATCCCAGGACCTCCCATCCTCCTGCGCCATCAATCCCGGGCAGCAGTTTGCTGCTATTCGCCTTTTTATATCTTTCTCACTCACTGTAAGAATCATCGCGGCCAGATGCCCGTCAACACCGCGCCAAGTGCCGGGCAACAAACTCCCCAACTCCACCCGGAGGAGTCAGGCCACCGCTTTGCCGCTATGTCCATCATCTCAGAACCCATCCCTCCTCCCCATCCCTCCCTCCAGCTTCTCACTGTGCCCTCACCGCCACGAGGCACTGCAAACACCAGCCGCCCTGTCGCCGCCGCCGCCGCCGCCGCCGCCGCTCCCCTTCCCTTCTCTGCCAGGGAACCCGACCCTCTGGGGCTCAAGGGAACGGGCAGGGGGAAAGGCCCTCAGGACCCCATGGCCGGGCCGGGGCTTCCCCGGTCAGTTCCGTAGCTTCGCAGCTGCTCTCCGTTCCGTCGCGGAGCCACTTGTAAATCCTCCACCGGGGCTCACCGCCGCGGCCCTAATGAGCTTGGAAGAAGAAAGGGGGGGAGGGGGGAGGACGAAAAATTGCACGGACGAAGACGCGAAATTGTACTGCGCATGCGCGAAGGTTTCTGGATTCCCTTTTCGAGCACCTCCCCGTTCACTGCTCCCCTCCCGCCTGGAGAGGGAGAGGGAGGAGCTACAAGCGGGTGACATAACCAGTGGCCTCTCAGGAGATGGCGCGCCCCCCCCCCACAACTCCCCGCCTTCGGAGAGAGATTCTCCTGCGGGCCTCAGCGCGGCGGACGCGGCTGTTTAAAAGATGTGGCGTCGTGGTTTTTCTCGCTCTCCATCTTTCAAACAGTTTGTTCTTGGGGCGAAAGTCCGAGAACAGTTTCAATTGTTTTAACATCCGTTTCAATTTGTACTTCAAATTGAAGTACAAGGTATGAAAATGTGAGGGAAGGTCTTCTCCTTGGATCTTTAGGGTGCACTGCAGGTGGTCTAGTAATGGAGCGTGTTCTTAAGTTAGAGCTAACTTCTTTAGATTTCAATGACTCCAACTATGCTTCGTGTAATCTGCAAACCCAACCAAAGAGTCCTGGAGTACTACAAATGTGTTGTCTACTTTGTAACATTTTGGAGAAATTCTAGAATTTAGACATCATATGTTGGGGGGAAGTTTTCTTGGCCAATGAAATTACATAGGTATGTGTGCTTTCACTGCTGTCATGTGTGCAGGAGATAATTTTTGGTTCTGGATATAGTATGGTAAAGACAAAAATCTAGGGATATTATTAATCTAGACTAGGGATTCCAAAAGGTTTTGTTTTCACACGTCCTTTTAGTGTAATCTTAATGTATACACCTCCCTTAAAAATTCAAACACCAACATCAACCAACATGAATAATGAAAGCATTACTGTACAATGAATCTGTTCGGGAATCTCTAATCTAGAAAGTCTTGGTTAAGCTTGTTAAACCACGTTCCATTTGAACGTGGAAATTGAAAAGGTAGAAAAAAAAACCCATTGTTTAATGAATACAAAATTGCAGTTTTTCACACAATTCACTATTCTTATTGTTGATTGATAAGATGAAAAAAATATTTCTTGTTGATCTTCTTGCAAGACGACACTAGGGGATGCTCTTGAAGCCAGAGAGAAAGAAATATCTGAGGCAAGGATTTGAGAAAAAAAATATGTTAATATGGATATGATGGTATCTTCTCTCTTTCCTTCCCTCTCTCACACAAACATGCAACGTGGATACACATTGCAATATCCTTTTGCTATATTTATTTAAAGCCTTTGCTGTTCTCAAAATTGATCTCTTTGCTGCAAATGTTTGACCGGTTTTTGAAGACCAGATATGGTGGACCAACTTTCTTTATATATTTGAAAATATAGATGATAGATAGATAGATAGATAGATAGATAGATAGATAGATAGATAGATGATAGCTTCCACTCAGTATGAGTATTAAACACTATAGCATATCTTTATACATTGAGTCTATTGAATCACAAAGCTAACGTCAAGATAAACGAGAGGAGAATCTTCATCCAAAATGATGGTTCCCTTGAGTCCAGATCTCAATCAAGGGACTTGAGAACAAGGTATATGTATCCAAAGAATGGAGGAAAAGTCATTTCTAACCTCAAATGGGTCATCCATTTCTGTGACAATATCTTTGCTATCTTCTCTGGATCGTGCAGCATCCTGAAAGAAAGTATGAATGGGTTGTCATTTTGCCCCATCATTCTTGGGAACTATACATTTGACATCCAGACTATGTCCTCTACATCGCACAGCAGCACTTTTTCAACTACTATCACAGCTGAGCACCCATCATAGCAGAATTAGCTTTTGAGTATGTGATGGCAAGATAACATGAATACGCCATCCTTGAAGTAAATTTGAATTTAGCTTCACATGTGATTCCTGCATCTTACATTCTTCAGAATATCTGTTAAGATTCTTGTGAATTTATTTCTTAGATTACATCCTGCTTTTTCATTTACTAGCTCAAAGCAGTATCTATAGTATTCCATCCTCTTTCCCTACAACAACTTGTGTGAGACTGGTTGGACTGAAAGAGTAACTAAAATAACTCCTGGAGCTTCCATGTCTGAGACTGGAATACCAGTCCAACACCTGATTTGCTAACAACATATTGACTTTCATGGCATGTGCTGATGGATAATGCCTGTGCTCTGCCTTCTGAAGGTGCTATGGCAGATGCCATCCCAAAGCAAATCCCACCCCCAACCTTTCTTAGGCTAATAGTGCCATCTGTCAGAAGGCACAAGGCACTCTATTCATATTTCGCAGAGTCTGTTTAGGAGGACCACTCATACTATCTAAGAGTAGGATTGTGGGTCTGCTGACCTATTTTATGAGGCTTCCCAATTTGGTGTCTCCTGGATGCCAGGGATGGGATTATAATGATACATATTTCTGTTTTTACTTCTCCCCCCCCCCCCAATCAGTTGCTCCAGCAGTGAAATCCAGCAGGTTCTGACAGGTTCTGGAGAACCGGTAGCGGAAATTTTGAGCAGTTCAGAGAACTGGCAAATGTCACCTCTGGCTGGCCCCAGAGTGGGGGCAAGCCACACCCACAGAACCTGTAGTAAAAAAAATTGGATTTCACCACTGCTCCAGGACCTATGAAGCTTGTTGTGGTTTGTAATCCTTTTAGCCCTCTTTAAAATCTTCGGTCTCTTTCAAGGAGTGTTGGAGTGTCTGTTCTCCACAGACCATTTGTTTGGAGAGTCGCCTTACACTCAGGGTGCTCAAGGAAAGAATGCACACTGCTGGGAAAGGATCAGAGATTTAAATGGCAGAGGTTGATTATTAGAAGGGAAAATAATCAAAGTCACAGAGGAAAGTGTGTGTGTGTGTGTGTGTAAATCTTTGTGTTGCTGCTTGAAGCATGCTGGTCCTTGGTTTTTTTGTTCTTGGTTTTTGCTTTCCTTTTCTCCTTTTGTTTCTATATTTCCTGTACAGATATGCGCTTCCTCTCCAACCAACGGGGAAGGAATTGGTGATATCATAGAGCCTTGCCAGCAGCTCTGCAGTAACTAAATTCCCCAGCCTCTGAGAAACTTCCTACTGAATTCCAACCCCAAAGCCAAATTATATCTTTTAAACTAATCCTAAATTCATTTGTATTTCACATAGCAAGTGAAGGCTGTATTTATGCAGAATTGCTGGTAAAAGAGATTTTTCTTCCTGGAAAACCCAGTTTTCAGAGATCTGCTGCCTGCCTTATACTGCAGCACATTTCACCCATTCCCAAACCAGAATGTTTTCCACTGGCTAAAAAATATGAACCAGGACTTTAGTTCCTCTTCTTTCTGGTCTTGTTCTTTCTATCAAATCTTTTGTCACATCCTTAATAACTTCTCATGGGAAACTCAGTTCCATCCTTCCCTTATTATAGTATGTGTGTGCTCTTACTGAGTGGTATAGCTAGATAATTTTTGGTTCTGGGTATATTTATTTATTTATTTATTTATTCAATTTATATGCCGCCTTTCTCCGGAGACTCAGGGCGTCTTACAATGCATTTTTTTAAAAAAAACTATTATAAAAACATTTAAAAATTAAAACATTAAAACCCATTCACACTATTCATGGCCAGATCTCATGAGATCGCAACAGCGAGATCAACGGCCCCAGGCCTGCCAGAAAAGCCAGGTCTTCACCGCTTTTCGGAAGGCCAATAGGGTGGGGGTGGTCCGGACTATAGTATAGTAAAGACAAAAATCTAAATATATTGTTTATCTAGGGCTGAAAAATGTTTTGCTATCAACTTAATTTTATTATATTTTATTTATATTCCACCTTTATTATTTTTATAAATAACTCAAGACAGTGAACATATCCAACACATTTTCCTCCTGTAAGGTGGGTTGGGCTGAAAAAGTGTGACTGGCCCAAAGTCACCTGGCCAGTTTTCATGGCTAAGGCAGGACTAAAACTCACAGTCTCCTGCTTTCCAGCCTGGTGCCTTAATCAATAGATCAAACTGGCTCTAGTAGTCTTTAATGTAATCTTAATGTACACATGTCCCTTACAAATCCAACACCATTAAAAAAAAAATCTTTCCCTTGTTACTCTATTTTATTCAGATTTTCCCCTGAACCAATTCTCCTTTGATTATTGTCACAACCTTGGAGTTCTCCTTTTTAATTAGCTCTTAGTCTTACCGTTTCATTGGGCCTTCTGTTTATTAACTAACCAGTTTCTCCATATGTAGTAGTTAGTTTTTGAATCAATTGTCAGCTGATTGAAATTAAGTTTTAAGTGCTCTGAATTAGTATATAACAGTGATGGCGAACCTTTTAGGGACCGAGTGCCCAAACTGCAATCCAAAATCCACTTATCTATTGCAAAGTGCCAACTCGGCAATTTAACCTGAATAATAAGGCTTTACTACCAGTGGTGGGATTCAAATAATTTAACAACTGGTTCTTCCTAATGACCTGGTGGGTGTGGCTGGGGTGGTCATGTTATTGAGTGGGCGTGGCCAACTCTACATCACTCATGTGGGTGGTGCCTGTATGAGACGGGCAGGGTTGGGAAGGGAATCCAGGGGTCTCTGGTGAGTGGGGCGAGAAGGGGTGGTGAGAGGAAAGAAAGATTCAACCTATTTGTGTGTGTGTGTGTGTGTGTGTGTGTGTGTGTGAGAGAGAGAGAGAGAGAGAGAGAGAGCACACCGCCGCCAGCCCTGATACAATTCTCCAAGATTGGACGGATCTTTCTCTCTCTCTCCCTCCCTCCCTGCTTTAGGATGGCTTAGAACGTCTGCCCGGCCCAGCATGGTGTGGACGCCCCTCGCTTGCCCCTTTTCCTGGCTTCCCTCCTCCATGGTCTCCTCGGTGCTCGCTCACGTTCTCCCTTTCTAGTCTAGCTTGAGGCATGTGGCAATGCAACTCACATTGCCCTTTGCAAGCCTGCTGTCGGTAAAGCTGGGCACCGGTGAGGGCTCGCTTTTTGCCTAGCTTTGTCCGGCTGTCGGGGGGAAAACAGGTGGGGGCCTGGGGAGGAAGCCTGCATCAAGCTAGACTGGGAAAGCTGGTTGTGAGAAGAAGAGAAGTCGGGTGAGCTGGACCCAGATGCTTCCCAAATCCCGGAGTCCCAGAAGCAGCAACCTCACAGTCTCCCCTCTTGGATAGCCCTCTTCTTCTCACAGGATCATCTAGCAGCGGTAACGGAGAGGGAGGAAGGGCAGCGTTTCCTGCATGCTGGCAAATGGAAGACCAGCTCTTCCAGTTTCCAACAGTGCCGCATGCACAAAGGCCAGCTGATCGTCGCACGCATACATGCCAGAAACCCGGAAGATGAACAGGCGACGCCGCATGTGCCAGGTGACATGGCTCCACATGCCACTTTGGGCATGTGTGCCATAGGTTCGCCATCACAGGTATATAAGGATAAGTACCTCCACCATATCTAGTATATTCTGCCTCATCATAAACTCTTGCATATAAATTACATTTGCACTTATTAAATAATATTACCAGATGATTTGGGGAGGTTCAAATTATGTCTTAACTCTGGCAAGTACCTGGACAGATCCATTGATGTTTTGGGAAGTAGTTTGCCATTGCCTATGTCAAGTGCAGGAAATCAGGAGTCCAGGTACTTCAAATGAATATAGAGTTAATGACATTAAGCTTGTCAGCTGGAAAGCTAACAAACCGGGTTCCCATTACTTGCCCCAGTTCTTGCCAATCTAGCAGTTTGAAATCATGCAAATGTGAGTAGATAAACAGGTATCACTTTGGTGAGAAGTTAGCAGTGTTCCGCTTGCCTCAGCAAATAGTCATGCTGGCCACATGACCATGGAAGTGTCTTTGAACAACGCTGGCTCCCTCAGCTAAGAAATGAAGATGAACACAACCCTCTAAAGTAGGACACAACTGGACAGGGGAAACCTTTACCTATATCTTTAATGCTTGGTAGTACAGTGGTCTAAGGCACCCTGTTATTAAGCTGGTTATTAAGACCAGCTGCCTGCAATTACTGCAGGTTCGAATCTCGCCAAGGCTCAAGGTTGACTCAGCCTTCCGTCCTTTCTAAGGTAGGTAAATTGAGGACCCAGTTGTGGGGGCAATAAGCTGACTTGGTATAAATATACAAAAGGATGAAGGCTATTGCTGAGCACATTGTAAGCCGCCCTGAGTCTCCGGAGAAGGGCGGCATATAAATCAAATTTTTTTAAAAAATGCTCTCTACAACAATATAAGCTATTAACAATCAAAGCAAATTGGTGGTAGTTAAGAGTCAACGGAATTCAAGATGAGCTGAATATAGGCCTCTTGTGGGTGCGAAGGGACTCGAGACTGATTATGTGTTTGACTCCTCCCTCGGGCGCAGCCTGGTCATCTCATACAACCTCCTTCTTAGGGCTGAGAGAGAATGACTGGCCCAAAGTCACCCAGCTGGCTTTCATGGCTAGAACTCAGCACTTTCCCGGTTCTGGTCTGATACCATAACCATTTCATAAAACTGGCTCTCCATTAGTATATTATGATGATTTAGTAAATTATATTTTGATCACAAAATATAAAGAAGACGTACTAAAAATTAATTTGATCAATGATAAAATGAATCTGCCACATCGTTATTTAATGTGAGCTTCTACTCTGATTAAGTCATTTGAAAAATAGACTTCAGGTATTTATATGCACTCTATTATTCTTGTCATGGGGAGATACAGCTGGGCACTGAAACTTCCACCCCAGCAAGGGCTTCACATTTATACTTGAGGCTGCACCATTTAGATGCTCCATATCCTGAATGCTCTACCTGATACTCAGTTTCCGCAATTTGGGAGTCTATAATTTACAAAATGCTGTTATATATCACTTCCCATAAATATACTGTATTTGTCTGTAATTTATCAGTTTATTGCCACTTCTGCTATATTATGAACATTATATCTGCAAAAATATTGTACTCTATTAAAAGCCGAAACCTATAAAAAGCATAAAGAGACCGATTTACACTCAAATCCAGCTGTTATAAAACATATCTTTCAGTGTTAGTCTCCTGTTATCAAATAAAAACAGCTACTGTTACTGTGAAGATAAACAAAATTAAGTTTTGAGGAGCACCTTGCAAGTTGTAAATTATATAAATAGGATTTGAAGAATAAAGGATATTTGGCATTAAAGCTGTTAAGGCCTAGTAGATAATCAAATTCAGTATCAACAAATATGATATTGTTTTTGCTACTTCAGGCAAACATTTGCAGCCTACAAATAATGCCTCTGAATATACGTAAGTGGTTTTTTCATACCTTTTAGAATAAAATTCAATTTCGCTCTGCAGACCCAGACATAAGCAGATTTATAGAATAGGCAAGATACATAAGGAACAACTTCTGTGCAAATGTTTGAAAATGAATCTCTTCTGCTTTTCTACTAAAAAACTATCTAGGATGTCCACATTCTTAAGCAGTGCTATTCTCAGTGCAGATCTCTGAAGAACTCTACTCCTACTTCCACTGGGTAAATTTTTCACCAGTGTAAGTTTATTGGCAAAGAACTTGATGTGCATTTTTGAAATGCATCATTAAGTATCTCATATATCAATACTCCAACCTTTCACAAAGGCTAGGCCTGCCAAGTTTCCTCTGAAACTATATAAATTGGATTGGGTGGCTATAACAAGCAAACAAATAAACAAACAAACATAAATAAACATTCCTTCTCATAATTCTCTTTTTCCCTACATCTATATCAGGGGTGTCAAACTTGCATCGTTACAGTGGCGACGTGTTGTATTGTGATTTCCCCCCCTTCGCTAAACTGGGCGTGGGCGTGGCCAGCACATGACACATCCAGCCTGTGGGCCGCGAGTTTGACAACCCTGATCTAAATGGACCTTTTCCTCTCATATGCTACTGTCCCATGAACGTCTTCTTTCTCTCAGTTCTCAGGTTTCCTCTGAAGCTATATAAATTGGACTATAACATTTATAAATACATAAATATATTGCTCAAAAAAATAAAGGGAACACAAGCAGAAGACATACGAGATCTGAATGAATGAAATAGCCTTATTAAATACTTTGTTCTTTACATACAGTAGTGTATACACTGCTCAAACAACTAAAGGGAACACAAAACTACTGTATGTAATGAACAAAGTATTTAATAAGGCTATTTCATTCATTCAGATCTCGGATGTCTTCTGCTTGTGTTCCCTTTATTTTTTTGAGCAGTGTACATTAAAATAAATAAATATTCCTTCTCATAGTCCTCTTTTTCTCTTTCCCTACATCTAAATGAACCTTTTCTTCTCCTTATATGCTACAGTCCCTTGAACATTTCCCTCTCAGTTCCACACTTAGGCTTAAGAATAAGCTTCCATTCATGTCAATAATGTCTTTTTTTCCCCTATCCCAAGCTTAATTTTTGTATGACACAGATGAAGAGCTGATGCTGCAGACTGGAATCAAAGATTCCACAGGCCATGTTTCATTGCTGAGCAAGAGTTTCCCACACTATAACCTAACCATTTTGGCTTTTTAGATTTTTTTTCTACATATTGACATTAGACAACAGGTCTACAATTTCTTAGGTGGTCACAGGATAACTTTTTAAAAGTTGTAGATAAGGTTATCTACTTTCCAGTTTTCCAATAAAGAGGATGCTTCCATGTGGTAAGCATTTTTGGTACTACAAAACTTAGTAGTTCAGTAATTCATTCATATTCATCATTCATATTCATTCATTCTTTAAGAATTCTTTAGTACTATTGTTCAGACTGGTGGGTTATTTTTTATATTTCATAGAAATTATCATCTCTATTCAGTTTCCAAAATGAAAACCTTTCACTTATAGTATGATTTTATACATGTGGTGTTCTCTGAGCTTGGTTATTTGTTTGCAGATGTTTCAATACCTAACTAGATAACATTATCAGTGCTTGTGAATATGGGGTTTGCTTCCTGTTTATACACAGTAGTTTGCTCTGCTGTGGGTAAGTGTTTTTTTCTGTGGTAGTTCTTAAATTAGGGTATTGCTTTTACTTAATTGCTTGTCTGGTGTTAATTCCTGCTTATCTGGGTGTCAGTTGCTAGAGAGGATGTGTTCTGGTGTTTTTGTTTCCTTTGTGTTATCTTTTTGTGGTAATGAAAACTGACAAGAGTTTCCTCAATTTACACCACTTTGAAGGGGATTAGTGGGCACTGAGGAGGGCGGGCTGCTTGGGTTTTTAAAAAGTTGTTTTCTTTTCCTTTTGTGTGGAGTTGAAAATTCCTTACTCCAATGGAATGGAAATATTAGAAGGAGTGATTTCCAGTCCTTACATCCTAAGAAATATGTATTTTGTTTACATCTTTGAAACTTTTCCCCCACTTCAGGCACTGTCTATGACCATGGCCAGAGGCTTCGAGAAAAGCATCTAATTTCAGAATAGGTGACTGAATTTCATGCAAATAATGATTCAATAGTTGGGCAGCTGCATCTTGTAACAAATGCTCAGGATTTTAATCTTTCTTTTTTTCTGTTTTGTGGAGTAAAGAATACAACTTTAATTTCTTCAGGGCCACCACTAATTTATGAGAAGTGCAATTCTGGCCGAATTCCTCATTGCTTGGTTGGACAGAGCATTAACCGATGCAAAAGGTTCTCAGCATCCCATGATTGTCAGGATGAAGATGATCAGCAAATTCTCTTCCAACTGATCCAGAAGGACTAGAAGTTGTGCCACATGGAAATGTCTATAATACCATTCCAACTGTTTTCTTGACATACTTTACCTGCATGTAAAGCCGCCTTTTTAATGGTTTTGCTTAATCATTTTAAACCATATGCTACTCAATCTTTCAACAAGACTATTTAAAATGTGTTAGTGATGTAGGTATGTTACATCTAAAATTTTAATAAAACAGCCAGAATACTTCTGACAATGCACATGAGGAATATTCTGCCAGCTATTGTAATTTACATATAGACAAATTGAAAAGATAATTACAAACACGCTCAGGCATGTCTCATGCACACAAGAGCCTCTTCCATGCTGGATGATCTGATCCTGCTTCCTCTGAGAAATATGTCATTAAGCCTAGCAGGTTAAGAATATCCCGTGTGCTTTTTAAATGCAAACCTCTTTCGCATCTGATTAGAGAAGTCTGTATTCTTAAAGAAGGGCTCCACAAAACTCTTTGTCAGAGATACATAAACTAAACTATCTTTTTCATACAGACCCTGTATGTGTTACCTCTCCTTTTGCTGCTGCTTCTAACACTTCCCATGCTAGCGACTGTTGCCAGAAATGTCTTTCTGTTCTGCCAGGCTTAACCGTGAGGCAGCTACTTCAGGGAGTATAGAAAGTTGGTGTGACTTTTCACAGTCTATGTGAGACATAACAGCTGTGCTGACATTGCTGTGGGTCATGATTTGTGAGATAGATCAAAATGGGCTGGGTCCACACAACATGCTAAGCCAAAATCAGACAAAGGATATTAGGAGTGTAGCATGATCTATGAACACAACCAGTTCTGTCAATTAAATAAACTTGGAAAAGGCTGGGTTCTCACACCAAGGTTTATAACAGTGGGACTCATTCACAGCCTGTTCAAACATTCATTTCTGAATCCCTGAAGAGATCTATTGAGGATTAAAATGTATTCAGGGGAATGTCATTTCTGTTGTAAACAATGCTGGCTGTGAATTGTGAGTTTTAGACCAGCACATTTAGAAAGTGCCAAGCTGAAGAAGGATAGGTTCAGGTTTAGCTCTTCACTTCAATAGAGGAGCTAGATTTAAATCCTCAGTTGCAGCAATCATTTGTTTCCCCAAGAGAATGCTGGCTTGATGCCATTGCATGCCTGGAAAAAAAATCTTGCTAGGATGACTGAGATAACATATCAAAAGTCAAATACACTGGCTCATAGTTTGGACACAAGATCTTTTTCACATATACTGTTGCCAAACTGAGTCTCCCAATATATGTGCCTTTAATTTTTCTTACACAAAATGGAACATTAATTTCTCCCTGTTAAATTCCATCCTATTCTTTTCAGTCCATTTTTCAAAGTTTCCTAGACCTTTTTGATTCTTCTACCTCTTTGTTAAAGCATAAGCCATCCCTTCCAGCTTTGTTTCATCTGCACATTTATAAATATCCCCTCAGTTTTGTCAAGTCATTGATACAAATGCAGGCCCCTGTGGCATTCTACTCAATACTTCTCTTCAGGTTAAAGTAGATGTGTTAACAAGCACTTTTTAGTACAATTCTTCAGCTACTTATCAGAGGGAGATAAGCTGTTTAGGATGGCATAGCTCTATCTCTATGCCCTATGCTTTTTCTTGATTTATAAGCTAGTAATTATCAAAGAAGATGAGGTTAGTCTGGCAATAATTTATATATGACAAATCCATGCTGATGCCTGTTAATTGTAGCATGCCAATTTATAAAGATGAAGCTGAGAGATCTATAGTTCCAGGTCCTCCTCAAAGGTGGGGATACTACTTGCTTCTCCACTCTCGTGCAATTTTTAAGTAAGCACCTCTAATAATGAAACTGGGATCTTTTTTTTTCCAAGTTAAAAATGGGATATCTTATTGCCATTTAAAAAGACATTAATTTAAAATTGTTATTAACATTGCAAACTCCAGTGAGGAGCCAGGATATAAATGGCACTTTTTTGATGCAACCAATATATGGATGCTTTAAACTAAATCTGTTCCCATTGGCCAGAGCCGAATACCTTTTGAGATGCTATACCAGCAGGATGAGGAAGAGGATTTCCTGGTATACAATCCATCAGGCTGTGCCATTGGAATAAGTGAACAAAATGCCTTTGTAATTGCTGTATTGGTGGAGCTCAGGGTTGATGTCATTCTTAGTCAAAGGTTTGCCAGAATGCGGATCTTGCCAATTTAGTTGTTCCAGCATAATCTTGTAATAGTGATATCTACACTTTGAGCTTAATAAAAGAAATACCATTGAAATGAATGTATGTATAATAATCACATGAATGTAAGATTGTGTAGGTGTAAATATTAAATCAGTTTCAGAATAATTAAACTTGGGAAATACTCAGCTGGCAATAGCCTATCCCTGCCCCTTGCATGGGATTCTTTGTCCTTGTTGGACATGCCCAGTTAAGGTAATGCAGCCTCCCTAATCAGTTTGTACACACCAGGAATTCTCACCAGAACTTTAGTAATCTAAATCCTTTGTTATTTATTGTATTTCAATATTTATATATTGTTTTATCAAGAAACATTACCATGCAATGAACAATTTAGATAAATAGCAATCCACACAGAATTATTTGGTTGAAACTATTGACAGAATTACTGGATTTGGTTGCTATGTTTTGGTCATACAGAAGCAGCACTACATAAACATTCAGTTTTATGTAAACCTCTTGCTCCAATCTCCTTTTCATGGGATCATGTCAACCTTTAATTTTATTTGAATGCTGGCAGCATATTTCTGAGTCCCCGTTCTCGTCTCTTCCTTGTCCCTGCGTCATTTTATTATGTAATGCCCAGTGTTGAGGTGATATTCTACTTTGCTCAAAGTTTAAGAATTTATGATAATATTTGTTCAATTGAACTTGATTTTTACAGTTATATTTTACACCATTGCCACTAGCTGAAAGAGTAGACTAAAATACACACACACACACACACACACACACACACACACACACATCCCCCAAAGCATATTGTGGATTCATACAGTGATGACAAACTGAGGCAGAACACAGAGATGCCAATTCTTTGGAAAAGTGTTTTTATTATAAAAGTATGTTGCTGTATTATAAAAGAAAGGCTACCTTTGTTTAAAAAGGCCACCCATTGCTTTCATATTTACAATAGATTTCTATAAGCCGACAATCTTCTAAGATCTATTCAAAACTTCCGGTTTATTTCACTGTTTCCTGTCTTATTATTTTTCTCTTTTATGCTTATTCCATTTATTTGATCACTTTATCTTTCTAGCTACCTGTCTCCTGCTCTTATCCACCTGTTTCCTTTCTATAGTTTACTAGAATCTTCCTTTAGAGTTCTTTTTCTTACATTCTTATTGTCAGATATTGCCTGCATATGATGCACCAGAGACTAGAAAGGGTTAAGTCTTTACAGACATCACATGTGACTATATCAGCCAATGAACTCTCTTATTGGACTCTTACCTAGAAACCACTTGGATATCTTCCCCTTTCTTTTCTCTCTCTCTATCTCTCTCTCAGCAAGACAACACGTGAACGTCTCTCTCCTCTCATTATTTGTAAATAATAAAAACAACCTTTTGAACCTGAAGCTGTATTGACCAAATAACTTCTTCATAGAACCAAATGAGCACGACCAAATGAGCATCAATATATATCTGATAAATGGTAGCAGCCGATGAAAAATGATTGCTCAGGTCTATGAAATTTTTGTAAATTTTAAAATCATAGAACTATTTTTCCTAACATGGAATCCTTGAACCTGAACGAACTATCTTTACAAGAGATTGATGCATTAACCGTATCCTTAACAAAACAGCACCAATCATTATCCAAAAGACTAAAAAAACTTTCTATTGAAGCTACGCAGCAAGTACAAACCTCTTTACGAAAGGACCCAATTTTTTTTCCTCCTCTTCACCCGAACACTGAAAGAACAGAACCACGCTTACAACAACCTTGCTTCGATCTCAATTCTACTCCACCTCATGACTATCATCAAGGACTTCAACCTTCTGAATCCCTTGTATGTTCCAACCCTATAACTTCAGACCAACTTTTATTTTCTCAAGCTTCTCCAAAACAGCATTTATATCAAGCTTTATATGTGACAGGCATACTAAATGCAGGCTGGACTCCTCAAAGAACTCTTGAACTGTTAAAATTCATGTAGTACCTTGTATTTGGCTCTCAGAGCCATTTTAATTCTGCCCTATGTCTGGTCAGAAGAGTTGCCTGGCAAAGCAGCCACCTCAAGAAGTCCTCTCTGGAGACAATGGTGGAAGATGAGTTGTTAACAGGGGCTCAGCTACTGTGGCATAGCACCACAAAAAGAAGTGCCAAAGAGCTAAAAATGGAGAAAAGCTGAAGCAAGGGGACGAGGAGAGGAGAGGAGAGGAGAGGAGAGGAGAGGAGAGGAGAGGGAACTTACCCGAGGTCAGTGATGACAACAGTGTTCAGTCATCTGCAGGATTTAGTGGCAAGAAGTAAAGAGCTTCAGTGAGACTGTTGGTAAACCAAGTAGCTGCAGAGTTTGGGTGCAAGCATCCTTGCCTAGAGTAGAAGATAAGTGTTCATAATGGGTTCCCACATTAGGCTAAATATGGCAATCCTCATGTTTTTGATTTACCACTACAGTGCCTGTTAAAAAATATTTTGTAAATTAATCCCCATTCTGAGAGGCCTGAATAGACAGAATTTATCTTTTGTTCCTAGAAAAAAAATCTTCCTATATAAACCTCATGTAGAAGAAGGACTGGCAAGCCAGGGGGAGGAGTGAAAAGAGGGATCAACCTAGAATCACTGCATAGCCACCAATGAACCAAGTCCACCCTCCACTTTGACTGCCATTCACAGAAGATTCCTGTGCTTAGGCTTTTAGCAATAAATTAGTTAAATTGAGCCTTCATATGCAAACCTGATGCCTTTTTAATAAAGGGTTGAAACAGTGAAGACTGGTTATCATTCCAATAATGGTCACTAGAAAGGCACATGCAGCCACTAGATAATTTTCTGATTTAATAGGTTTGCCAATAACATCAGGGATGGAATATCACTGGACCAATAACATTCAATATTATAAATGTGACAGGTGATGATTTTCTTCCACTTTGTATAAACTAAGACTAGCTGAAGAGGAAGTGGCAGCAGCAGGATGGCGTGTCTAACAACATCTGAGCAAAAGATCAGTTGTCTCTCTTCAATCATCATTTTTTTCTGTAGTGTGAAAAAAGGTGCTGAAACCTCAAATCTTATTTCAGCAAGTAAACTTAACTAAATGATAGTGTAATAATTCTACTGTTCTTATTTCAAATTCTTGAAATAAAAGAATGGTCATTACCTTTTAATTTTTCCCTGTATCCCTTTTCCAAATACATCAGATTTATTTAATCTACTGATTTAACTGCATTAATTAAGAAAGGGGCTTCTCATTAAAGTCTTCTCCACGTACAGTACAGTTGTACTTGTGTTTCAGAATTGGCAACAAGTTTGTCTAGCGCTGCATTTCTAGATTTTTGAGCTGGAATAACAATATTTTTCTTTCTTTTTGCTTGGGCTAGGTAGAAGGAAAAGTCCTCAGTAGAAGAAAGAATTCAAACCAGATAAACTAGAGGGAGTTGGTAGGGTCAGCCTAACAGGTGGCAGCCAATTATAATTATCTTTTATTAGGGAGGCCATGAAGAAAATATTTTTAAATTATTCTGCCTCAGAGTTCATAAGAAGCCATAATGTAATAGCTTTGATTTTATCTTCCTATGTTGTGGGTATGAAGTCATTATGATTATAATCATTGTATATGATTAATGTAAACTATCAACATAACCAACAGTGGCTTCTTCGGTAAATCTTTGTATAAAAGAGCTTATGGTTTAATGTGATATGTAAATTGAGCACACAGGTTTTCTATAACATGTCTACTCTAGGTATTAAGTTGAACTTCAACTTGAATTACTTTGCTTCAAAAATTAACATACATATACCAACATTGTGTGTAACATCACAATGAAAATACAAAAGGCTGGGGTTTGCTTGCATTGTGTCTATCATAAGGCACATTTCATTCTATTTAATTCTGATCCTTATGGGGGGGGTATGTGTTAAATGCCATTTCTTATCTTTCTCAGTGCAATCAAACTATAGTGTTGGGGAGGGAGAGAAAACAGACAGGAGCCATGCTTCCTTGAGTACAGATGAAAAGATACGATAAAATGTAATAAAAATAGCGAAACCTGGAATTGTAAATAGGCTTGAAAATTGGCTGCTCTATGGCAGCCCCTTGGTATCACAATAACTTTAATATCCAGTGGCAGAATGGCCATTGTCATCCAGGAATTCCTGGTGGCCTTTCTGGGCTCTGCCCCAGATGTGTACAATGTAATACTCTCTTTGTGAGGTTTGGTTGTAAGAATCTGTTGGAACCCCTGCTGGTTTAACTTTGTCCCTGCAGCGTAGAGTGTCTTCCTGTGTTTACTGACTTTATGGTCGGCTTGGCTGTAGTTTCACACGCTTGTGATCCTGGGAGACTTCAACCTGCCTTCTTTGGGTCTGGAATTAGAGGTGCTCCCTATGGCTACCATGGAAAGGTCCAATTTATTTAGAGGCCAATTCTCACAGCAGGTCATACATTATGTTTTGTTTTTGTTTTAAGGCAGCGGCATGGTGATCTGGGACTGCAGAATATTAATATCAATTCTATGGACTGATAAAGCCCTTTTGGCCATGGATTTCCTGTGGCCACCTACCCCATCCCCATTGCAAAGAGACAAGGTCTATTTAATTGGCCTGCCCCAGGCGACTGATGGAGACAATGAAGTTTCAGACAAGGCCTCTTGTCATAGTTTGGAATAAGCACATGGCAAGGGCTTTGGACTGGGTCACACTGGTATGAACTCTCTGTGGTTGCTGGTCTTGTAGAACTCCTGCAGGGTCACTGCAGAGCAACGTGAGCTGGAGTGTCTCTGGAGATTCTCAATCATCCAGGTCCTGGTTGTCCCAAAGGTGCTTTTTTCAAGAGGCAACTGGACTTTCTGTTTTTTCTTTGAAGATGTTTCGCTTCTCATCCAAGAAGCTGCTTTAGCTCTGACTGGCTGGTGGGGAATGGAAGGATTTATACTCCTTGTAGACAGCTGGACATTTGCATTCTTTTAGCTGGTCATTAAGGTCACCTGGAGGTTTATTTGTGTCATCAGGGTCACCTGAATGGTGCAAATTGGTGTGGATGTGGAGCCTTCTTGGAACTGTTGAAAGGACTGTGTTGTAGATTAGAGATAGATCAGCAGTGAAATCCACTTACCTTCGCTACCGGTTCGGGAATGGGAGTGTGCGTGCGTGCTATATATGCGCGCACCTCTTCTGTGCATGCAGAGAGAGTAAAAAACAGGATGTAATGTCGTCCTGGTGGAGCCTCCCGCCACCAGCGCTACTGATTCGCACAAGCTGGAAAGATCTGGCTGGATTTCACCACTGAGATAGATGATGTCGTATCCCTCCCCTTCTGTTGAGAGAGGGCTGTTCAATTTTGACATAGATGGCCTCTTTAACCCCTCTTTCAAACCAGCGATCCTCTCTGTCCAAAATATGGACTTTCTTCTTTGTTGTCTGTTGAGATGGCGTGATGCAAGAAATGCCAACAGAGCTGCTGGCAAAAGTTGAAGAGAGAAGGTGACCAGGCATAGGTGAATACCATTCCCCAATGATCTGGCAGGCCCCCCCCCTCTTCTAACCTTCTGGAAGGCCTTAAAAAGCTGGTTCTTCCCAAAACCACTGGGATAAAATGCCAGGATTTGGGTTTAACTGTTGGTTTTATTATGATTTTGTGAGTTGCCCAGAATAGTGACACAGAGAATTCTTTTGAGTGAATGAATAAATGAGATCAACAATTTGTGATCCAGCTGTCCCAGTTTATAGTACATCAGTAATAGAAAGGAAAGAAATTAATATCAATGTGTACTTCTTGCATCTATGCTAGATATTAATTCAAAGGGAATTCCATTACAAATCTTTACTACATCAAAATATCTACTGTTTATGACCAAATAAAGATTGATTGACATACCACAATATAAACCACAAAAAGAGCAGGCAAAATTACATTTTTAGAATACTACTCACATGGTTTTTCTGCTACACTTTAAATTTAAGACAATCATCCTCAAAAAGGGTTAGACCCAGGGGTGGGCTCTACTTACCTTTACTACTGGTTTGCAACAGGAGTGCACATGGGCAGATCATCAATTATGACGTCCAGGCAGGTGGGCGGAACCTCCCGCTGCTTTTACTACCGGTTCTATAGAACCGGACAGAACCGGGAGCAACCCACCTCTGGTTAGAACCCAAAAAAAGTTTTATCTATATTTCGATTCTCAGCAGTAAGAAACTATTTAAAAGTAAATTATTGGAACAAACCACTAAGCTTTTATTTTGGGTAAATAAAAGTGAAAAAGTGTGCATGTATACAGCACTTTTGAATAAAAAGCGATAAAAAGACTACAGATTTTCTTATAAATACGGGAAATAGATGATTCTTCCTTGCCTTTTTATCCTTCTCTGTTAAAGCCATTGAGATTGTATCCTGAAAAGCAACTCCAGCCCCAGGAAACTCCCTCCCCTCCTGCACATTCATATTCCAAGTCCCTATTTAGACGAGATGAGCTAGCAATAAAGGCACTGCTGTTCCTCATGCCATAGTTCTTGCCTCCACCAGCTGATCTGATGACGGCAGTTGGGAGTCTACAATAGGAGGGCATTGACTGTCTGTGCCACTTAAGTACAACCAGTTCTGATCTTTCTCTGCAGAGGCTCCATCTGACTAAGAACAGCAGAATCAGGTTGGCTTCTGTGCCAATAAAATAATTGCTTTTCTTGCTATAGATTGGCAACAATGAAATCTGTACCTATAACAGAGAACCTGTTTTCTCTTTTAAATAATAGTGAATTATTCTTATACTTGAAACGAGGGGCGGGGGAATTGTTTTGCATTCTATGTGGGCCAATTGTGGATGATAAATTACTGTTCATGGTACAGCATGGAGTAAATCAATGAAGATTTATTCAAATCATAGTGAAGTAATTAATAATTAATACAAATAATAAAGTAGACTGGACTTTAATGCGATGCACAAAGCCAGATGAATGCTTTGCTCTGTTCCAGGTCAGCTGAGCAAGAATATTTGAAAAATTCAGTGGCTTGTGTTATTTAATCTCTCCTAATTATTTATATAATCCAATCCCTGTTCCAGTTTTTAAGGTTGTTTTATTTTGAATCAAGTTCAATTTTCTATTTCACTACTATGCAATATTACACTGTACTTTCGTGATGGGTCTTAGTTTGGGTAAATTTTTTATACGCATCTTAGTGTACATATAAGCATATTAATGAATTCTGTAACCCAGTAGCACAAAATGTTAAAAGCACATCGTACCCACTGAGACAGCACTTTTCTGGTGGTACACATGCCCAGTTAAGATCCAACCATCACAATTGCCCAGTTACCATTGGCAGAAACAGCTGCAGCAGCTTCTTTGTAGTTTAGAATATTCATTAGTGGAAGCCAGCCTCCCTTTTCAAGGAAGACCCTTTGTAAAGTCAACAGTAGTGTTACATTCATAGTAACAGTTCTGTGGTGGAAAAGACTTGAGGAGAGGGTTTCTTGCTAGATTCTACCATTGTTAAGCAGCAATGACTCCACTAAGGGATCAAACTAAAACATCAGAAGATCTCAACTAGGCTCCAGCAGGCAACAACTGAACAGGGTGAAGAAATCTGGTACAGCTTTCCCAAGTGTAGGAGCAACATATCCAGGCAGAAGCAGAGAATAGAGATAGCCAAGGGGATGATTATAGCTCAACAGGGCATGAAGAACCCTCCTTCCCCCACTCCTTCCCTCATCATAGATAGGCTACTGTGGAAGACATGGGGATTGCAGGCAGAGTGCAGCTACATGAAGAGAGTTGCCAATTCCATTACGTGTGAACAATAGGCAGTAGAAAACAAGCTATATAGACTGATAGAATCTGGTGATTTTGAGTCATTTACTATTCCGTACTATATCTGCAATGCCTTCCATATATTAGGCAGGCGGGGTGAAAGACAAAGCTGCACTTAACATCTGATATGGAGCAGTCAGAACAGATCCATCTCTGTCTTATTGTTTAAATCAGAGGAGGGAACATGATCTAGATAGGGCACCTTTCTGACAGCGGTTTTGGACTATTGAACGAGAATGGCAAAAAAGATAAATCACTATTAATCAGTTCTGATTGCCATGGCTGGGTGTTATTTGCCTATATTTATATAGGGTTACAGGGTAAATGACAAGTTTGTGCTGGATACTGCAACATCTTGTTCAGACACAAGGCAGCTGGAATGTATAGTTGGTATGTTGGGATTCTTCATATGAAAATTGCCCTACACAATATGAATAGAACATTAAAAACTGCATTTGTTCACAGGAATTAAAATTCTGCTACGTTGTGTTTATTTTTGGTTAATTTTTACTTTAAATTATAAGATCATCCAAATGGTGATTCTAGGTAGCTAATGTAAGGTTAAAAGCAAAGTAATGTGAAAGAACGTAGATTTCATCTTGGGAACGAAGCAGAGAACATTGAAACATTAAAGGAGACGAGAAAATAGAAAGTGTAAGAAAGGAACTTGGAATACAAATAGAGTTGGAAAGGACCTTGGAGATCATCTAGTCCAACCCACCGCTCAAGCAGTAGACACTATACCATTCCAGACAAATGGTTGTCCAATCTCTTCTTGAAAACCTTGTGATGGAGCACCCACAACTTCTGAAGGCAAGCCATTCCATTGGTTGATTGATTGAATCTGCTTTCAAAAGGTATACATGGCCCTCCAACCAATAAATTGCAGCAAAAGTTAAAGTGGTTAAGAAATTCAGAAGGATTCAAAGGCTCAAAATTTCATAGGTGCATTTGACTCCCACCAAAATAGGCACTCACTGACCAGCCGTGACTCTTGTTTAGCAGAAATGCCATCTGGTTTCTCTGCTCAGAAGTACCTTAGGTGAAAACACTGCTTTGTAGTGAAACACTTACTTTCAAATTAATCCCACTTTGTATATTACAAATCAATCCCTCCTTGATTTTGTATGATATAAAACGGGGCAGAGAGAAACTCTTAACAGGCTATCAAGATGTTTTCATCCCATTCTATAACAATAAAAAATATTCTTGGAATTTTTCCTGTTTCTGAGTTTTGACCTTGCCTACCCTAAAGGCTAAAAAGGAAAAAATACAGAGCCAAATCAACCCACAAATATATTCCAGCCTGGAATATTGGGGCTATTTTAAATAATGTATGGCTGTTTCCCTATGAATTGGGGGGAAGTATATTAGAGGTGATTTTTCTTTAAGGACAGGGAGCAATTAATGCAAGATTCCTTAATTACATACAATGGAATCCTGTTAAGTTTAAAAATGATACATTCTCTACTGCTGAATGAAATTCCAAGAAGTATTTTTATTTTTTATTATTTAAATTCTAAAAGGATCCTTGGCTAATGCATTTTTGGAAATATTGATTTTTGAGTTAATTTGGATTGGCTTTAATCTGAAAAGAAATTTCAATTTCCAGAACCTGTATTGTTTGAGTCCAAAACAAAGATTGCACGGTTTGAAGCATGTACAATTTGCTTTTCTGCTATTATACCAGGATTAAGAAAGTGAAAACTATATCTGCTTTATTTTTAGGTGAGCAAATGATGTACATAGTCTTCTTAAATCAATCTTTTTCCTGGAACTTGGAAACGGAGCAACGATGAGGTTGCATGTAAAATGATACTTCTTGCCTACATCACAAGGTTGACTGCAGAGAAGAGGAAAAAAAAGGCAGAAACTTCTATCACTTTATCATTTTCTACTTTATTACTTCAAATTAACAACCACAATAAAGCTCAAAAAAGTCCAATATTTACACAGGAAAAAAGTACAAAATTCCCACCCCCCAAAGTTCAATTTTTTGTTTTTTTGTTTTTGTTTTAAAATTACAAAGTAATAAAAAGGTTTTTTTTACTTAATTAAAAAAAAGGAGAGAGACACAATAAGCAGGGTAAATAAATTAGGGGAAAACAACAACAAAAAAAACCTGTGTTAAATAGAAGAATTAAAAAAAGAAACCCAAAAACGCCAAGGCCGATCCACTTCTGAACATTCCAGACTGCCCAACGTTAAAAAAAAACAAACCCCAAGCTAAAGGCTGGAGGACAGTTGATGATGGCTGTGATGCAGAACTAAAGACAGATTGTTTTCTTGAATAAAACCTAAAAATTTAAAAACAAGAAGGGGGCAAAAAGGTAGAAGAAATCTTCTTACTGAAGAGGGAAGATGTGTTTGTCCTTCTAAAATTGATGTTACATGGAATAACCTCTGCAATTGCGTGGCTTCTACTCCCGCCCCTATCATTCACATACCCCTTCCCTTTTCCTCAGCTCCATCCCTACTCCTGCAAGAAAATAACAAAAACAAAATAAAAATAATAAAACTTAACACATCCAAACCGGTTGCTTGAGAGAGAGAAAGAGAGAGACTGCCATCCCTTGCACTAGAAGCAGGGTACATTTCTACGCCCTTCACATTTGTTGCTGCCTTGCACAGCAGATATCACTACCCACATCCACACCCTTAACACACAACTGCTGCTGTGCCAGTCCTGTTCACCTTATTGGTATGCCTATAGCATCCCACACGAATGCACACACAGGGGCAGTGGTGTCCCCAAAAGAAAGAATGCCTGAATACAAATAGCAGCCTTCGTCCACTGAATCTCCCCTGGAGGCAGTGCCAGCTTACCACTGCAGCCAAATTTGAAATGAATGTTAAACCACCTCCTGAAGCTCCTTGGAGCTGGAATTTTTAAAGTCTCCTGTAAACATCCTCCTCCCCACCCAAGAACCACAGAACAAAGATGTGATTAAAATTGTGTTGGAAACCTTCTTTTCTTAACTAACTGGACTTTCAAAACAATATCGAATAAGGCTTCTCTCTTTTTTTTTTTTTTGTGAACAATACATATAGATCGGAAAGGGAAGCAGAAAGATCTGGGTGGTGGCCACGGCCTGCTGGCATGAGACGGGCAAGGCCTATGGAGAGGAAGCTGCACAACAGCAGCAAAGGTGTTCCTGCAAGGCTCCTGCATGAGTGACTCGTCAAAGGCAATTTGGTTCGGGAACACAGCCGATGATCTCAGGAAAGACAAGGATGCCAGCACAGGGCAGATCCTCTCCTTGTTGCTGGCGGGGGAAAAAAAAGGTTGGCTTTTTTTTTGTTTTTTCCTTTTAATTTGTTTTTGTTGTTTTGTTTTTTAAAAGAAAAATACAGTGAAGACACTAGAAAAGAAAAAGAAAAGAACAGAGCGTTAAAAAGTGGTTTCTTCTCAGATATTCAAACACTGGATTGTCTTCCGATAAATTGGCTTAGCCCTAAATAAGTTAGCACTTATTTTATGAAGGAATCCCCATGCCCATCAATCTTTGGAACTTTAAGGGCTAGAAACTGCATTGAAAGAAGAAAAATAATCTCATATCTGCACTCGTGTTTTTAAAGCTATACACCAATCAGAATTTATGCAATATTGTTTTATTTGCAAGGAGTGCAAAGTTATCTCTGGAGCTTTAAGGTATTTTCATGTTTGATTACTTTGCTTTTAAGAAATTTTCTACCAATTCACAGTGAATATTTTAAAGAACCAAACTGAAACCACGGAGACAAAAGAGAAACACAAAATTGTCTGAAGTGCTGTATTTACTTTATGTATATTAGCTGTGTTTCCTGCTCCCATGATGTGAAACCCACACTTGCATAGATTGAGATCTGCTTTTTAAAGAAAAGAACACTTAATTCTAATGAATTGGCAGTAAAATGAAATAATGGCCATTCTCCTTAGTCTATGGTGTTTTTTCTCAACCTCAGGAACTTTAAGATGCATGGACTTCGCCTAGCAGGCTAATTCTGGGAATTGGTCCACATATCTTAAAGATGCTGTAAGAAAAACTGACCTATGCCCTCCCACTGACCCCAAGACAAATATTCACTATCATATAAATCCTTACAAACAGAAGAAATATTTTATTCTATTAAATCTATACCTGATTTTCTTTCAGGAACTTGAAGCAATTATACAAATCCCCCCCCCCCAGATCTAGTATTATAGTTTAGCCATAATCAAGTGGGGATGTGAAACTAATAACCCTATTCCTAGTCCAACACCATAAACACTACAGTATTGCTCCTTGAGGAATGTTACATAGTAGATTCAGGCTTTCAAGAATGTCTCTGGTGAAACAATGCCAATACCCTGCTACTCAGGACTGAAGCTTGCTGCTCCTAGCACTCACTCTGCCAGTGGGGATCAATACTTCTGTGAAATCTTGAATGACTACACTTGCACAATTCTATGGTAATAAATTACCATGTCACACCGTCTAACACACACTAATTGAAAGAACTAGCTGTATTATTATTAGGTAGGTGTAGAACATTATGTCTCTTAATCCAAGGACAGTCCGGTTTTCTCGTCATGGGATGAGGTCATTTGGGCCTTTTAAACACCCTGACTATCCCATTTCCATTACATTGAGATTTAAGCAGAAAATATGTGGACCCTGCATGATCCACCATTCACTTGACCACATAATAATGCTGTCATCACAGAACAGGCTGCCAAGGCAGACACTCACCTAAGCAAACACTGGTCTGGTGGAATCCACTCTTCATTTCCCCAGGTGATCAAATGGCACACTGGTCTGCAAATAAACAAAGAACTGAATAGGCTGCAGAAGGGGACCATAGGAAAGGTACAGAAGGATTGCCCTAGTTCCTCTCTCTTCCTTCTGAAGAGATGACCCCATCACATTCCCTCTTCTAAAATGTATCCCTGTCCTCACCCTGAGAATGATGTATTAAGTGGATAACTTAGGATGAATATATATTTTTTTTAAAAATCAAATGTTATTCTCAAAATGACTTTGATATTCTTGAATCTACTGGAAAAGGATTTTTCATACTTAAGTGACAAATATGACAAAAACAAATCCACAAAAATAGATTATGATGCCAACTCAGATACTCGAGTTACAAAGGCAATTGGAAGCAGAATTTCTGCCGCTAAGCAATACAGTCATAAAGTGCAACATCATGGGATTGACTGTATGTCGATGAAGATTCCCAGTCGTCCAGGAAGAGTTGTTTGGAAGTTGAGTAATGGCAACTGGATTTCACTGCTTATCCAAATAGCTTCTTCAGTCCGAACAAGTTGGTTAGAAGGATCCCATATATGTCCTCCAGGGAGGTTTTATTTCTCATCATAGGCTCGTTAGGTGAGTAGGCAGGGAGTTATTGGGATGTAAATGTTCCAACTGCTAAATCTTCTACCCTAGTTGAATCATTAAGAGTGGTCTCCCTGGTGAACCTGTGAAGTGGTCTCAATCTTCCTGGGGAATGATGAAAGAGCAGCATAAAAAATGGGGCAGATTGTGTCTGAGGCCTCCATCTCTACTGAGGGAAGGATTTTCCACTTCGACATAAATGGACTCCTTCACTCCTCTCTCAAACCATCCATCTTCCCTATCCAAACTGTGGACATTATTATCCTCCAAACAGAGTCCTTTTTCTTCTAAATGAAAGAGCATTGCCAATTCTGGTCCTGTGGTGTTGCTTTCTCTGCGCTAGGCCACCTTCTTGTGTAAAGGCTGCTTGGTTTCTCCAATGTAGAGCTCTGAACACTCCTCACTGCGCTGGACTGCATGCACAACATTACCCTTACATTTTGGTATCCTCTCTTTAGGGTTGACCAGCCTCTCTTAGCGTGTTGGTGGGTTTGAAGAACAGAGGTATGTGGCATTTCCCAAATATCCATTTTAGCTCCACCAATAAACCAGCAGTGTAAGGAATGACCAGATTTTTCTGTTGACTTTGAGTCTCAGCTTTGTCTGCAATTCTTTTGTTGGATCCAAATGCTGATTTCTGTCCTGTAATGTAGTGTTCTGATGACTCCTCTGTCCTGTAATGTAGTGTTCTGATGATGTAGTGTTGAAATGGATGGTGGGAGTCAAACAGCAGGTACTGGTCTCTGTGTATGGGTTTCCTATAGATCTCTATTTCTAGGATGCCAATGATACCAATCAGAACCTCAGCCTAGGAATGTCAGCCTGTTGTCCTTGTTGTCTTACCAAGTCTTGGTGTTACTTGATGTTTTAATCCACAGTGTTTGTATAGTCTGTGAAAGCCTGTACTTCCTGGATCTTGATTTCTACACAGGTGACTGCATTGCTTATTGACGGAAATCTCTCCAGTTCCTATTGAGCAAGCACTTTCTTGCAAGTTCCTGCCAGCTTCCAACAATCAAAATCAGCAGGGAAGCTGGCAGGAAGTTGCAAGTCCCAGGTGACTTGCAAGCCGGCCAGCACGTAGGTAAATGGCTGCTGTCAGGTGGGAAAGTGTGTGTAAGTGATGGGGGAGGCGCAGTCTGAGTGTAGCAGGTCTGTTATGATGTCCCGAACTTGAAGGAGCCATTGTAACTACATTGTACATTCAAATGGTCACTGAACAAGTGACTGTAAACCGAGGACTACCTGTAGACAGAAGTCAGAATCCAAGGAAGTTGAGGTATCACATATCAATAATATTTATCCTCTAATATTTAGATTTTAAATATTAAATATTCAGTGAACTAGGATGGGATCTATTTACTTTTATTGCTGGTCTTATTGTGACTTGCTCTGATCATTTTTATCAGAAAAGATAATACAGAAATATGTTTTCAGTGAAATAGGATCATCAAAAGAAACTCACCTGTGATGCTGAAATCCGTGACACTTCTTGCCGTCCTGTGAGGTCAGATGAGGAGATGTTGGCGGGGGCTCCTCGGTGTAACCTCATGCTGACCTTGCGTTCCCTGTCTACCCGTGAAATTGCCCTGGGAGATGTGTTTCCTGGCAAGAAGGGAGTAATTATTTATAACATTGATATTTTGAAGTTATACGAACAAGACGAAAGTGAGAGAAGAAGGAAAGAAGGAAGGAAAGGAAAAGGAAGAAAAAGTTATATAGGGTGGGAACAGGGAAGTGTCCCTGGCATACTAAGGCTACATTCTATGGGCCCTGGGATGGTGGACTTGTTGAATTTGTACTCTGAAAAGAAGCAGAGCTCCTGCTTCTAATACTGGAAGGGAGATGGACTTGTTCCTCAACAGGTTTCATAACTGGGATTAATCTATTCCAGTTTTGAAACAAATGGATTTACTCTTTATTGGCTTCAATAAGAGATTCCTTTAAAAAAAAATTAATCTTATTTTTCAGAGGGATAAATTTTCCGAAACAGAAGCTAGGGTTGACCAGTCAAGATTTGGGATGAAAAGAAAATGCTGAAATGCACAATAGATCAGCATGGCTGGCTATACTTCTGCTACCACTAAAGGCTTGCATGCCATTTTCTGTCCACTCACCAGACTGCTGGATGCGGGAAGTGGGTGTGGAGGCCATGGGTTCAGCGACATTGCGGAGGCGGTTAGCAGTGGCCCCAGCAGGAGGGCCAGGAGGCAGTGCCCGCGTAGCAGAACCCCGGAGCTGCCCCATCCTTTCCTCTCGTTCATGCTCTCGCCTCTCCCGGTCCATATCCTCAGGATTCCGGGCTGCTCCCTGAAATATTTAATGGCCCACAATGCTTTAATAACCACTGAGAGGTATCTATCACCTTATGCACATGCATGAACAACTGCAACAGTAGCTGAGAAAAGCTGAGAAGCAAAACTCCCTGATTTCTGCCTAATGAGTCAGAGTCTATTTTGCAGACCTTTCCCAGGTTCCTCCACTTCTGAGTGGGACAAGAAGTATGTGTGTGTAAGCCTGTAGCTATCAAGCTCTTTGCTTACACATTCAGCTTTTGCTGTACATCAGTATTTATCCTTTCAGTTCTGCTGCCCTAGGGGGAAAAGAAATCTAGCCAAGCAATATTCCGACTGAAGATTCAGTAAAACATCAGAATCCATTATTGTAGTTATAAAACATAAAGGCACTTGGAAAACAGATGCACCTTTGGAACTTAACATCTTAAAATATAGAAAATTAATCTTGTTTTACTATAGTAACTACCTACTTAGAAAGAAGTAAAATGTGGGCACTTCCCACTTTTCTGTCTTGCCACAGGGCTAGTGGCTATGTGTCAATGAGAAAATATACAGGGCCTGGATCTGTCTTGGGCTGTCTTTGGAGTTCCTATGCACTTAGGTCTTGATGCTACTTTTTAGGCAAGCATTATAAAAGCCACTATAACCACTACATTGAAAAGCTTATTTCACAAGGAAATCTCAATTTAGAACCCCATAAATACAATACAGGATTTCATCCCATTCCCCCCACCAATTACTAATTGGATATTACAAGAACCAAAATCCAACAAATTGGAGGGAACCAGGTTGCAAATTCTGGCTAATTTTTCCATTACAGGGACTCCAAAACATAATCCAGCATTAAAGAGAGAATGGCTTCATAGGCATCCTTAGCCTTCAGCCCCTCCCCATCTATGTGCAGCTCCCTAGTATGCAAATAATTCTACTATACCAATCACACACACCCCTTTAAAAATTAGGGTTACTCACAAATTTGAGCATATTCCAGTCAAATACATAGTCATAGGAGAAACCCTGACGGTGGAAGAGATTGCGGAACAGCTGCCTCAGATAAGAGTAATCTGGTTTGTCATCAAACCGCAGTGAACGGCAGAAGTTGAGGTATGTAGAGAACTCAGCTGGAGCAGAAATGAGAGACAGCAACAAGGAATAATTAGCAAGAACAATTTTATTCCTCTCTTGGCACTGTTATTCCACCACCCCCACACTGCCTATATATAGTTTCATGCTATAGATCCCAATAGCAGTAGTCCAGTTCAGAGGGCAGTGAAAGCCTTCTGTCTGCAATGCACACATTAATCTTAAGAAATGAAGGGGGTCATCCTAGCCATCTAGATAAAATAGGAGCCTCCAAACATTTGGAGACAGAAGAAAAATTTGGAATTCTGAAAGCCCAGTAGGGACACTCCTCAAAATGACTGCCATGATGGATGTGGCCAGTCACAAAATACCTATTTTTAATAGTGCTTAGCAATAGCACTTAGACTTATATACTGCTTCATAATGCTTTACATCCCTCTCTAAGCAGCTTACAGAGTCAGTATATTGTCCCCAACAGTCTGGGTCCTCATTTTACCAACCTCAGAAGAATGGAAGGTTGACTCAACCTTGAGTCTGTGAGACTGAAATTGCCGAACTGCTGGCAGTCGGTAATCAGCAGAATTAGCCTGCAATACTTCATTCTAACCACTGCACCACCACGGTCCATATTAAAAGACAAACTGGGGAGACTTGCTATCAATTTTCCTTTCTAACCATCTCCAAATCATTTGCCTTTTTCGTAAACAGGTGGATCCCCAAACTGAGCTACAGATCTCTACAATTTTTTTTCTGTTTAGAAAAAAACTGGTATATGCCAGTTTGTATATACCAGGGGTTTTAGAAAAACTTCTGGTATATACACAGACTACTGAAATATTCTTGGAAATATTTGCAGTTCTCAATTGTGCTAGCTTTGTAGCAAGGTATTTTCCCATTTAACTTTTTTTTAGTTACAAAAATAGGAAAAAAATGTCAGGCAAACATCAAGGCAGTTACCCAATGGCACACTCAGGTTTGCAGATACCATGCTAAAGGCCCAAAAGATGAAAATTCATCCTGCCTTTTGATTCTTTTAAAATTAAAATTAAGCTGGATATGTTGGAGACAGGATTAATCTATTCTAGCTATTAAAATCCTCCCTGGAGTTCCCCTTTGGCTCCTTGTCACTAAAAGAAGATCTAGCTATTTTGGCCATGGCTCTCTGGATCTTTTCCAAAACTGAACCTAATTCTGCACTCCCTCCCCCCACCTCCACTCAAGTAAACATATTATTATTCACGCTAATCCTTAGTCCTATTTTCCATCTTTTTCCTCCAATCCATTTATGGATCCATCTAAACATGCAACTTTCCCTTCTAAATTCATACAAGCTACATATAATCTGCATACCATCTTTCTAACAGCTATTATCCTCTATGGTTTTTATTCCAAAAATATGAGACTCAGTGCTTTCTTCACTCAAAGGGCACCTCCATAACCACTTCTGAATTATAGTTGCTATTAAATGGCTAATAAAGGTAGGATTCACAGGAAAACTTGTAGTGCTGTCCAGTATTTTGCAAACAGACTAAAGAACTTCCACCTAAATTGGTAAGATAGGCTACAAAAAACTAGACTAGGAGTGTTAAATTGGGCACGCTTATGCCCACACCACTAAAAAAAGAACCTAGAACTTGAAAATAAGTACAGGGAAATCTTACAAGGATAGCCTTTGCAGAGCACTTCGATGGGTGTCGACATCTTCTTTTCACTGATGCGCTCGTATTTCTGTCGCTTTGTGGCAGCTTTTAGGCCTTGCCAAGGCAACGAGCCAAGATTGAAGTACATCAGTACGTAGCCCAAGCTCTCCAAATCATCACGGCGACTTTGTTCTGGAAAAAGACAGATGCAAATACAGGCATAGCTAGAGATGTTCCAGCAACAACTCAAAACAAAAGAAAATTATTGTCGTCTTGCAACAGCTCAAAACAACACTAGGAAAGAGAAAAAGACAAACTGAAAGCTACATAATCTGCTATTTGGTCTAACCTGCCAGGAATCCAAGCGTTTATTTATGCTTGCATTTAAAATGCATGTTAAGTGTTTCATTGCTTTTTATGAAGTCCTGAAAATCTATGCAGAAAGTTATAGGGAAGGCTCTGAAGCTGTATTATTTCATACAAGAAATACAGCACAGATGCAGAAATCATCTCTTTAATAGCCCAGTGTCCATAGAAAAAACAATTAAATCCTTATAATTAGATATCAAAAATATATGTACAACATCTAGCAAAGCTGCTAGTTTTGTAATATCAATGTTTGCTTCCGCACAACAGAAGCTGAATTAATGATATAAACAAATGTTAAAAATCCAGAGTTCTCTAACATTAAAAAATAGAGTTTTATATATAATTTCAAAGAGTATATTATTTTGATTTCTTATTATACTCTACTGTTGTACCTTATTGATTTCAGAGCCAGATTGCACAATAAAAATATTTAGAGTTGGTCCTATATTTTTATTTTCCACTTTAAATTCAGATTCTCTCCAACATCCAGAGAATGTCTTTAATCAAGATTACTATCCTCAAAGTAGAGACCAAGGAAATACATGTTATTTCGCTCTCATAAATTTTGAACTTCTCATCTTTTTCATATAGTACACCTTTTTCCAGTATGTCTTCTAAAACTCAGAAAAGGACCCCTAATTTAAAAGAAAATAATTATTTTAGATTTAAATTGTGGGATGTGAGATGGAGAGGTTAGAAGCAGAAATGGGGGAAAATTGTAGTATATAATTAAGCACTCCAATTCAATGAACACTTGGTCAGCTACAATGGATTTTGACTGAACTTTTATAATCCTGAATTTTTGGTTTCTCTGTAAAGGTAAAGGTTCCCCTCGCACATATGTGCTAGTCGTTCCCAACTCTAGGGGGCGGTGCTCATCTCTGTTTCAAAGCCGAAGAGCCAGCGCTGTTACCTTCCCACCAAAGGTGATCCCTATTTTTCTACTTGCTTTTTTTATGTGCTTTCGAACTGCTAGGTTGGCAGAAGCTGGGACAAATAACGGGAGCTCACCCCGTTATGCGGCACTAGGGACTCGAACCGCTGAACTGCCGACATTTCGATCGACAAGCTCAGCATCTTAGCCACTGAGCCACCGCGTCCCTCTGGTTTCTCTGTATAACATGCCACTTTCTTATTCGAAGTACATCCAGAACATTAGAGGAAATATTCTTTAAAAATATGAGATTGTTTTCATTAGTAATCATATTCCCCACAATCTGAAAAAAAGGGAGATTTGTACAAATTTATGCTTTTTTTTATCTACTAAAAAAAAATCTGCTTAATGAGACTTCAATATATTTTATAACTGGGTATATTTTATCCAGTTTTATTCCTATCGTATGTTTGAAAGTCCACAAGCCAAGTAAGTTTTTAAATTAGCCAGTTGAGGATACTGTAATAGTATCTTTGCATCAGTGCTGAATGAGGTACTAGGATATTCTAGTTCAGGATATACCCCTTGGGTAATGTTGGGTCAGTCATTCACAGGCCGGCTTACCTTTTAAGAGTTGCTGCAAGAACAAATTAGAATAGGGAGAAAGAACCAGCACATTATTCTAAGCTCCCCAGAAGAAGTTCCCCATAGAAATGTTAGTCCTCGACTTAACGACCACAATTAAGCCCAAAATTTCCATGGCTAAGCAAGGCAGTTAAGTCCCATTTCACAACCTTTTTTGCCAGTTGTTAAGTGAATCACTGCAGTTGCTAAGTGAATCCAGCTTTCCCAATTGACTTTGCTGGTCAGAAGCCAGCTGGAAAGATTATAAATGGCAATCACATGACCCCAGGACCATGCTACTGTCATAAATACATGCCAGCTGCCTAGTGCCCAAATTCTGATCACATGACTCTAGGCATGCTGCAATGGTTGTAAGTCTGAAAAACAGTCGTCACTTTTTCCAGTGCAGTTGTAACTTCAAACAGCCACTAAATGAGTGGTTCTAAGTTAAGAACTACCTGTCCATGTATTACCCAAAGCCACTATCCTAATTCACTGCCCCACGACACAAAATTCTACAAGGCAATGCCACAGGCTATCTAAGAGGGCTATGTATCGCTTAAAAATGCTTCTAAGCGCAAAGAGGCCCACGCAAGGCCCGTTTTGTAATTCCTGAAAGTAAACATGCCTTTTCCTGAGATGATGCTGCAGTCCCAAGAAAAGACACAGCTGCATTAAAGGAGCTGCAGACAGGTGGGATGTTAGCATCTTTCTGTGTTTAACTTTGAGCTCCTGTTTAGCCTTAAATCTCTCAAACTATCATTTTAAAGGCAGAAATGAGGGCCCAAACATTGCCTCAGAGGCAGAGCCATGTTTTATATTTTATTTCACATTTACCTGAATACCTTCCTGAACCCCATTTAACAAACAGAATAAAAAGGTGACATCTTATCAGAATTAGGTGTGCTGGGACAAATAGGTTTTTTTTTTTTTTAAAAAAAGCAACTCTGTCACCTTTATATAAAGGTAGAATACTGGCAATCCATTTTAAGAGAAGGGACATTTATTTATTTATTTATTTATTTATTTTATTATATTATATTTCTATACCGCCCTTCTCCTGCGGGACCCAGGGCGGTGTACAGCCAGGATAAAACATAGCATATAAAATTTAAAAACATTTTAAAAAACAATTAAATAATATTGGCCCGAATTTAAAACAACCCAATTAAAACCGAAATTCGATTAAAAACTAAGAGGATGGGATCAAGCCAGCCCAGCTAGATGGAACAAGTGTGTCTTCAGGGCCCGACGAAAAGTCCGGAGGTCTGATATTGTGCGTATCTCAGGGGGCAGGTCATTCCAGAGGGCAGGCGCTGCCACAGAGAAGGCTCTCCCCCTGGGGGTCGCCAGCCAGCACTGCCTGGCCGACGGCACCCTGAGGAGGCCCTCTCTGTGTGAACGAACCGGTCGGTGGGAGGCTATCGGCGGCAGAAGGCGGTCTCGCAAATACCCCGGCCCTAAGCCATGTAGCGCTTTAAAGGTGGTCACCAACACCTTGAAGCGCACCCGGAAGACCACAGGAAGCCAGTGCAGCTCGCGCAGGAGAGGTGTTATATGTGAGCGCCCCGTCGCTCCCATAATCCCCTGCGCGGCCGCGTTCTGGACCAACTGCACCTCCGGGTGCACCCCAAGGGGAGCCCCATGTAGAGAGCATTGCAGTAGTCCAGGCGGGAAGTGACGAGTGCTTGAGTGACCGTGCGTAGGGAGTCCCGATCCAGAAAGGGGCGCAACTGGCATATCAGGCGAACCTGATAAAAAGCCCCCCTGGCCACGGCCGTCATATGCTCTTCTAAAGACAGCCGTGCGTCCAGGAGGATGCCTAAGTTGCGAGCCCTCTCCGTGGGGGCCAGTGATTCGCCCCCAATAGCCAGCGATGGCACCAGCTGGCTATATTGGGACGCCGGAAGCCACAGCCACTCGGTCTTGGAGAGGTTGAGTTGGAGCCTGTTTCTCCCGATCCAGGCCCGCACGGCCTCCAGGCACTGGGACATCACTTCAAGGGCATCGTTGGGGTGGCCTGGGGTGGAGATGTACAGCTGAGTGTCGTCAGCGTACTGATGGAACTCCACCCCGAAGCCACGGATGATCTCGCCCAACGGCTTTACATAAATGTTGAACAGAAGGGGCAAGAGGACCGACCCTTGTGGCACCCCACAAACAAGGGGCCTCGGGGTCGACCGCTGCCCCCCTGTCAACACGGATTGCGACCGGTCAGAGAGGTAGGAGGAGAACCACCGCAGGACGGTGCCCCCCACCCCCAGCCCCTTCAACCGGTACAACATGATACCATGGTCGATGGTATCAAAAGCCGCTGAGAGGTCTAACAGGACCAGGATAGAGGAACAACCCCTATCCCGAGCCTTCCAGAGATCATCCACCAACGCGACCAATGCCGTTTCCGTGCTGTACCCAGGCCGGAAACCGGACTGGAGCGGGTCCAGATAGACAGCTTCATCCAGGTACCGGGGAAGCTGCCGCGCTACCACACTCTCAACAACCTTCGCAACGAAGCGAAGGTTGGAGACTGGACGATAGTTAGTCAAAATAGCCGGATCCAGGGAGGGCTTCTTGAGGAGGGGCCTCACCACCGCTTCTTTCAAAGCGGTCGGCAGGACCCCCTCACTCAGAGAAGCGTTAACAATCCCCTGGAGCCAGCCTCGTGTAACCTCCCGGGAAGCCAGTACCAACCAGGAGGGACACGGGTCCAATAAACATGTGGTCGCGTTCAGCCGTCCCAGGATCCTGTCCACGTCCTCGGGAGCAACAGGATCAAACTCCTCCCAGATAACACTCTCAAGACCTGCCTCAGTCATCCCGTCCGGATTTGCCCAGTCAGAGGCCAGGCCTTCCCGAATCTGAGCGATCTTGTCATACAGATACTGCACAAAGTCCTCAGCTCGACCCTGCAAGGGATCATCCCGCGCTTCCAGATGGAGGAGGGAGCGGGTCACCCTAAACAGGGCGGCTGGGCGATTATCTGATGACGCGATAAGAGCGGCAAAATAGCTAGATTTCGCCGCTTTTATCGCCACTAGGTAGGTCTTAATATGAGACCTCACCAGTGTTCGGTCGGATTCGGAGCGGCTGGTCCTCCAACTACTCTCCAGGCGTCTTTTCCGGCGCTTCATCTCCCTCAGCTCCTCAGAGAACCAAGGAGCTAGGTGAATTCGGTGCTGGGTCAGAGGCCGCAAAGGCACGACACGGTCCAAAGCCCTGGCGGCCGCACTCTCCCAGGCAGCCACCAGGTCTTCAGCCGAGTCATGAGCCAGAGTCTCAGGAAATGGCCCAAGCTCTGTCTGGAACCTATCAGGATCCATCAGGCGCCTGGGGCGGAACCACCTGGTCGGTCCTGCCTCCCTGCAGCGAGGTGCAGCGGTTAGAAAGTCCAGTCGAAGGAGCGAGTGGTCAGACCATGACAAGGGTTCAATGACTATATCCCCTATATCAAGGCCACTCAACCACTGACCAGAGACAAAAATCAAGTCCAGAGTGTGTCCACCTATGTGAGTAGGGTCATGAATTAACTGAGTAAGGTCCATGGCCGTCATGGAAGCCATGAACTCTCGAGCCACCTCAGACGTTTCACCGATAGATGGCAGGTTGTGTTTTTTTCACCCACCTTTGCATGCTGATATATACATTTCTGAATGCATTTTATTTATTTGTTTGTTTATTCGCTCAATTTCTGTGGTCACCCATCTCAGTCAATGACTCTGGGAAGCTTACAATTCAGAAAATATATTACGGTTAAACATCTAAAAACATTTTAAAATAATAAAAACTGCAAAACCAGCAAGTAACATGAAAAACATTCCATTCAAGACATACAAGAGCAGAATATTGGGTCAGGAAATACAGATGCAATAAAGCCAGGAAACGGGGTTATTGGCACATTCAGTGCCCAAGTCTTAGAAACGCAGTCAGGGCCTTACAAAGGCTAACAGAGTTTGAGCCATTCTGATCCCGGAAGGGAGGATGTTCCATAGAGATGGGACCACTACAGAAAAAGCTCGCCTTTCACCCCAAAGATAAAGTAGATTATTTTAAAATGTTCCATGTACGGGCATTTTAATGTATATTTTTCTTTTAATGAACACATCTTTGTACAAACCAAAATTCAGGAAATACAAAGGGTTAACGCATCACAGTTTTCACATCCATATGGAAAATTCAAATTGGTTAAGCCCACACTAGTGGGGCAAAAGATTAACCTTTTTTTCACTTGCCTGTCGCTTTGGACTTTGAAGTCTCTCCCGACCTCTAACATATACTTCAGGCAGATCTGCATTTTAAATTCTCTGCCATTATCTATTTGGCACTGTACTGTTACAAATAGCAAGGTCCCTGTGGTACATTAAAAGAAACTAATGCATTAATTGCAGCACAATTCAGTCACAGGGTTATTTCAGTTTAATCAATGTGTTTAACAATCTGTTGATACTGCTCTGTGAAAACAATTTCATAGAGCGCAGAGTAAAATTGCAGACTCCTTGTTTAAAAGGCAAAAAACAAAAATAAAAACCGCTAGATTTCCTGAAAGATTTATGAGTATTCACACAGCTTCTGTCACTGACTTTGTCACAGCTTATAACGAAGTGGATACAAAGCCAACCAAGAACCCATTTTTCATTGCTTCCCTCAATGCTGGAAGCCATTTTGCATCATTAATAGGAACAAAACACAGGACTGCCATCCTTATCCTTCTAGTGTTCTCCCTCATACCTGCCATCTTCTTATACTGTGAAGGCACCCAGCTCTTTGATATTTTTTTCTTGCCTTAGTCTGGATGAATGAGACAATGAAATCTGACACAAGCAGATAGCTGTCTTCCAACGTAAGTTGCCATCAAAAGGTTGGAGGATGATTTATTGCCAAGGAACAGCAGTGAGCAAAGTCTCTTATCCACAGCTTTTACGCCCATCTTTTGCCTCTGTTTTTCCTAGCTTAAATCAGGCTACAAGCAAAGTGATTTGCATTTGAAGATGTGAATCTGCTGTGGCACTTTAGTTTTAATTCCCTGGCTATCATGCCCACTTTTTACTAATTCAGGGAAATAAGCCACATATGGAGCTTCCTACGAGCTCAAGATTTTCCTGCCATCAAATGGATTCTGATCCTCGTCTGTTGTTCTGACGGTGTCCCTGGACATCTGTGTATTGACCCGAATGGCTCTTGCACAAAGCTACTATGTGGGCAGGTCATCAACATGACTGGGGGGTTTTCACTGCAGAGTGGCAGGAGGAACAGCTCAGCTCTTGTCACTGTGACCTCTTCGTCATGTGTGTAAGCTATTATTGATAAAATAAATAAAATATATATTAAATATAATAAAATAATAAAAATAAAAAACATAAAGGGGACTACGCAAACATTTGCATGGCTACAACTGAGGGACCGAATCCATAGCTGCTAAAACTGAGCCTTACTGCATCTTATGTTTCTCTCCCTAGGTCCCACATTCAATTCCTTTTATGAAATCTGCATGAAAATTTCACATGGATAGTGATTTATTTTAGCATGGAGTCCCTTATGGGTCCTGGAAAAAAGTGATCAGCAGGACTAGAAAGATCTAACCCTCTACTGTACAATTCAACACTGGGGGAAGTGAACAAACGTACTGAAAAGCAAGAAAGGAGAAATCACTAGCGTATTTTTATCCTCTTCCAGCTATTTAGACACGGCCTGTTATAGGCCCTTCTTCCGGGCACCTTGGACTGCGCATTTCAGATATCTTGAGCTCTGAAAAGGGCAGGATATGCAGGAAGTCATCTTCTGAGCATGTGAAAATTGACTGGAATGTATGATTCAAGAGATGCCTTTTCACGTTGCTCCTCCCAATTCTAAAGTCTCTGGCTGAAATTTCCCTCCCAACTTTGTGCTCTAATCTTCTATCCCAGCAGATTTGATTATACTCACTCCCCAACTCTCTTTCCAGACCTTAAGCTTGTTCTAGGAATTCATATAAAGTGGGGGGAGGGGGTTGGTACACAATTCAGAAAAGCAGAAACAAATACATAAAATTGCAGTCCATCCTTCTCTTCTCCCTAAATCTTATTTTAAAACAACAGGGCAAAAGCAAAAGGAAATCCAAAGGAGTGAAAAACCAAGCCACAAGTTTATCCCACATTTAAGAAGAGCAGAATGTGGCATTTTAGAAGTCTAGCATTTCAGTCTTCAAACATTTTTTCCCCATTTCTGTCAGTGGTCTGAACAACATTTCAACCTTACCAGAAATATTCTAACCCTAAAATTGAAATGAAGGCTTGAATTGAACTGTTTCAAGTTTGAGACATTTTGCACACTTATTGGTAGCCACCTTTGCCAAAAATTAGGAGCAGACTCACGAATCTTACTAAGTCACAGTTAATTTTAACTATGGTACAAACAAGCCACAGTGACTAGGTTTATAAACATGCTAATCCAAAACCAAATAAACCAAATATGACTTAGCACATGATGTCACCTTAATCACAGAGAAGGATCCAGAAAAGAAGGATGACAACTTTAACTTCAACTTCTACAACTGAAGCCCCCAATATGTCTCAAAAGCAATTTTCATCTTTCCTAGGGCCAGATGTCCCTAACCTGAGGCTCTTTAAATGCAAATATATCTTTCTGCCAAGTATGGTCATTGAAATCAGTTTTAAGTGTTATACTTTTTAAAACACTTCTTAGCCACTCGGAGCTGTGGATAAGTAAATAGCTGTAAAAGTTGACATTATAAACGTATTAATGTGCTATATCTATCACTTGAAACCTGTACAGTTCTAGATGGCTTACAGTTTACAATTTAAAATACAAAATCACTATCAAAATGAATTGATAAAACCAATAACCTAATTTACAGTTCTAATACTGAGAATATTAACTAAAATTTGACAATATATACGGGCCATTGATTGCAACTGATCCCTAAAAAAACCCTTGGAAGAGACGCCTCTTTCACCAGCTTCTGGAAGGCCATAAGAATGGGTACCCTTGGCAGACATTCCCAGTTGTTCCAGTTGTGTAGTCAGAAACTACTGGGAAAGGCTGTCTAATGGATATCCAGGTCCTGCACCATGGATTATAAGTAAATTTAATACAATTCTCCTATGGAATGATCTAGCCAGGATTGCTGAACTTAAGAACAACATCCCAAACCATCTGCAGAACACCAAGCTAGGAAAACAGCACATAAGATTGATTTTAAAATCTGTCAGACTAACTACATTCTTAGGAACCAAGGGCTCCCTGGAAAATATTTATGAGAACCAAATTAAAATGTAGTTTAATTTGGGTTTAATATAATATGTGAATCCATTCATTATGTTTAGTCGACCACATTTTCTTTTGGGGGATGGATTTATGTCATCCCCGTAACATTATGGCGTAGCACTGGGAACCAAGCCAGGAGTTCCTTGTAGCAAAGGGTGGATTGCTCCTCTTACTAATCATCCTCCCACTGCATGCTGCCTAAGGGAAAACAGTAAACACATTTGAAGATTATATAGTTTGGGTTGCATGGAGAACAGCGAAATCAAGGAGGCAAGTTGAAATTCTGAACAAATCACGTGCATTCAAGTAACACATACTTTTTTTTTTCTACTAATTTTTTGGGGGAAGCAGATCCTTGGGAAAGGAATTTTTCCAAGTTGGGACATCCCAGTCAAGCCCAGCAATGAGCACTGCAAATCTCAATCAACCCATCATCCCAATTCTAATAATTCTCTCTTTCTTAAAAGGTATCATGCTATCATATTTATTTATTTATTTATATCCCATCTTTATTATTTTTATAAATAACTCAGAGTAGCATACATATCCGATACTTCCTCCTCTTATTTTTCCCACAACAACCACCCTAGAAGGAAACTGGTCTAAGAGTGACTTGTCCAAAGTCACCCAGCTGGCTTTCATGTCTAAGAGGGCACTAGAACTCACAGTCTTCTGGTTTCTAGCCTGCTGCCTTAACTACTAGACCAAACCGGCTCTTGTTTGTGAAATCAGGCAATAAGAAAAATCAGAGCAAATGTTATCACAAATGTTGGAGTGAGATGAATATTTTATACAATTCAGTTAGAATGTTAGATAATTATAAATGCAGAGAAAAATCTAGCATCTAGTCACTCCTGCTGCTCAGAACTTTCCAGGCAAATGAAAGTGTATCCTGGATTAAATCAATTATTAAAAATATAATTATTTGAGAGAGAGAGAGTGAGAGTGAAGCCCATCTCTCACACTTCTAGCCAGCTAAAAACAGAAACTTGTGAGGGAAGTGCAACCCAGTCTTTCTGGGCAATGTTCAAAATGCAGAGCATGTGGAACACTTACCGTCTCTCCACCTACTTATCTATGTGTGACGTGGATAATGTTTACAACACCCCCACCTCCCAATTCTCCAAGTAGCAACATTTCTTTTATCAATTTCAACACAGGCAAGTGGAGACGTTCTATCAACTATACGCTTTTCTGCAGCTGCAAAAACTATTTCCGTATCCACACTCCCAAAAAGCAACACCACATCATGTCTGTTTGTGGAATGTGGGATCAGTTTTGCATGCTTTTGAAGCCATAATGGTTCCTTCTTTGATCATGCCAGTGGCCACTGCAAGCAACAATTTTATTTATTTTTATCCCGTGTTTATTATTTTTAGAAATAACTTAAAGCGGTAAACATACCTAATGCTCCTTCCCCCTATTTTTAGTTATGTAGTTATTTGTTTTTTTCTGTAATTATTTGTATTTTTCTGTAGTTATTTGTATTTGTTTCTGAAATGCCCATTCCCCACAACAAAAACCCTCTGAGGTACGTTCGGATGAGAGTGACTGGCCCAAAGTCATCCAACTGGTTTTCATGCCTCAGGCGGGGTTAGAAGTCATGGTCTCCCAGTTTCTAGGCTGGTGCCTTAACCACTAGGCCAAACGGACTCCCAATCTACAGTCCAGTATTACACAGAGCACAAGTTGGCTAAAATCTGATGTCTAATCATTCACCAGTCAGGACAGGAACTCTAATAACATACTGTATCACTGTTTCATATTCTGCAGTGGTGTGATGTGGCAGAGAAAGGTGATTTGGAAACTGCCTACAATTTTCACTAGATCCAGAAACTGACTGCCTTGCTGCATCATAGCATAAATCAATTCAGTCCCCTTCATCTCCTAGTGGAGAGCTAAGTTTCATGGTAAGCTAGCAAGCAAAGAAAATATATTTAGTTGTTGCAGGCATATTGTATCTGAACCTAGAGGTGTTCAGTTGCCATTGAAACATCCACACATTTGTCCAATGCTTTAAAAATATCCATTCAAGCAATGAATCCTAAAATATCTAAATACACATTCATGTGTTTGAATAATATATGATTATATGTGTTGGGTTCATTGTTTAGATCCCTTTTTACAAACCAGATCACAAAGGGACCTGAACTTCAGAACTCTACAATAGAATCAAATAACCTAAATAATTAATCATTCTATAAGTCTCTCTTTCCTCCTAAAATTAAAGAGCCCAAACACCCAATCTTTTCCTTGTAAAGGCATTATTGCAATTTATCCTCTTCTCTACATTCTTTAGCTTTTTAATCTTCATTAGGAGCAGTCAGTAAGAGTACAGACTATGCTGGCTGATTTTTGAATATTAAGACTATACTGGTAGGATGGGAATGCAAAAATCCCTTTGATTTGCTGGCTTGTTCAATTAAAATTTTAACCAGAAATTGTAATGCGTCACTGAATGCGTCACCACTGATGTTGGTGAAAACACTTTTACGACAAAGGACAAGCCAAAGAACAACTTGCCACAGTCAAATTTAATTCGAGGGACATATTCCCAAATGGCAGCCAATTCAATACAGTTATGCCTAAACAAACTGTTGCCTTCTTTAAAATGCATTAAAAAATACTTCTGAAATGCTTCAAATAGCAAATTTGTATCTGTATAGCTTTATATATGGTGGCTGAGTGATTGCCGGAGACCGTGAACTGAAGTCCTGCATTAGTCATGGAATCCAGCTGGATGACTTTGGGCCAGTCATACTCTCTCAGCCCCACCCACCTCACAGGGATGTTGTGGGGGGAAAAGAGGAGGAAGGTGTGTTAGATAAATTAGCTACTCATTTGCAAAGATAATAAACGTAGGATATAAACAAATTAACAAATAAATTCAATGGGGAAGCCAGATTCACTTAACAATCGTGTTACTAACTTAACAACTGCAGTGATTCACTTAATAATTACAGCAGGAAAGGTCATAAAATGGGGCAAAATTTACTTAACAACTATCTTGCTTAGCAACAGAAATTCTGGGCTCAATTGTGGTCATAAGTTTAGTACTACCTGTAACATATTACAAACCAGCAAGATGCATTTTGGCTTAACTTGCTATATAAATTCTGTCTCAGAGATACAATTTGAAGGAAATCTAAGACTTAAGTTTCTCAAGTTGCCTCTTACAATTTCTACAGAATATTTAATCAATTTCTACATGCACACCTAATCTGAAAGGTAATGCAATCATTTTGCCCTGTCATAGGACAATAAGAACAAAATACCTCAAGATTAAAGGAATAATGCTTCCATTAAATTGGTAATTAGTATATCCCACTCCACCAAAATTATAACCAATATAATGATACAGGTTTTGATTTAACTGATCTCTAACCATGGTATTGGATTTTCAACAATGTGGGAACATAAAATGCTTACCAATCCCAAGGTGAGTGTTGATAGAGGCATAACGGGCTGTGCCGGTTAGGTTTTTGTTTTCCCGATAGGGAATGTGCTGGTGGGTACGGGCGTCTCGGTACTTCTTGGCCAGACCAAAATCAATGATGTACACTAGGTTGCCTTTTTTGCCAAGTCCCATTAGGAAATTGTCTGGTTTCACATCTCGGTGGATAAAATTCTTGGAATGAATGTACTCAATACGGCTGATCTAGAAATAAGATTGGGAAGAATGGAGGAAAGGTGAGAGAAAGGAGAGGAAGAGAGTGCCAATAATTTTATAGCAAGGTATACATTGTAATCTCATTAACTGGAAGACCCTCTGTAAACAAGAAATATGAGAATCTCAATACTTCTCACAGTTCAATGCAAAAGTGAAGCCCTACCTACCCATAGCAGGTGAAAGTGGAACATATACCAATTGTCCTAAGCTGGGAGCCAAAAGACAGAAATTTTCAGGGAAAATAACACGGAGAATTCTTTAAAGTTAACGTAAGTCTTCAACTTTGGCAAGATGTCCCAGCTGCTAGTCTACAGCACAGCACTGCTCCTCCTACAACTGCTAGATAGGGACTTGCCAACGTTTTTCAGCTTTATCTGAGTGCCCCAAGTTTGGCTATTAAAGGGCAAGCAATTGCTGTGAAAGAGCACAAGGAACAGACAATCAAATAAGAACTTACCATCTGATCTGCCAGAAGCAGAACAGTCTTGAGACTGAACTTGCGGGAGCAGAAGTTAAAAAGGTCTTCTAGGCTGGGCCCCAGAAGTTCCATCACCATCACATTATAGTCACCCTCTGCCCCGCACCACTTAATGGAAGGAATGCCCACTAAAAAGAGATGAGAAGAGGATGTTGGCAAGGGGGACATATGTGCACACACATCATTCATTCATTCACAAATCCCTTTGGGCCTTTCCAAAGCCTTTACGAAATACTGAAACATAAGCATCAGGCTCTGAAGCCTACGAACTTACCTCCACCTTGCATCATCTTGTAAAATTTGCTTTCAATGTGGAGCTGTGGGTGCTTGGTTTTCACACATTCCAATTTAATGGCTACTTCTTCTCCTGTGGCAATATTGGCACCTGCATATGAAGCAACAGCAAAAAAATAAATAAAATCAAGCCCTTGGTATATTTGCCATTTTATCTTTCCCTCAAGGAGCTTTGGGGGAATTTTCTTCCCTATTTTACCATTCTACCAGTTTTGTAAAGTAGATTGAGTAGATGGGGCATAATGAGGCTCATAAATAAGTATAATCCAAATTCATGACCAGGAATTTGATTTTAAGTCTTATTAGCTCTACACCAGCAGTACTCAATACTAAGAGAGTTTAGAATGAAACGTATCAAAATAAAAACCAATTGCACTATTCCAGCAAGCATTTGATTATCACTATCAGTATCTGTCTCCTGATGCGAATACGTAGTCCTGTAATGTTACAGATAAAACTGTAAGCATGTTTTTAAGAAATGGCACCATTTTTTTTCTACTGAAGTACATGCCACCACAGCAAAACCATGTCAACTTTGCAAAAGTTATGAATCAGAAGGTTGTAAGAAGCAGTGGGGGTGGGTTTGCTTTCATTTGGTTCACTTCACATACTCAAGACTACTGCTAATTCCACTTCCAACAGAACACAGTACATGCAGTGAACAAGACGACAACCAGCTAGCTTTTATTTCTGAAAAACCACACAATCCCATGTGAGCTACCTCACCTGCCCCTTTTGGGTATCACAGTCTTCAGCTTTAGGTAATTACATTTGACAATATAAAAACCTTTACAGTTCAATCCTTTCAGAAATAAACACTAGGGGGAAAAAATTAAACCACACAGAGATTACTATACAAAAGCTGCTATTATATTTCTGTTTTAATGAAGGGTTGACAGGGAGCCAAAATTAACTGCGACCAAATCCAGAAACTGTTTTAACGTAGTATGTAACCCTATTTTTATAAATAAAATGTTTTTTTATTCCCAGAAGGTGCAGGAGGGGGTGCTGTGTTTGTGAATGTGACCTCTTTTTCCTTGTGTAAGAGATGTAGCTTATATTATGTGTATATAAAAAATGAAAACAGGAAGCAGGACACGTAAGCCGTAAGCAATTACACCACAATCTCTTTCATAATATCAGCATTGTGCAACATGTCACAGTGGCAACCTTTTTTTCACAGACACTATAGCTCTACAGCAGAGATAGTTGTAGCCCAAAGTAAAGATTTCCATTTGCAGAATACATTCTGGAAGAACAAAAGCAACACAAAAGACTGCACAAATAGCGGGATGAAGAGGAAGGGTTATAAATTTTCATATTCTTCGAAACACTGGAATTCTGACATGACACTCCAAGCTGAAGCATAATTATGCCTATCTGGCCAGGTTAAAATATACATATTTACCATAATTTTAACGTGACTTAAGATCTATCCTCATAAAGCAGCAATAGGAGTAAACTAGCAGCAGTTATCAAAAATATTTGTATTTTTCTCCAGTTTTCCAAAGATTTTTCACACCTGTGCTAAGACATGAGACCACATTCTCCTTATTTTTCCCACTCCTCTATTATGTTTTCTTTTTGTTGTTGTTGTTAAGAGTAACTCCTTCTTAACCCTATCCAAGCAGCTTCTTCAGCATGCAAAACAAACAGGCTGTGGGAAGGGAACCTACTCTCTATACAGCTTCAATCAAAATGAGGAATATTTTTTTCAATTTAATCAAGATCTTATTTTTTCATCGAGCAGCCTTTAAAACATACTTCTATGCTTCAACTGATGGTTCTTGGAAAAGAGGTTATCAAACATACTACAATATGATTTTAAAAATGATTTTATGATCTAACATAAAATCATTCAATCCAGCTATGAGGGAGAGGAAATAGGAAGCAGGCTATTCCATGGGCTCAACTGCAAAATCATAAATTTAGGCTGATGCTCTCTTTTGAATTATTTCTATTCTATCCTTAATCAAGGCAAGACTCCCAAGAACTCAACCAATCCTAGTAAGTGAGTATTCATGTTTTCTTTTTCCTTTCCCATCTGGATAGCAAAATATTTATTTATAAGCACTTATGATATACACCAATCCCCAGAAACCTTTGTGTGTTGTGTCCTGGGCAACACAAAAACTTCAAATAATAAAATGGTAACAATAACTACATCCAAATTAATCTCTAAACCAAACCTTAATCACAAAAAGGAAATCCAAAATCAAATCCAAAATAGGCATCGCAGGGACTGAAAGCACACTGGAGTAAAACAAACTTAATATGGTTATGAAATTGCAGCAAATTAGAGGCTGTCCCTATTTCTAAGGTGATGGTATTCCATAGGGGAGGAGCTACTATAGAAAAGCCTTCAACTTCTCCTATGCCCTGTGAACCTTACAAAGGAGGTCTTTTAATAATGTCTGTAGCCTAAATGGGCAGATTCAATTCAGGCCAAGAATTGCCTGGTGAATCCCAATCCCAAGGACCACTTAGGACTTTACAAGCACTTTAAATTGGGCCTAGAAGCTTACAAAGAAAGCAGGGCAATGACTTTAGTATAGGTGTAATTTGATAGGTGGGACAGTCCTGTCAGTAATTCTGCTGCCAGCTGTAGATTCCACATCATCTCCAAGGGCAGCCCCACGTAGAACATGTTGTACTGTCTAATCAAGTGATTATCAAAGCATGAGTTTCTGAAGCCAGGCATCCTGGTTGGGCTTGGCAACGGGCCCACCTAACCATGAATTCTACTGCTGTTTAGGCAGGGTTGCAAGCCCAGGAAGTTCCTTAAGTCACAAAGTACCTCCTCCTTCAAGGGGAGCCCAAGTCCGTTCAGTATAACTGCTGGGCCAGTGTTATCAGAGTGCACAGATGTCTCCTGACCTCTAGCAATTCTGTCTTGACAGGATTTAATCTGAGTCTGCTTTTGTCTGATCCAGATTCTCACAGCGTCCAAAGACCAGTCTGAGACTTCCACAGCATCACCAACTCTTTAAATAAATACACTTTTGAACTTTACTTCCTTAGGCCTGCACAGCCACAAATCCAGCAACAGATTTTCAGTGCAGCAACCCCCGCCCCCAATTCTTAGTTTAGTAGAACAGCCCGCAGCAGCTCACAAATCTTTAAAATACCACAGCCACACAAAAATTAGAAACTTGCATAAGAAAGGCATCAAAGAATGCAGACGGTGCCCACGGAGCTATCAAAACACAGCCCTTCTTCCACTGTGGCATTTCTACAGCCAAAGTACCCTTTCAATATTCTACATTGAAGGCATCCTTTTTCTCCCAGCCAGCAGACTGAACCATCTGTGAGAACTGCAGAATTTATTTTCCCAGTGCCACTTTTAGTTCCAATATGACAATCGTGCAACATGAACAAGCTGAATGCTATCACCTTGCTGAACAAGCAGAGGAAATCTCAGTGAACTTTTCATTAATTGTTGGCTGTTTCTCTATTTATTTATTTTTATTTTATTTTATTTCTATACCGCCCTTCTCCTGCGGGACTCAGGGCGGTGTACAGCCAAGATAAAACATAGCATATAAAATTTAAAAAACATTTTAAAAAACAATTAAGTAATTTTGGCCCAAGTTTAAAACAAACTAATTAAAACCGAATTCAAATTAAAAACTGAGAGGATGGGATCAAGCCAGCCCAGCTAGATGGAATAAGTGTGTTTTCAGGGCCCAACGAAAAGTCCGGAAGTCTGATATCATGCGTATCTCAGGGGGCAGGTCATTCCAGAGGGCAGGTGCTGCCACAGAGAAGGCTCTCCCCCTGAGGGTCGCCAACCGGCACTGTCTGGCCGACGGCACCGTGAGGAGGCCCTCTCTGTGCGAGCGAATCTGTCGGTGGGAGGCTATTGGCGACAGAAGGCGGTCTTGCAGATACCCCGGCCCTAAGCCATGGAGCGCTTTAAAGGTGGTCACCAACACCTTGAAGCGCACCCGGAAGACCACAGGAAGCCAGTGCAGCTCGCGCAGGAGAGATGTCATATGTGAGTGCCCCGTCGCTCCCATAATCCCCTGCGCAGCCGCATTCTGGACCAACTGCAACCTCCGGGTGCACCCCAAGGGGAGCCCCATGTAGAGAGCATTGCAATAGTCCAGGCGGGAAGTGACGAGTGCTTGAGTGACCGTGCATAGGGAGTCCCGATCCAGAAAGGGGTTCAACTGGCGTATCAGGCGAACCTGATAAAAAGCCCCCCTGGCCACGGCCGTCATATGCTCTTCTAAAGACAGCCGTGCGTCCAGGAGGACGCCTAAGTTGCGAGCCCTCTCCGTGGGGGCCAGTGATTCGCCCCCAATAGCCAGCGATGGCACCAGCTGGCTATATCGGGACGCCGGAAGCCACAGCCACTCGGTCTTGGAAGGGTTGAGTCGGAGCCTGTTTCTCCCCATCCAGGCCTGCATGGCCTCCAGGCACTGGGACATCACTTCAAGGGCATCGTTGGGGTGGCCTGGGGTACAGCTGAGTGTCATCAGCGTACTGATGGAACTCCACCCCAAAGCCACGGATGATCTCACCCAGCGGCTTTACATAAATGTTGAACAGAAGGAGAGTTGAACTATTAACTCTATTGCAAGAGTTAATAGTTTTCACCCCCATTTTTTTCCCCCAGTGACACCATCAAACCAAATAACTCACTAGAGCAGGGGTCTCCAACCTTGGCAACTTTAAGCCTGGCGGACTTCAACTCCCAGAATTCCCCAGCCAGCTTTGCTGGCTGGGGAATTCTGGGAGTTGAAGTCCTCCAGGCTTAAAGTTGCCAAGGTTGGAGACCCCTGCACTAGAAAATATGAAGCTATCACAACCTCATAGTCCCAGCCTTTGCTTGGTGACATCTCTAAGGCAAACAGAGCCAGAGAGCCTCTGTCTAAACTGGTCAAGAAGTAGCATACCTGTTGCACAGCAACCAGGCCATGTGGTCATTGGGCCCTGTAGCATTAACAATACAGACTGTTCTTGTCCTGCTCCATAATGCTGCACCAGTTTGACATATGATTAGTACGCTCTGTTTAGAAGGGAGGCATGCTTTTGCTGGAGTGAGAAGAGAAGCACCACCAAAAGATTTCCAAATATAGCTCATTTCTCAAGAACAGCAAAAAACACAGGTCCTTTTCATTCCATCGGTTGAATGAATCTGGGTTTTCAGGTTGGTGGTTTTTTTTTTTTTAGTTCAAGATGTACATTACCACAATTATAAGTCTTCCAAGTGTTGTCTGAAAATGATTGTTTTGAAAAACTTGTTTTTAAAATTCCCCGTGCACCTTTTTTATTTCCTTAATTATTGTAATAATACAACAAGTGGCACTTCTAGAAATCCTACTACGTTCTCAGGTATTCCAAAGTCCCACCCGTAGTGTTGTAGAAAAGCTAAGTAGGGAGCAGACAGAAAAAGGCTGGAATAAAACTTACAATGAACCAAAAAAAAAAAAAACCACCCATAAGGGTGCCGAATAAATTAGTTTCTATGACAAAGAAAGCACTTCCAATAACAATGTACTTATGATTTCACCATATCATTCTAGCCCAGGGTAGATAAAAATCAATGATTTTTTTTAAAAAAATCAAAAAAATCAGATTTTTTAAAATTTAAATCGGATTTTTTTGTTTTTTATTGAATTTATTTTAATAAAAAACTTTTGGGGTAAAAATCTATCATAAGGTAGTTTTCTATTTAAGATACATAAATAATTTAGTTTATTCAGCATGAAATGGAGCTTAGTTATGTAGCATGAGGCTGTATATTCTGCAACACTGGGACTATCAGTGAGTCAACAGTGGGTCAAAGGAGTAGCAGAGATGACAGTTGCTCTTTAAAAATTATGATTTAAATCGAGTTGATTTAAATCAAGCCTTTTTACTAGTGATTTAAATCATGATTTAAATCAAATTCACCCTGTTCTAGCCATTGTCTATCTGGCTTCAGCGAGTTGCAGAATTTTAAATCAGAATCGTTAATACACATGTATCAATCCAATTCTACAGCTAAACACACAGCTAAATACACACCAGGATTCTGGAAATATATTTTAGAATGTTCTATTCAGAGGAAGATGCTGAAATCACAGGATACTTCCCTCCACCCCAAAAATACCATTCAGCTGGGCCAAGGAACTTATGAATGTCCTGTATTGTTGGACTACACTTCCCACTAGTTACATTGAAGTATATAGCTTATGATAGTCATGGCTAACCTTTTTGCTGTCATGTGCCCAAAGTGGGGGAGTGCAGAGGATCTCGTGCACTTGTGCCCACACCCATAATTCAATGCCCCCCCCATGCTCCCCCCACTTTTGGCACGCAACGGCAAAAAGGTTACGGTAGGCCTGTTTTTCACCCTCCCCAGGCTCCAGAGGCTTTCTAGGAGCCTGTGGAGGGTGAAAACAGCCCTCCCAACCCCCCCTCCCGGAGGCCCTCCAGAGGGCGGAAACGGCCCATTTCCTGACTTCCGGTGGGACCGGAAATTCCGAAAATCAGCTGGCCAGTGTGCGCATGTATGCTGGAGCTGAGCTAGGGCAATGCTTGCATGCCCATAGATATGGCTCCGCGTGCCACCTGTGGCACGCGTGCCATAGGTTCGCCATCACGGGCCTATGATCAAGGATTGAAGGTATAGTCTTACAACATTAAGGAGGGGTGTGCTGCCAACCCTGTTCTAACATCTAATGTGAGGTTGCAGACAACTATGTGCACTGCTAACTTCCACATTTGTAGGACTATACAGCTTTGATCAATTCTCTGTAAGACACATCTTTCAATTTTGCTGCCTGCCAGATGGACAGGATTAGAGGTCTCACTATTGCACAAACTCAGAATTATGGGAGTGTAGTCCAGCAAATCTAAGGGGTATCAATTCAGTGCCTGAAGATATATATATAAAACCACTAGATACATATCGCCCCTAAAAGTAAGACAAGACTAAACTCCGGTACCACCACCCTTTCAGAAATAAATAACTGGCAAATGACAAATGAGTTGAGATTTTTCTATTTTTCTGCAGACCAGCAGACGAAGTCAGATATTCTTACAAAGCTTAAATTATAAAAAGATAAGCATAACAACAAAAAAGAGCCTTTTGCAACTGTTCCTAAAGTAATATTTATTCTGCCATGGAATAAAGATCAAGATATCACAACTTCAGCTGTGACATTAAAAAAAAATATGAACAGAAACAAATCTCTGAACAAATGTAGTGATGCAATCACAGAGCAAAAGGGGAAGGGAGGGAACAGCCACACATGAAACAACATATCACTGACCCAAGACTGAACTTTATTCTGGGGTGCCATGATATTCCATTTTAATCACTGCCCTGAAGGCTAGGTGTGTATTAATTACTGTGATCTTCCATCTTAATCCTTTTTTTTTTTAATAAGACAGAACATGCACTTACACAACTTTTATTTCCGTTTCTAAAGAGTCAGCCATTATCTATCAGGCTCAACATTACTCGTGTGGAAGATAGGTGTTATACTGCTGGCTATTTCTCTCTACGTCTACTCCTTTCCTTTGGGAGCTCCTGCTTCACTCCACAGTCTTATTCCCATCAGCTAGGCTCTGACTGCATCTGCTAAAATCATCAGCAAACCAAAGTTAGTGCTGACATTTAAGTCATGGTGTCACTCAGCTTTAGAGCTACAGCCCCAATGAGATTGGCCAGGGGGAGGCAAGCTGCAAGTATACCACAAATGATATCTGACTCACTGTTTCAACCTCACTATCTGCAGGCTCAGGGAAAAATGGCACCCATTTAGAACAGCAATGGTTATTTTTGTGAATGGCCTTGGAATCCCACAAGCGATAAAAGTATATGAAATCTGAAGGTACCAATTAACACATCAATAATAGTGATAGAGAGAGAGATGAAGTTGTGGTTGGAGGCCTCACATCTTTAAAGGAGGGTGCCAGCTTTAAATTAACATCTAACCTCGTATTATCTGCTGTCTCTTACAGATGTCCTTCCCATCATTTGTTATCAACTTTCCCAGGTAAAGGGGTTTAAAAGATAGGCATTTAAACTATCAAACAAAGCATTAAATCAATTATTTTAAATTTTAGACATTGCCTTCAATAGTTTTTGATGTATTTGTAAAGTAAGAATGCAGGTACTAATATGTTACTTTATAACTCAGTACTGTACTGCTTTTAAAACAAGATTATACACCCTATAATTTTTGGATAAGTCATTCATATAGAAATTTGTACATACAACTCATCTATCAACCTGCAAATTTAGCAGTGATGCCTAAGTATGCCCATGTTCCCACTGTCTTCTACTTGCCTCAGCCCTTTTCTATATTGGGCATGTCTTAACTTCCTTCTCCACCATCTAAAAATGTAATGCTCCTGCATATATCACTTTAATTCAAGAAGTATGAACCAGCATCCCAGATTAGCTGGTTAGGCTGGATTGATCCTGGAAGCCGGATGATCCATTTACATGACAATAAAATATAAAATCCATGCCCACACTGGTTATATAAGCACTTAAAACAGAAATGTGACGTGCTCATTTTTTTTTTCATGATTTAACCCATTCATGGTATTTAGTTGTTAAATCAAAAATCATTCCAACTGTTTAAAAGTAGTTTTTATCCAAAATGACCCTTTACAGACACTAAATGTTAAAACGACGATTTTCTGCATACAAAGGATTAATATTCAAATACTGAACTGATTGTAACACAAGTGGGACAAAAACTATTTAACTTAGATGTTTTTCAGACACTACTGCTGATTGCATATGGATTTTGGAAAATATTTGGGGCATGGTTAAACAAATAATAGTAAAGGTTTTTAGTTTGTATAAGTGAGACATCAGAGGCACCTTTTTCAGTTTGTACTATAATTTAAATGCATTGCAGTTACAAATAAAATATTTCCCCCTTACTGAGCTTGACTTCTGGCAACTTGGGGAGACATTTGCTATTCCACAGTTTGGAAATGGGTTGCCATTGCTTTCTTCTATAATGCCTCAAAGTCTCCAATTCAAATCAGGGTGGATAAAAATCAATGATTTTTTTAAAAAAATCAAAAAAAATCAGATTTTTTGATTTTTTTTTATTTATTTAAAAAGTTTTACAAATACATTTTTCCCCCAGTCCCCCCCCAAACCCTCCCTAACCCTCCCCTCCCCCCATGACTTCCAGGATTTTTTTGATTTTTATCGAATTTATTTTAATAAAAAACCTTTGGGGTAAAAATCTATCGTAAGATAGTTTTCTATTTAAGATACATAAATAATTTAGCTTATTCAGCATGAAATGGAGCTTAGTTATGCAGCATGAGGCTGTATATTCGACAACACTGGGACTATCAGTGAGTCAACAGTGGGTCAAAGGAGTAGCAGAGATGACAGTTGCTCTTTAAAAATTATGATTTAAATTGAGTTGATTTAAATCAAGCCTTTTTACTAGTGATTTAAATCATGATTTAAATTGTGATTTAAATCAACTCAATTTAAATCAAATCCACCCGGATTCAAATACAAAGTAGGTCCCAACCATGCTTCACTTTTTGAAATCAGCCATGTTCATAATACATATTACTACAAGTTGAGCTCAAGTTGAGCATTCTTTATTTAAAATAGTAAAACTTTAGCACAACAATATATGGCCCTTTTATTTCTGACGAAAGTATCAAATGCAGGATAGGCATGATTTTTTTTATTTTTATTTTTTTGCAACAGCCAACCCATAAACCTTTCTGGCCCATTACAAAATTTTTACCAAGTGCACTATTAAGTCCATAAGGCATAAATCCAAAACTTATGCAGAACACAACGTACTTGAACAAGTCCTTTCACGCATCCTTTTCATCCTTCTATTAGCTTGCATTGTCTCACCACAAGCTTCAGCCCTTCTGTTCTATGCCAGACCTGTGATTCTCCATTCAGACATGTAAAGTAGCGTCTTTGATGTACGCTATTCACAGACCTCAGTCTGCTTTCTCAACCAAAATCTATACTGTGTCATTTAAAACAGGTAAATGTTTCAAAATATATACTGTGTTATATCAAGCAGGTAAAGGGCTTTCAGGACTATATGTAACACCACCATGCAGTAGCTTCAGATACGCAAGACGTTCCTTTTTAAAAGATGCAAATGTTACTGAGTTTTTGATTAGTGATCTGAGAGATCTGAAAATGATTTAAAAAGAAGTAGTAGTCCTATCCAGCATTTATCCCATCTCATTCAAGTGCATGAGGGCTGCTTGCTCCAAAACCTGTTTGTTTCAAATATATGCGTAGCCGACCAGTCCGTGTACATGTTGAAGTTGGCAATGTTATAGAAGATAATGTCACCAATGTAAGTAAAAATGGTGTGCCACACCACTGCAGAAATGCAGATGCACAGGCAAGTTAGCAGACACACAAACATTTACTAGTGTTCCACAACGGAGCCATGACATTTCTCCTTCTCCATCCCCACCCACCCCCCTGTCATTTTTTGTTACTGAATGGCAAAGGAAAGGGAGGACTAGAACAGATGGGTGAAGTCAGGCATAGAGACAGAATTAACAGGCCAAGAAACAAAGGGAATGGATCCTCTGCCTGAAGAAGGTACAAGCAATCAGGAACTGTCCAAGCAGATATCACCAGCATGCATTGCTAAGCTGCCTTTGGCTCACTGGTTGTTGTTTTTTCAAACAGCTTAGTAGAGGAGCAACCTAGGCCTCCATGATGATGACGTTAATGCAGAATTAAACCAACTCCTATTAAATTCTTCCTTTGATCCAATGCTGCTTTTTTCCATGTTGCATCAGATTCTGTTCTGAGAACTATATCCCCACCACCACCTCCTCTGTCGTATTAGTCCACCAGTACTCCTCACATAAGCCTAAAACCAAACAAACTTCACTGCTGAAAGCAAAGTATCCACATTCCAGACATTTGTTTACAAAAGCCATTCAACAATAGAATCAGAGAATTCAAGAGAGACTTAGGAGATGTCCAGTCCAATGGAGGCCGGTCTCATCAGTCTACCAGTCCAGGATGCTTCCATTGGCATTCTTCCCCAGCAAGAGGTATAACCAGTGGTGGGATTCAAGTAATTTAACAACTGGTTCTCTGCCCTAATGATTTCTTCCAACAACCAGTTTGCCAAACTGCTCAGAAAGTTAACAACCGGTTCTCCCGAAGTGGTGTTAACTGGCTGAATCCCACCACTGGGTATGACCCAGGTTAACTCACATGAATCAGAATCAGAGATCCAGGTTGGAATACCGAGAACACAGGCTAAATAATACTTATTTCATGAAATATGTTTGAGAGGTCCTATTTTTGTACAAAGAAACACAAAATTAGAATAGCAAAAAGCAAGTTTACAGCAAGAAAACATTTTGTTCAGTTATCCCATAATCAGATCAGGATGAAGCTGAAGTAATTACTGGGTGAATCTGGATGAATCTGGATCTTGGGAAAACTCAAACCTGTCTACTCAAACAATGATGTTTGAAGCTTTCCAGAACTCACAGTTCTTCGGGAAACCAATAGCCTTTACATTCTTCAAACATACAATAGGATAACTGAGAGTGAATCTAAAATAAACCAAAACAAAGACCTAAATAATGCATATTTGTCTTCACCCCTGCTAACTTATATGGAGACATTCCTGCAGTTTTCTTAGCATGATGTGGAAGTTGCTTGTCACTGATTTATCCTGAGATGCTCTTTTGAATTCACAAACCTGCCAGCACCTAGATTTCCATTTAAATTTTTCTCATTCAATATTAATAAGAAATTTTGCATACAAATTTATAATATTTTGCATACGAATTTATATATTTCCTATCAAAGAGACACATTTTTCATCTTAAAATGTGGGGGCATAAAATAGTTTCCCAGTTTTGGCAACCCCCAGCTATAGACTTCAACTCACAGAACTGTACATCCAAAAAGTTTGTTGTTGAGAATTATGGGAGTTGAAGTCCACTTCATCACACATAAGGTAGGCAGCTCTACAAGTTTTATTTTGAGTTGCCCAGAGCACTTTGGTTACTGAAATACAAATCTGCAGTAAATAAAATAATTTAAAACTATTAGCAACAGGTATTCAATCTTTGTCTAAATTCAGCTTCTTACGCTGAAATGAGATATGTAGCACTACTCTTGATTCCTGCACAATCTAGTATACCCTTTAGTAAAAATTCAATAAAGCAGCATCCACAGGATACCCGATACAACCATAGTGGAAGCAATAAACATAACCATTGCATTTATTGTCCCAATGGCCAACATCCAGTTTTATATTCTGTATGATATAAACCCTACATCAATAACAGCCATGTATTAATTAACATTCACGGTGAAGCTGAGCTTTTACCAAAAAAAAAAAAAAAAGGCCTGCAAGTCATTTAAGTTACATTACTTAAATCAGGGCTCCCCAGGCCCCAGGCCGTGGCCCACTACTGGGCCGCAGCCTATATGAAGCCAGGTCACATGAGTGATGGACAAGCGCACGCATGCCAAGCTCCACTTGCGCAAGTGGTGGGCAAACGCACATGCCAAGCTCCGCTTGCATAAGTGGTGGGCCCTTGTGCTTACACGAGAAGAAGCTCCACTCGTGTGAGCAAAGGAAACTTGACCCCTCCATGTCAGCACAAGCATCCTCCGCTCAAGTGCCCTCTACTCGCGCAAGTGCAGTTTCGAGCGCAACTACAAACACCTTCTGCTTACACATGAAACTCCATTGGAACTGTGCGCACACCTGCACCTGCCACTCACATGCCACCTCCACACACCGGGTCCCCAAGGTGGAAAGGTTGGGGACCACTGACTTAAATGACATTACTCCACCCCCCACCCCCCAAGAACTTTGGAAACAAAACCATGGAACTATGAGCAGAAAACCATGGTGTCTTGGAAGAAATGAACTGAACTCAGCAGTGTACAAGTATACAAGCAACTTGACAAACATAGAGATTTCCTCCTGGCAATAAAAAAAAAACCCTTTGCTAATATCAATAGTATTCGGCCAAGTACGAAGGTCTGTACTTACTGCTTATATGATTTAGTAAATTAAAGGCCAATTGGAGGGGGAAAGTGTCCAGCAAATTCAAATGTATTTAATTGAAGCAATTTACATAATTTGTGCCAGTTTATATCATCTCTGTGATTATATATTTGCATTAATTATGCAAAGGATGTGAACTGATACAAACAACTTAAACATTAATTACCTGGATTATTTCAGTTTGAGGTTGAAGTTTGAACTAAAATTTGGTCTCTGTTGGAAGTTTGCTGAATAAGGGTCAGTAAAAAAATGAGGTTTTACTGTATTCTCACAGTAACTAGGGGAGGTTAGAAAAAACACAATTCATAATCCAATTAATAATATTTTAAAGTTTTTTAAACTTGTAAAAGTTTGCTATAAAAGCCACTTCAGGATCAGTTTTTATAGCAGGCCAGTGTTGCAGTGTTGCATAGTGATGGGACAAACCCCAGAGAAAGTCCTAATCCTCACCCATCATTTCCACTGCAATAGGCTTCAATCAAAACGCTTTCATAAAATGTTTCACAGGGTCATTCAAAAATAAGAACAAATTAGCAAAAGCTAAACTTGCAAAGAAGGAAGGACACATATTTAGTGGTTCACTATTGTACCATAGCATGGCAAATGGCAGAAGAAATAAACTGGGCCTTTGAGACAGAAGATAACCTACCTGGACACAGATTTTTAGATAAATGGAAGTTAATTTTCTAAAACAAAAAGACAAAGTAATGAAGAAACGGGAAGAAAGTTCAGCAGAGGCATATGTTTTAACAGGCTCTTCACACATAAACCTACCTCCAACATAATCAAAATATCTCAGTATGTTATATGTTGTTTACTGGGTAAGATGTTCCATTAAGTTTATAGAGAAGTTTGCGTTTTCAGAATCAAACAAAGTATGTCTAAGAGATAGTATGTTTCCTTTTGTCTACACGTTAACCTAACAAAGCCTGTCTTTATACTGTTTATCATGTTTTCTAAAATTTTGTGCAACAGCTCTTTAAAAGCTCTACTGAGAATAAAATCAGCTCAACAAAACGTAACATGAATTACATACAAATAAAAAAGAACGGGTCAGTCGAGAAGGAAATAACCACAAGTTGCCATACTGAAGAACTTCAAAAAACAGTAAAGGTGAAGAATCTTGTAACAATGCCAGGAAGCACTGCAACACGATACAGTGTGGCTGGAGGCTGGGAAAGCCAACTGGTGCAAAGGAGTCTAATGTAGAGGCATCGTGTTACTGAACACTCCATAGGTAGCACCCCTACACCCCTAAGATTGCAGCTTTCTTTAACCTGGTACTCTCCAGGTATTTTTAATTGTAACTCAGTTAATCTCTGAAAAGCGTCTACAGCCACGCTAACAAAAAATGTAGTCCAACATATACAAATGGAGAGAAGCATAGTTAAAAAACTTTATTAACCTCAGTAGCATAAAGAGTAAAGATTGCTCAGATTTCACTGAAAGCTTCACACGTTTTTAAAATGGATGACCAAGTTTCTGATATAAGTTATTTAAGGTAAATCCATAAGAGTACAAACGCCCCTTGTTCTGTCTCCCTTTCAAACAACACAATGCAGGAAGTAAGCATGCCCTAAATATCCAACTTCCTTCCTCTGGTTCTGTAATATGCTGAGCAAGCAGTCTAAACTACATGAGACAAATAATTTCTCAAATCAGCCTGCATGTTGCTACTGGGGTGGCAACCACCAATTCCCAAGTTTACTATTCTTTGTTGGTTATATGCCAGATGGTACAATCAACAGCTTTTACACTGAGAATGGCCAAATGTCCCAAATATTTTTCTATCTCATCCCCCTTTTAAAACCCTTACTATAAGCCCCAAGACTATTAATAATGTTTTATAAGAAACAATATTAGCTATCCAGAAAAAGATATTATATATCTATTAATAAAGGGGAGTTTTCTTACCAAGTTACTACAAACAAGTCAAAATGATTTTACAATTTTAAAGCATGTGTACTCCAAACTATTCAGCATCTAACTGTTGGTATTCTCAGATGGCAACTGGAAACCAGCAGGAACAAAGATTTTGGTCTACTCTGCTCTTATTTATGTTATGTTAATAGAAAATAACTTTGAAAAGAGCAGCAGCGTACATTCCATTCTCCAGGATACCAGAGTTCCTTAGTCTGAGATAACAAGTCTACAGTAACAAGAAACTCACCCAAATAAATATCTCCAAAGGATCCACTACCAATTTTTCGCCCCAGCCGATATTTGTTTCCCACTCGAAGCTCCATGATTCAGATGCGCTGGAAATAAAACAAAAGACAGGCAGAGTAAAGTTAGAGGAGTACATACCAAAAAGATCCAAGTTCATTCTTAGATGTCCTCTATAAAAAATATTTCAATCCTTGGATATAGTGCCTTACACTTAGGAAACTCCTTGATATAAGATATGTAGACTCAGTTTCCTGACCTAGTGGTAAGACATTTAACATTTTAGTTTAGCAATCAGTGCCCTAATCAACAATTTGTGGAAAAAGGGTAAAAAAATAAGTTAGAGTACAACCCAGTCCCCAAAGTAAGCTTAAATCCAAAGCTATGATCAGCCACAATCTTTTTTTATTGCAGCAAACCTCATAGAAATTCATGCAACAGATTTATTCTGTAAACTCATGTATTGATGATCATCATGATAATTTCTGGCATAAATTTCATAAAAGAGAACCTAATGACTAGCCCATTTCAGAAAAATCATTCTAGTATACTTATATTGCAACAGTGACGGGTCCTGAAGAGTCTTTCTCAACTATTGGATGAGACCAAGTAGGGTTGGGAAATATAGAAATTGTTTCCCCAAATATACACATCTTCTACTCTACAATTATTCCTTCCATGCTTGCCCATAAAGAGGTCAAATTACTTCATTGCATTTTGCCACATTATTTACAACTTAGTTGGGGTCATAAATGCATATGCTTCTAAAATTTGACAATAGGCCCATTGCTGATTTTTTTTCCAAGCATACTCATTAACATGAGATCTAGCCAAATCTGAGCCTTACCACCTCTGGTGCATATGGCAGGAGCAATCTCTTTGCATAGGCCTGTACCAAATGGAGTTCTGGAGGCTCCCCAGCAATATTCCCTGATGGCCACCATCTTGTGCTTTCTCCCTGTTCAAGTAACCTGGATCTGTCTGAAGGAGGGAAGGAGAGACCATGGCTCCTTTTAGAGGATGCTGCCATACAATTAATTTATGTAACACATGTTGATTAATGCATTCTTTGCTCTTGTGGAGTAAGCTGCTTGGAAGGGGCAAATGTTAAAACAAGGAGGTAATTTTGCTTGACAAAGCCCATCCAAACCTAAACATCAAAAAAGACCAAGCATTTTCTCCTCCTCCCCATACGGATTGGTCATAAGCTATACGTTTTTTGACTCATCCAAGTTATATTCCTAAAACTATAATACAATTAACAGATAAACTGGAAAGAGCAATACCTAACACAAATTACTTTGGAAATGTCTGATCTCCAAAGATGAAGAGTTTTCAAGATTTCCCTACCATTATTTCTGAAAGCATGATCCAGGGGTAAAGAACACGGAGTCCAGGCGCTAATCATGCTGCAACCCATAACATACAGAAAATCATGGTTCAGGTCACTGGAGGCCCATCCTGCCACTGCATTTTTTCAGCTAGTATGACCATGCATCTTCTTGGAAAAGCACTTACAATTTAGATGTGAGCCATCTAACACAGTTTTAGAGGAGCATTTCCAGCTAAGTCACCTCCAAACTGTTTTTTTTTTAAAAAAAAAGCACTATTATATATTAAGAGAACCACCAATGAATTAGGAAGGAGCTGAGAGTTCACAAGCATTTCTTACCATCAGTCACAAAGAATCCCAAGTGCCTCCCCATATAGTAGACTTACTTACTTTCTAGTAAGGGTGCTTTGGATTGTAATATTAATAAGACAGAATCTTAGGAAAAGAGTTTACGAAGGCAGCAAACACAGTTCATGGGGAAGTCTAAAGTCCAGTTAAAACTGGAAAATTTTGCTCCCACGCCACTCATTAATAGATTGCTTCCAGTCTGAGATCTTTGCTACAATTTAAGGTATATTTTTTTTAATAAAAAGCAAGTTCTGTCTGCTTTTTCCAAAATGAACCAGCCAGTCTAATGAAGAATTCAATCTTTTCTGGGTTCATCTCTCCACCCATCAGCTTAACAAAGCATATACTCTGCATGAACAGATGATTATAAAATACAACTATCCCCTTTTTTCTGTTACTCAGAAAACTACCTCCAGCACACACAACCTCATGCATTATATAAATATAAATCATATTACATAAACAATTACATTCTTCTTTCCTATATACACAGGCCCCACACATCTCACTACAGTGCTGAATCTACAGGTAAGCAATCCACCCACACTTTCAAACAATGATTGTAAATTAAAGTACCTCCACATTAGCTAAACTTAATGTATAAATAATGCTACTGGGTTAGAAGACAGGAGTATGGAAGGCAGGTTTTTATATAGCTTCAAATATAAGAGGAGAAATGATAAATACGATGCCATCTTTTTTAAAAAAAAAAAAATCTTAATGTGCCAGAACAAAGATCCTTGCTCCCCTCCCACCCCCTTTGAACTGTTATCAAAAAGGAAGGAGCTAAAGGCAACAAATCAACCACACAATAAATCCAAGCATTAAAAGGAGAAATTTAAAAATTGATCAGACCATCTCACTTAGCTATAGGCACAATTTAGAATTAAATCACTGTTCATATTATATTTATATGTTTAGGGCCAAAATAATTGAAAGGGGGAGGGGGGAAAACAGGGCAGCAGTCCCTGAGAAATAGCACAAAACTTAACATTTGCTAGACTGTACAATCCTTATTGCTAGGCTCTGAGCCGCTACACTAAGCAGCAATGTTAATTTAGAAGAAATGCTGAAGAAGAGAAAGAGAGAGACGGAAGCTCCCTTTGCTATCCCCCCCCCCTCCCCAATACCCAGCCTTGTGTCTGTGCACAAAAGGAGATGGCTATTTACAATAACATCTCCCCTCACACCACACACACACACACACACACACACACCCTATTTGCCAAAGGCAGCACTTTTAGGAACACAACGCTGGTTACTAATTGGTTCTCCCCTTTAATAAAAAGCACAGATTCGGGGGTTGGCAAAGTGGGGGGAGACACCCGTCTCAGCGCTGGCTCTTTGGAAATCACCAGATGTGGAAGCAGAATGGAAGAAAAACAATAGTGTCCCCCCCCCTCCTTTCTCTTCCCCCAAATGGATCACGATGGCGATCTCAACTCACCCTCAACCCCCCCCCCCATTCCGGTGAATCAACTGAGAAGAAAAGGATCGGGTCTCTTTCTACCTATCAGAAGGGACAGGCGAGAGAAAGAGCAGGGGAACCCATCCTGAAATTCAGGCGCGGGAGGGGGGGTGCCCTACGATCCTTTGTCTTCATCCAAAAACCCGAAAACAAAACAAACATCTCTCCCCCCCTCCACTTTCTCCCCCCCCCCACAGTCGCTGAGACTCACCTCCCTCCCCCGGACGACGGCCGCACCGCTGTGGGTAAGCGTCGTTCCCCTCCCCCGCCTAATCCCTCCTCTCGCAACCAAAAAAAAAAAAAACACAAAGAGGCGGTGGGGGCCGCCTTTCCCCCCGGATTTGCACCTCAAAACTTGCCCGGAGCCCCTCAATACTTACCCCGCCTAGAAGGAGCCTCCCTACCGCTGCTGCTCCTGGGGCTGTCAGGGGGGAGGGAAAGCCGGGGGGGGAGGATGACGGAGGATTGGGAAGGGAGGCTGATCGCCGTAGCCAGAGCTGCGCTGCTACCGCCGCTTCCTCTTTCTCCGTGCTCTGCCTGCTCAACCGCCTCCCTCCTTCCCCTTCAGCCTCTCTCTCCCGGTGTACAGCCGGAGCGCTCGCTCATTGAGTTCCCATTGAATCTCACGGCCAAACCCACTGATGTCATCCTACAGAGCCTTGGGCCCTCCCTCGGAAATTTAAAGGGCCAGCGTCTTGTTTTTGTTCCTTCTGCTTCTAGTTCCTTGTCAACAGCCGATTAATAGCGCTCGCTGGGGGAAAAAAAAAAAAAGAGGGGGGGGGAGGAAAAAAAACACCACTAGAAGCCGACCCACCCACCCCCGCCCGCTGTTTTCGTCGTTGCACACATGCACAAAGTTTGCTAACAAACACTGTAATCGCCAGCGCCTGCCGATGTCACATCTGCAATGCAAAACCATTGAGCCCAGCAGAACCGCTGCGAGAGGTTTGGCAGAGAGGATGAGCGATGTTCACGTATTTCAGCGGAGGGCATCAGAGGTGGCTCTGAACACTGACTTGGGAGTAAAAACCGGGGAATCTTGAGACATTTTTTTTTAAAAAAAACTGAAATAATTATTCTAGCATATGTTTTCTTAATTCTATGGCTTCCTAAATTTACCTATTTCAGGCAAACGATAGCAGAGGTTTAATAACAATGGAGACTAAACTAGACAGACTGGATTTTTGTGTGTGAAAGTGTACAAGCAGACACGCACACCTTCAGGTCAATTTTTTTACTCCTGGCAACTAGACTAGGCTAGTCTCTGCAGTTTTCTTGGCAAGGTTTTTCAGAAGTTATTTGCCATTGCTTCCTTCCTAGAGCCAGGAGAGAGTGAGTGGTCCAAGGTTACCTTGCTCAGGAGTCCCCAATCCCCAGGCCATGGAATCCTGAACTGGTACTGGTCTGTGGCCTGTTAGGAACTGGGCCGAACAAGCAAGCGAAGCTTCACCTGAGCATGCACAGCATCTAGGTAATGCGTGGAACCACCATTACCCTGATCCGTGGAAAAATTGTTTTCCACGGAACGGGTCCCTGGTACCCAAAAGCCCGGGGGCCACTCACCTAGCTGGTTTTGTGCCTATGGGAGGACTAGAAGGACACACACAAAAGGACTAGCCTGGTACTTAACCATTACACCAAACTGACACTACTTAACAATCATTAATATTATCAAGTGTCATATATCTCATTATATTTTTGAAAAATCAAGTTTGGGTGATTTTTTTTTTTTAAAGTTACATTCAAAAGCAACATCTACTTTTATCTTCTTGGGCCCTGAGTCAGCTTTGCAAAAGTTGCAAGTCCTGTCCTCTTATTTATTTATTTAGGCATTGGATGCATATGTACACATTTCTAGTGCAAAAATATGACCATCACGATGATGCTATGAATCAACAGTTATGCAGCTAAGTATGTATACTTTGACAAATGAGAGCTGGATTTTTACAATTGTTTTATGAATCATGTGATATAATTAATAGTATAATTCTATTCTCCACTGAATTCAGTAAGACATCACTGCTAAATGAACGTGATACCTGAGAACATCTTAAATTCCACACTTCCACAAACTTTTCTTTCTGCTGGATTCCAGATATTTAATCCTTTATCAAATTACTACATTATATTTATGTGTAAACCTCTTATCATACTGCAAACGTATCTATTCAGATATTGTACAGTATATATGAAATAAGCTTATTTCTCATGATATTAAAAATCAAACACATCAACACAAGACTTTAAAAGTTCTACCCTGTTAGCTAAATTAATAGTGAAATTACTTTCCCCCCTAATCTGCAGCAACCAATAAGACATTTTATTAAATATATTATTACTATATTCCCTGTAAATTACCTTTTGTCTGGAAGCTAACAGCAGCATATTTAGTGGAGTTCCTCTTATTTTGCCAGCAACAACCTGGGGAGGTAAGTTGACCAGCCAAAAGCAATCCAGTGACTTGAACCTGGACTTCATCTTGACTTTTCTCATTGAAATCCATTTTTCTCATTGAAATTCAACACCTTTTTCTTTACCCTGGCTCTTGATTTTAAGCACAACCTTTAAGTAATCAAACTGCATGCTTCTTTCATGTTCAGAGACAATATGCCTGACTACCAGTTGCTAAGAAACAAAAATAAGAGAGGGCTAAGGTGCTTCTAAAATGTTTCTGTTGGGTTTTTATAGTAAGCAGGGCAAGTTTTGCTCTATTACAAAAAGATTTCTGTTATATTTGAATGGGGCTTTTCCACAGTCACATCTAACCCCAGATCAAACCTGGCCCAGAAATCTCTTTTTTTTCCCTGCCATGTCCTCATGACATTGTCTTCATCTCATCCCCAAACTGAATCTCAAGCTGCTTCAAGTGGTCCTTAGTTGAGTGGGTGCTTTTTCCTTTTACTCAGGCAAAAATCCATGGCAGTTTTGCTAGGGGTGTAATTGGACATGGTGGTGTGGGGTCACTCCAGTGACCCTCAGTGGGATCATCCTGGCACCTATTGACTATTTTCAGCTGGTGCGGGCTTGCACTGTCCCCTTTGATTCCAAGGTATTGTCTATCAGGGCCATTCTTTCCTTCCTGTAGCTAGTGGCATTTGATGGAAGGGAGGGAATCCACCAGTCCATTCTTGAGATTCCCTACAAAGAAAGCACCATTGGCCAGCATTCTTCTGGTGGCAGATATTGGCCACACACAGGGGCAAAAAAACCTTTAAGCCCACAGAGTTTCCTGACTACTCAGAAAACTTAGTCTTGGAGAAGGCCCTGTTTCCCATTGGTGTCAGGATGACTTGTAAGTAAAGTTTAGATGCATGAACCAGGAATTTCCTGATGAAAAACATGAAAGGACATCCCATGATTAGATTTTTAAGGTTACGAGAAGAGTGGTGCTGAATGCATTTTAGGTATCTTCAAACATGCATTCTCTCTTTTTGAAATTGTTTCAGACTGTGCTGTTAGGTTGCCTTGCGATTTGGGGGCTTAGATGGCATCCCATGGTAAAACATTGCAGAATCAGATTTATGGGCCTCTCAGAAAGTGTGTAAGTTATTAAAGAGGTAAACTTCTAGTGATATAATATGCCGGTTCCACTTCAGACTTGTATCTATAGAACTCCCTATTAACACGGTTTTAAAAACTTTTCAAACAGACATCAGAGAACATCTGCCTCCACTGTAAAATCATTGCTCCCCCCTGCAAAAAAAAATCCATGAACTCCGACTTTTTAGAAACTCTATATCTTGGTTCCTGTAACATACAGAAGATTTGGGATTGAGACTACTGCTAGAGAAAAGATTACGAAATGAACAAATTATATATACAATAATTAATGTCATAGAAGGTAGAGCTGTTTTTCTACTGGTAAAATGCGAATGCTTAAATATATAACTTAAATAAGCATTTAGTTCTTAATGCATGTCCTGGGTTCATATATCACATTAACGCATAATGTGGTTTGATTGGTTTTGACAGAGTTTATTATGTGAGCCTGCCCATTGTAATTTTTAAACCAAGTTGATGGTTCAGCATATTTGGGAATCCTACCCAATGGTGATATAATAAACTATAATTAAACAGACCATAGCCTAAGTGCATTGTATAAATTAGGTAACTTTGTTTTCCCCAGCTAAATACACTTTCAGGGAGTAACTTTTCATTTTAAACTATATTCTCTTAACCTTTACCCCTATAATGTTTCTTTTTTTATACTGGCTTATATCCAACCCTTACTATATAATTATCTGAGCTTTTATTTTTATATGGCAAATTTCCAACGTTCATTCATTTTACTTTTTTTGCACATGCCTCAGCAGAAGCTCTTTCAAATTTAATTCTACATACATAGCTTTAAAAAAACCAGAACAAATTTATTGAGGAATATAAATGCCATCACAAAAATTCAACCTTTATTATTTTACTAGGATGAAATTCACAATTTAGCCCTATCTAAAATAGGCTCATTAAATCTATAGGATTTAAATAAAACAAATCAATCATAATTAATCTATTATAAAGAAGGCTTAGATTTCATTGTTAACCACAGTGCTTGTCTATTTTTCCATATTCAGCTTTCATACACACCTGAACATGCACAAAGAGAAACACACAAAACTTGGCACACTAATCTCAAATGACAAGTTCTGGAGTGGAGATGTAATTCAGAATTCCCACAGCAATGTTAAAATAATTTCAAAATGATAAATAACAAAACTTTTCAAAGTACCAAACTTTATATACAGTGATTAAATCTAAGTTTTACCAAATTTTTTAAAAAATAGTTGAGACTTTAAAATGAGTATGTCCAAGCCAGGGCCCACGTGCTACAGTAATGCAGACCCATATGATTGGAAATTGTTAACATTATTACGTGATTTTTAGTGATGTTTTATATACTTTAACTATAATATATATTTTATATGTAGCCCAAGACAATTTCTCTTTACTCTCTATGGCCCAGGCAAGTCAAAAGTTTGGACACTCATGCTTTAATAGATAGGGGCAGAAAAAAAGCTGGATCCATTTTCAAAATGATAACAGGTAAAGAAGACAACACCAATGTTTTATGGAAAGCCTTTAACAGAAACAAGCCTACTTTCAAGGTGATACCAGGCTTAGTATATATTAGATCTCTAACAGAGGGTATACTAGACAAATTGCTGCTTTGAACCAGTAAAGACCTCAAATGTTAGTTACATCAACATTTTGATGATGCTTCTTGTGGAAGGAGATGTCTCCTTGTCCTGCTCTGGAGAACATGGATTCCCAGCAATTCCACTTAGGATTCTTTTGATATTGACAGATAATTTTTCATTTCCTCGGCATGGTTACTGAACCAATGATTGGCTGTCTGGAGATGCAGACTTGGAGACCTTTGTGATCCCTGAGGCTTCCTTCCGGAGATACTCCTGTGTGCCCTTTTGCTTCTCCCTCACATTCTCCTCAACCAACACTATAGTTTATAAAGTGTGGGCTACATGTGTGTCCCATGTATCCATGACAGCCATAAGAAGGCCTATTGCTATTCCTTACAGGAGCTGCAAAGTAAGAGTATCAGAATAGATAGAAGCACCAATTGTCCAATCCTATCACCACTCATCACTGAATGAACAGTAGCAAGTAGTTACTCCAGGCAGCCTTCCCCTCAAATCTCCCAGAGATCCCCAGGAAGGTTACAGCGTATTAAGTTGGGCAACTCTCATCTTCCTTCCTTATGTCAAGTGTCCTCCTTCACCAAGACCTTCTATCAACCAATTGGCTCAAGCCTGTGTCATCCTTATAAATGGACCAGCCAACCAAATGGAGAGAGGTGCACACAGTCTTCACATCATTGCCCATGATATCTCCTTTCAGAATCAGTGAGACAGGGAAAAGATAGAGCTGTCTCTAGACAATGAATACGAACCACAGCCAGTTCTAAATCAATCTGAATGCTCTAAAAATCAGAATTCCTGAAGCATGTCAGAAAAATCTGCAATACTAATAGAGTGTCAGAGAGATGATCTTGAAGGAAATAGGCAAGAAATATTACATAAACAAAGAGGGCTGAAACATTCCTTTAGACTTAGAAAACAAGATAATATCTGGAAGAGAGTCAAGCAGGCTCCTCCCTGATTCACTGGGGTATAAGAAGGAGGAGATGTACAGTAGAATACAATGAGGTTTGCAAGATTATGTTAATATAGGCAATTTCAATAAAATACTGTCTAACTCTAATATTCCTGTGTAGTTGGCTTTCTTATCAACCCTATCCTGTAGGACTGACAATGTTCTAAGCCTCAAAGAAGCAAAATTGCTTCCCTTTTGGCTCTGCTAAAAGATTATTTGGCAGCAGAGATATTCTTTGGCCAGCCATTCTACCTTGTATCTCTCCTTCCTTGAGGTATTCAACAAAGTCCCAGAGGAAAGGCAGGCTGGATGCTGGTGGAGAGAGCTCAGTATGGTGGTGGACTCCTTTTGGGTTGTTTTCCCTCAAACATTATCATCTCAAAACCTAACTAGTTGTTGTTAGTTGTGAAGTCGTGTCTGACCCGTTGTGACCCCATGGACAATGTTCTTCCAAGCCTTTCTGTCCTCTACCATCCTCTGGAGTCCATTTAAGCTCACACCTACTGCTTCAGTGACTCCATCCAGCCACCTCATTCTCTGCTGTCCCTTTCTTCTTTTGCCCTCAATCTTTCCCAGCATTAGGCTTTTCTCCAGTGAATCCCTCCTTGTCATTAGGTAGCCAAAGTATTTGAGTTTCATCTTCAGGATCTGGCCTTCTAAAGAGCAGTCAGGGTTGATCTCTAGGATTGACCAGTTTGATCGCCTTGCGGTCCAAGGGACTTTCAGGAGTCTTCTCCAGCACCATAGTTCAAAGGCCTCAATTCTTTGGTGCTCAGTCTTTCTTATGGTCCAACTTTCACAGCCATACATTGCAACTGGGAAAACCATAGCCTTGACTATACGCACTTTTGTTGGCATGGTGATGTCTCTGCTTTTTAGAATGCTGTCTAGATTTGCCATAGCTTTCCTCCCCAGGAGCAAGTGTCTTTTAATTTCTTGGCTGCAGTCCCCATCTGCAGTGATCTTGGAGCCCAGGAAAATAAAGTCTGTCACTACCTCCATTTCTTCCCCATCTATTTGCCAGGAATTGAGAAGGCTGGATACCATGATCTTAGTTTTCTTAATATTGAGTTTCAAGTCCCTATGGTAGCACCATGGAAAATAAGAATGGAGAAGACACCTCCAAGCTTCAAGAAGATAGGGAAATAGAGATCCTCCAGTATATGTCCCATGATGCCACAGCCATAGTCACTAGGACCATCCTTGCCATTTCAGTTTTTAGAGCTTCTGTTCCATGGACCACACAACTAATCAACTCATCCCTCTTATGTCGGGAGCTCATATAAGGGTTGAACAAACTGGTCTGGGTTCCTGCTGTCATATTAAATATTAGGCTGGTCAGCACCCCATCTCAGCCAGAGATATGGCAGCCTAGGAGTCTGTTATAGCTAAAGAACTGAACATACCTCCAAATCCAAGTTGATCCTAATATCTGACCCATTCAAAGGAGACAAGCTGTCAGAGAGCCCTTAGGTTAGGTCCTAATAGAAATAAAAAACAAAAAGAAAGCCCTGTCAGCACAATTGACACCATGTACATACAGTAAATATATAAAGAAAGCGGATAACATCATATCCAAGAAAAAATATGAAGACAAGAGAAGCAGAACTATCAGTTACGTGTCCCAGTTCTTTCATACCTATGGCATTTAAAGCAAACCCTGCGACCATCATTTGGTGGGAAGAATGTCCCAAAGCAAGACAGACCAGCTTCAACCTGAGGAAATATTTTCTCCCATAAAAGGTGGAGGGTGTAAACCAGTGGTGGGATTCAGCCAGTTCACACCAGTTCGGAAGAACCGGTTGTTAACTCTCCGAGCAGTTTAGCAAACTGGTTGTTGGAAGAAATTATTAGGGCAGAGAACCGGTTGTTAAATTACTTGAATCCCACCACTGGTGTAAACTATAACATCTCATCTTCCATGTAAACATGAAGCTAATGCATTTCATAGACCCATAGACCAGGCATTAGACAGGTAAGTCTTAAGTTTCACATGGTTACATTACAGCATTTAACAACACCAGTCATGGCTGCTCATGGGAGCATATACATGATTGGATTATGGCAATAGGCTTTACATGGACTGCCCTTGAAGCTTATTCTAGAAAACAGTAGTTTTCTACTGAAGACTAGAAGACAGTAATTCAAATGACTACTTGTGGCTTTGGAGATACACAAGTTCATTGGATCCCTTCTCTTAGGGATGCCATCTGTAGGGACTGAGGAAATGTTCCTTTTTCATTGCAGCCGTTCCTTGGGAATAACTAGATTCCTGTTACTGGAATAACCTCTTCCCTCTTGGCTTTCAGAAAAGATAGGAAAGCTTGGTTGTCTCAACAGGCTATGGCCTGGAATGTTACGATTGCTCCCTCCAGTGAGGAAGAATGTTTGAATTTGGGAGGGAGGGAGCAGGGGTGGGTTCTACTTACCTTTACTATCGGTTATGTTCTATAACAATATTAACAGTGGTATATTAGTGTAATCTAAAAATTAATTGCAATTAATTTTCCAATTTTAGGCACTATTTAAGATTGTCTCTGACATTTTAAAGTATTGTATGGTGAAGAAGGAATTTCTGCCTTCTGTATTCCCCTCCAACAATTCTCTTTCTTGTCCTCTTCTGCCCTGATGTTCCATTGCTACTTACCATTGTTCCCCATGGATCTACAATCTTAATGCAGAACATTCATTTGACAATTCTATGGCTGTTAAGCAGATACCAATTCTCTAATTTATTTATTTTTGGATGATATACCTTTTTTACCTTCATCCGACAGCATGGAGTTTAGAAGACAGATTAGCAGGCCGTTCGGTCCTGTGTCCTTGGGAGGCCGGGAAAAATAAGAGAAAGTTTAATTATTACTGGAAATAGAAGTGCAATAATTTTACCAGGCAATGGTTTTATTTTAGCAGGAGTCTGCTTTTAAAAAGCTATACTAAGAACAGATAAAAGTTCTTTAATTAGATGTTTACAAAATAGGTGGCAAGAATTTTTTATATTTCCAATAACTATAGTTATAGTACGAACACAAACTATTATATTTTCTGTAAGGAAGAAAGGAAAAAGAAAAAAAAAGAATTAAAAAAATTCAAACCAGACCCAATCTAAAAATATAGCATGTCCTGGATTACAACTCCAAATATTCCCATTTAGTAGCAGCATCTGTGGGCACATTGATGTTTATTACCTAGTGCTTCATAATCTATTATAAACCTACACAGAAAATTGCAAATGACTTTATAAAGTGGGGACACCCATTAATCAACCCATTAAGTTAATACATTACTGTCATATCAAAACCATGCCTCTTCAAAAACAAAAAAAAAAGGTAATGCTGAGGTAATACATACCTGAAGATTTTCACTATTATTCTTTTTTTTTTCTATAACAGCTGGATTTTCTGGAGTCTGGAGGAGGAAAAAAAATCAAGACTATAACTAGGAAAATTACAGGAGAACAACAATTTAATTGTAACATTTGTGGATTTCCCATTTAAAAAATAGCATCAACATCTACAATAGAAGCATTTTAGTCCAGCAGTTGTCTTAACCAGATGGCATATTACTAAAACTTGGCTTCATTTAAAAGATGCAAAGGTAAACACGTTTGAATTCAGTTCTGCAAAACATTATTCCATACCATGCACAACTGACTCATGATACAGCTGAGGTAGGCAAATTATCCAATTTAAACAACCTCTTCAAACCTCTTATCCTCAAACTCTTGCCATTTCAAACCTATTGTACCTTTCTCCAGCCTTTTGTCTTCTGCAGAGAGATTCAGGATTCAGCAGTATCCTATGTAGTCCTTAGAGACTAGGAAAAAGCTAGGCTATCAAGCAGCCAACAATGACCCACAACTTGTCCAGATCGATAAAGTGGTGTCATAAAGGCTAGAAGTTTACTTCATCTGCAGTTTAGGCTTCAGCCATCTGACAAAATGTCCCTCCATTTACAAGGCATTGATAATGTGCCTCTATTTCTGAAGATCCCAGTTCTTCCATTATAACAAAGAAAAACCAGGAATGGGACCCCTCACATGGAAAGTAATTTTGCCAGAGCAAAGTTTTCTTCTATTCCAGATTTTTCATATCATGGACTCTCTCTTCAGACCGAGCTCATAGACACCCACCCATCCAGGCTCCAAGTCACAATTACAGTCCCTATGGCAACTGTGGTTCCTGGTGAATTTGTACACACACAGATTACATAACATTCAACACACTTTTTCTCCAAGGTTTGTCTCTTAAGTGAATGAATTTACACCCACCCATCCCAATTTATACTACATAAATTCTCTGCCATGTAGGATATTCCTTTTTGGCCTAACTCCCATTTTTTTTTTATCAATGGAGACATCTAGGTTATTAATTATAATTAGAACTTCCAAAATGTTATAGTGATAATTCTTAATTTAGGTACTCTGTTTATAATCTCAATCTGAAACCTTTTATCCTGTCATAGAAGAGCCACAAACGAAATCTTGATCAGGGTAATTATAGAATTCAATCTTTAGATCTGAATAAATTATTTCTTTCCAAGTGAACTCAGTAAGTTGGTATCCTGAAGATGCTTTTTAATGGGGTATCAGCCAGTAATCTTCGACCTTACTTCAGCTTCTTAGCAGCAAGTTTAAACTTGAAGCAAAATGGAAACTACAGTGGTGACACCAACTTTAAGAAAATGCATGCTATCCAGTCCTTCAGTCTTAGTGTTCCATATACTCCCTATGCACATTTCAGGGACTTTTGTTTCCACGAATTTGGGATCATTCATTGCTGGTTTGTCCTAGAATGCTAGGTGGAATCTTATGCTTATAACATCTACTAATGACGAATACATATTCAGTCACAAATTAAAACTGGTTCTATTATAATAAATTATCTTGTGAGTAAGCCTAGTGTGCTACTTGAAGCAGATCATGGATTAAATAGATTAAGTGTCAGTGAAGCAAGAGTTCAACCATAGTTTGAAGCCATCGTTTGCTGCAGATCCACTCAGCGAAACCATAGCCTAGTATATCATACAAAGCCTGGAAAAGGAGTTAATATGTGGTTAACTTCTTTCCAAATGAAGTTGTCCCAGTTACATGTCCCTTCTAGTCATAGCCTCCATAAGCATGCAGAGAATGTAATCTACCCCATCTGGACAGAAATTGTCTGCAAAAATAAAGAGTGGTGGGTGATGATATGAAAAGGAACTCGGGAAAGGAAGTATTAATGGAGAAAGGAAGTATTAATGGAGAATCCTGTTAAAGAAATAGCTATGACATAGGCTGGCTAGAATAAAAAGAGAAGGAGTTTATCTGTGCCTTCTGACATTCCTCAAACACACCTCTGGTCATGCCCAAAACACATCTGTTTTTTACACCAAGATATAAAAACACTGCTAAAGGTTTTGAAAATGTGAAGCTATCATAGGATGAGGTTAGCTTAAGAAACAGAAGATGTTTACAAAGAAGCAGGTTAAGACTGTTTAATACTGTATATGGGCTGGGGACGGAATGAGGACAATATTGTGTGGCCAAGGGAGAAAATGAGAATTGTCAGGAATATCAACTGCAAGTAGAGGAAGGTTTACATTCTTAGTGTTCCATATCAATGAGAATGTTTGGGGCTTTCCAAAGCTCAAGCCAATAGGGTAAACATATTAGAATATATTTATTTAGCAAAATGCCACAATTTCAGAATAATCTGGTGATGGTATTATATTCCATCCAACATCTTTGTTAAAAATAATCCTTGTATAAAGGAATATTGAATGACTTGGCCAAAACATGTAAACTGATAGGTGCAGTTAAAGTAGAAACCCCTTACTTCTGAATTGTCCCACTTGGTGCCATATGGGCAGAAAAAAATTATATAATAAATAAACCTATAAAATAATTAAATCCCCAGCACTTTTAGCCTTCCAGACTCTGGCTATCTCCCCTTCACCTCTTCTTTCTTTCTTTCTTTCTTTCTTTCTTTCTTTCTTTCTTTCTTTCTTTCTTTTTTGTTTTTGCCTTCAATGGGCAAAGATGATTAATTAGCTTAGTTAGAATCAGGCTGTATATGAGCACCAGACAGAAATATCAATCAGTCCAGCGTGCAGATCTTTTTGCTACGAGGCAACAAAATATTTCAGGCATGTTTGGCTTTAGTGCACATATCTCTACCTTGGGGACATTTTTTTATTAAGCTGAAGAACATTAAAAACAAAATCCTTTTACTCTGCAGGTATCAGTATCATCAAAATGTTTCCCTTTTAACCCACAGAATCTTTAATAAAGTGTTACAGTGTCCTTTACTTAGCCAAGCCCTTCTGAGGGGCATGTCTTACATTTCCCTTCCCTACATTTCCCTTTCCCTTTTCGATGGCAGTAATCACTCTATTGTCAGTACAGTCTGCATTCTGAGTCCTTAGGCTATTTTGGAGCATCCCATTGGTTTTTCTTCCTGCATATTTTTGCATATTTGCCAATTTTGGTGTTATTGTTTATTTATTGGGTGCATTTGTTGCCTTTCCATCCAGCCAAATTATTAAGGTGGTTAACAAATAAAATGTTAAAACAATTAAAGCAGAATGAAATACATGTATATCAAATCCATGTAACTTTTTTTGAGAGTTGCAGGAATAGTTGATTCCATTTTTATAGACTCCCAGGAAAATATATGCTTCTTTCTTTCCCTTAAAGATGACTTTTATGCAAGTCCAGTCTGTTGATTAAAACCAAGAAGAATGGAACTAAATGCTAGCAGGATGAATCAGCTATTAGGGAAAACATTCTAGTCTTAGCAATCATCATGTTATGTCTTTTTGCCATAAACAGAATCTCTGATGTTTTAGAAACATGATAAATATTCCTTACTAGCTTTATTATAAACAAATTAGTCAAGAAGCATTAATATTTTGCTGAGTAATTACTGAGGTTGTAATTATGTAACTGAAGTACTATTACCTATTGTTTAATTGTTTAACCTATTTTCTTTACAAATAAGAAATTTCCTTGCAAATTTCCTTACAAATAAACTGACGTTATTTCTTAACCTGCAGAAAATTTTCCTAGCTTGCCATAGGTTTGCAAAGAAGGGACAGAGATTTGTCATTCAGTTTAAAAGTATCATTAGGCAGTGTATATCTTGACATACACTGTGGATCCCAAATGAAGGCAATGAGAAACTGTTTCTATATTGTTCTCAAGAAAATAGCATGAATGTGTTTGTGTAGTTGTCAGGAGCTGAATTCAACATGAAGGAGATGTTATCTTTTAAAATAGGACTGAGTATTTTGTCCCTTTTCCATCAGCCCATTAAGCTGTACAGGTAGTCCTTGACTTATGATTACAGTTAGAATCAGAATTTCTATTGCTAAGCAAGGCGGTTAAGTCAGTCATGCTCAATTTTATGATCTTTTTTGCCACAGTTGTTAAATGAATTATAACGAAATATCAGAATTGGAAGGGATCTTGGAGATCTTCTATTCCAAACCCCTGCCCAAGCAGGAAACCCTATACCAGGGGTCCTCAAATAGCTATGCTGGCAGGAGAATTCTTGGAGCTGAAGTCCACAAGTCTTAAAGCTGCCAAGTTTGAAGACCTCTGTCCTATACCATTTCAGACAAATGGTTGTCCAATCTCTTCTTAAAAACCTCCAGTGTTGGAGCACCCACAACTTCTGAAGGCAAATTCTTCCACTCATTAATTGTTCTGTCAGGAAATTTCTCTTTAATTCTAGGCTGATTCTCTCCTTGTTTAGTTTCCATTCATTCCTTCTTGTCCTGCCTTCAGGTGCTTTGGAGAATAGCTTGACTCCCTCTTCTTTGTGGCAGCCCCTGAGATATTGGAACACTGCTATCACGTCAACCCTAGTCCTTCTTTTCATTAAACTAGACATACCCAATTCCTGCAACCATTCTTCATATATTTTAGGCAATTATGGCAGTTAAGTGAATCATGCAGTATTTAAGCAAATATGGCTTCCCCCATTTACTTGCTGGAAACCATCTGGGAATGTTGCAAATGTCTATTACATGACCCACAATATGCTGCAACCAATACATATCCGTTGCCAAATGCCCTAATTTTGATCATATGAGTGTGAGGATGTTGCAATGGTCATAAATGTGAGGACCAATTGTAGGTCATTTTTGAGTGCTATTGTAATTTCAAACAGTCACTAAACTAATGCTTGTAAGTCGAGGACAACCTGTATACAATTTTATGCACTTACAAGATGAACTTTTGTATCTCCTGTGGCTACCAAGTAAACTTTAAATTATAAAACCATTTTGTGGATTTGATGTTTTATTGCACATTTTATTTACCAAGATGTAGCTATTTTTCTTATGGAATAACATTACTTAGTTAGGAGGACAAGTGGCACACATGAACTAAATCATATTTTGCAACCATTAGCCACAATTTATGTCCACAACTTTGTATTTAATTTTTTTGGTGAGACTGGTCTCTGTGTTATTTCAATGTTCTCTGCATTTAGGAAATATACAGCACACATTCAATGAGCAGGGAAATATGTTTCTGCAGTGCGTATCTGAGTGAGAGTGTGGATTTCTTGAATAGTCATCAGTTGTAGCACAAGTGCATGTTATGCATGAACAAGCAAGGTTGTGCAGTGCTTCAGGATGGCTTGTTTGTTGTTTCTCATAGTCAGGCAGGCAGCGGCAGCCACTGAGCAAGAAAGATTCCAGCAGCTCTCTGCCCCCATGTGGACCCAAAGATGTCAGCACAAGCTGTTATGAAACAAGTTGCAGTGAGGACAGTTAAGAAAAGATCCATGGGAAGATGAGATAGTAATAATATTTCTGTGTGTTTTGTGTTTTTTTAAATAGACCATGAAGAGAGAGTAAGAGAACGTAGCTTTTCAGCATGGCTTCAGTCCATTAGAATAGCATCCACCCATTAATCGTTATGCAAACTGTTTCTGAACAGAGACCTTCTTTTAGTTAGCGGCTTTAGCAATAGGAAGCTATAGGATACTGAATAGTCAAGGGTGCAAGGGCTAATTTTTTGTAGTAGAGTCACAAGGAAATTGTTTAAAACAAAATAATTTTTAGAAGCCTTCCCCTTTGGGTCTTTGAGACAATTCATAACTGACTTGCCTGTTTGCCTGTTGTTGGTTGTGTCGAAGAGCGGAGTTAAATCATTGCTAACGTTGCTGAGATTTAAGGAAAATCCTAGCAAGGAGAGTTGTTTCACTTGAAACACTGGAGCTCTGCAGAATTTGTGGGAGCTCTGCTTTCCCTTTTATCCATAACCTTTTTTCTTCCTTAATTTGAGGTCAGCAGAAAATTAAGTGATTGGTTATTGCTTCAAAGCGCTTCTGAAGTGTCACAAATGATAACTCCTGGGAGAGGGGTTCATAAGAGTTCATGAAGCACTTGTAGCCCAATTAGCATAGGAAAAAGTGAGATTCCCTTAGGAGCACTGAGCTTCTATTGTTTTATAATGAGGAATGTATATCTGTTAAAATGGAATTTCTTCCATTGTTTATTGTTCTTGACAGCACTGAATACAAAATGTTTCTATCCCTACTGAGAGTTCAGCATGAGAGGAAACATGAAATCCTGTCGAGTAAGATTTAGCAACTTCAGAGATCACCCATATTAAAATTTCCTTCTTGCCTGTTAACATTTCAGAATTGAAAAAAGAAACATGATTTGTTCACAGGTATGACGCACAGCACACCTTGTGGAAATTTTATTTAGTCTTGCATCCCTGCTAGAATGATTTCTATTTGCCAGGCCCTACAGGACAAAACAAGGAATAAATAACTGAGATGAAGCAGTTGTGGGAGTGCTCTTCCCTAAACCCAATGAGCTTCCTTTTTTTGTGTATTTTTAAATTTTTATTCAGAACCAAGTTAAAATACAAAATGCAAAACTTAATAAAAAACCCAATGTACTTTCAAATAATGAATGAAGATTATATGAAGCAGTGTTTGCATGCAGTGGGAGTAATCTTTAAGCCCAAACTGTGAAGTAAGGAAACTAACTGCCTATCAGTTTACTGAAACTGTCATTCCCTGTGAAATGGCAAATGAAGATGCCATAAAAAGCCCTGAAAAGCCTTCCTTATCACTGTGCTGTATGGCTTACACCTGGAACTCAATAGCCCATGAGAGGAATGAAAATTCTTTAGATGTTCTGCTCTGGTCTTGCACTTGACCACAGCTGTATGTGACTTTCTGTACTGTGAGATATTGAGAAATCACAGAATAAATAGTCAGGGAGACATATCACAGTGAGGATCATCCATGACTGCATTGGTTTGAGTTGAGGAAGCATCGGTGGTAGTGCCATTAGCCCCATTCTCGCTTGGCCACGAGGAGGCTGACACTCAACCAGAACAAAAGCACCAGCTCAAGATTTTACTGTGGGCCTGGTTTTTCTGTGGGACCTGCTCAAAGGCTCTGCTTTTTCCAGCCGATAGAAAGAGTTTGGTTAGATTTTGCTTAGCACATAAAAACAAATGCCTACAGCCTCTTTTGCCAGATAGATTTTCTCCCAAGTGTGTGATTAGATGATCTGCTCTTGCTGACATAGTTTTCATTTTTAGCATTTAGGCATGCATGCATGCAGAGAAGAATATATGCAAACCTCTGGTAATATTTTCTGCTAACATTCTTCCTTGCTCTTACTGTTATAGAGACTTTGATAGTGATATAAAGTTATTAAATGCTGCTTCTGCAGATTTAATTATTTTTTAATATTGAACCTTATGTTTGCAGTTAAGTTTGTGAGAGCTAGCTTGGAAACACAGAGTGAATTAAGAGGGCTGAGTGGCTGGCTGGGAGATGTTTAAGTAAATCAGAGTTGCTGTCCCCTCTCCAGTGAAAATTAGGTAGGGGGTGTGGAGGTGGAGCAGAAGAAGAGTTGTTTTGTTCTCAGCATTTTAGGTTAGAGAAAGATTGACAGAGCCTAGAAAACACAGAGAGAATGGGAATTAGTACGGTAAAATTGAAAGGGAGGGAATGTTTATTTAGTGGTGTGGGTTTTTTTTTAAAAAAAACTTTCTGTTCAGTTCTGCACAGGCTCAGCTATTTTACATCTGCTTCAGTCTTCTTTTTGTCTCTCTTTTCAGACTGTATGGATTTGGGAATGTCAATCTCAGCCTTATTCATTAGTTGCAGTTCATCTATTGTCTCAGAACCCTACTTTATCACTTCTGTTAAAATAAAATAAAAAATTTTTTCCTCTCTTATTTCCAGGTTGAGCCATACTCCCCTGCACACACATTCAAAGTAAAAATTGATTTCTATGAAAGAAAGAAGTCCCACTGAAGAACATGCAGGATTCTGCAGTTTAGTTTTTGTTCACTAGATGGTATTCTTGGGACGATCAACAAGACCAGTTTCAAGGACAAAATCCTTATAATGAAACACTTTTTTCCCCTGTTTTACATTTTTGTTAAGTGACTACATGACAGCGAAGCTTCCTGCAGTTGGAGGAAAAAATTACATCTCATTATGCCATTATTGTAAGCATTTGACCTGAGTGGGAATTTTGGTGGGTGGTAAAACTGTACTGTCGCCTACCATCAGCTTTATACTGAGTCAGATCATTAATCCATTTAATCCAGACGGGAGGCAACAAATTTCAAAACAGCCCCCACACTTTCAAAAAAAAAAAATCAGTATATCATTTTGATTCCAAGGTCTACAGTAAAAAGAACAGTGCTATCATAATATTATGCAACTAGGCAGAGTCAATTTCCAATATCGGGGATGCTTTTTTAAAAAAGGGAGTTTATTTGTTATTGTTTTGCTTTCACATGTACTAACCTTTTCCAATGATACATAACATTGTTTAGCTTCCACAAAAATTACCAGGAAATGATTCTCTTTCCCATCAGTTTGTGGTTGAATTACAATTCTGCTTAGATCTGGGCATCACTTGCTGCATGCTGAGTGTGGACTGTATCTTGGCTTAGTTGATAAGTGGGTAACTCATGGCCTCCAGATGTTCAACATTTGAGTCTTGTCAACTTTCCAGAATTATGAGCTGATCAAGCAGTATGGTTGAGTGGGAAGAAAAAGACTAGGGTTTCCCAGAGTTATTATGAATTAAATTTTTATCCTGCCAAATCATCCAGACTTCCAACAGCCAATAGCAGCATAGTTGTAGTAGAAAAATTATCATCTGTAAGATAACCTGAGGGAATCGAGTTAGTGTTTTTCCACTTTTAATGACTCTGCTTAAAATCCAGGGTTTTTAAATTGCTAACTGTATTGTTTCATGCATGACTGTATTTGCTTGCATGTATTTATGAACATACGTCTTTCAGCAATTAGTATCAGTATCTTTTCATTCAAATGCTCTCCTTCTCTGATTTCATAGAATCATACAATCTAAGAATTAGAAAGGAATCCAGTGCAGGAATCTACTATTACAAGAGCATCCACAAAAGCCATTGAATTTCTTTACGAAATTATTTCTAAATCCAATTGAAATTGTAATCTAAACCTATTGCTTCTTGCTTTTTATTTTTGAATGACCTTAAATCTTATACATTACAAACCTTCAGATCCTTGAAGACAATCATTGGATCGTTCTGTAGTCTTTTCTTCTCCAGGCAAAAAGTGCACAATATTTCCAACTATTCCTCATTTTTTCCCTTCCAGGCTCCATATTATCATTGTTGCTTTTCTAGAGATGGTCCAGTTTTCCAGACATACTCTGGTTTGTTTTTCTAGATATACTTCCAGAAATATATTCTAGAACTGGATGCAGTAGTCTAGGTGTTTAATGCAACATTGGTTTTCTCTAGAGCAATAGTTTTAGGCAGATGTGAGAATCACTGAAGAAATGAAAATCCAGGCTTTGGAGGCTTTGCAGATTGAATTTTTTCATATGGCAACAAATCATTTCAATTCTAATCCAGGGATATGAGGAAATATGTCACATCCTATCAGAAAAAACATAATCCCTCTTATTGCACATGAGAACATTAGTGAGGTACACACCCTTATGCTGAACTATGTTTTTTTAATAAACTACAGTCAGTAAGTTAAAGCAATACATTGCATTGTTATACAAGATGGCTAAATTTACACATCAAACTAAGCCAGAACTAAACAAATCATGCTATGACAATGCAATGTGGGAACCTATAAATTCTTCTATTCAAAGTTTTGATAAAACCAAACCTAGAATTTCATTTACAGAATATATTATAATTCTTCCATCCTGGCAGTGCACAGTAACACTGAAGCTTCAGCAATCAATTTCATACATTTTAGCATAGGCTTCTTTATCAACTTCATAGACTCTGTTCTAAGACCTGGAAACATTGACCAAGATACCATCAGCTGCTTCACCTCTCTAAATGAACTATTTTCTCATTAATTCTGTGACTGTTGCCTAATTATTCAGCTTCTTCTACACAACCAACCGGAGTAAGAGAGCAACGTAATTAAATTAGGTCATTCTTGTATCTATTACTGTCACTTGTTCAGGTCAGGGAATTATGTTATACTGATAAAGGGGAAAAGCTGGGGAGGGACCAAAGAATGCTAACAATTGGCAATAATCCAGTGGTGAAATGCTACCAGTTCGCATTGGTTCAGGCGAACCGGTAGTGATAAAAACTACCGGTTCAAGCGAACCAGTAGTAAAAAAAAGCTACCGGTTTCTCCGAACCAGTATTTCTGACGATCAGCTGTGCCGCGTGATTTAAAATAGCTAGAAAGCAGGAAATCCTGCTTTCTAGTGAATCTAAATCGTGCGGCATAGCTGATCCTCCCCCCCCTCTGCTCTACTTATCTTCCCAAGCCTCCTTTTGGTGTGCACTGCACATGCGCGGCCAGCAAACCGGTGGCAAACTGGTTCAGATTTCACCACTGCAATAATCTCTCTTCATTTCTGAGTTCATGCTGAGTACAGTTTGAGAGTAAAGTACTTCTTTCTCAGACTGGCCCTTTTCTACATTTTCAAGCTGCAGCAACAGCAATAGCACTTGGATTTATATACCACTTCATAGTGTTTTACAGCCCTCTCTAAGCGTTTTACAGTCAGCATATTGCCCCCAAGAATCTGGGTCCTCATTTTACCAACCTCGGAAGGATGGAAGGCTGAGTCAACCTTGAGCCAGTCAGGATCGAACTCTGGCAGTGAGTAGTGAGTTAGCCTATTTTACATTATGCTAAGTGATTATGTGGCTTGTTTGGTTTTGGATTAGCATGTGGGTCAAATCTATTCACTGAGATTAGAATACCATGCTCATCATGTTATACAAATTCAGGCAATTATGGCTTATTGAATAAACATAATTAAACCTTGGCTTATATCATGCTACCATCGACCTCTGTTTGTAGGAGCATCCTGGAGGAAGGAAGTTGCAGACCTCCATGTACAGCAACAAGCTTCTGGGCAGAAAAGCATTTACAAACTCAAGCTCTTAATTAACTAAGCATAAATACCACCCTCTTGTACCTTTTTCATTTCTTCCTCGTTCAATGTGTTCATTTGTACCATAATGTTCTTTTTGTTTGCATGAATTTTGAAACACAAGCAGCCAAGATGAATTTCATCATTCTCCCTAAATCAGGCCTGGGGCTAATTTAATTGCTGCGTATTGGGGGGGGGGAGTATTTGTTCTGGCTGCCAAGAGCTTTAGTGGGTATGATAGTGATGCAGTATGCTACTAAAAAGGGGAATAGAAGGTCCAATATTTGGGCAGTTCGTAGGAGGCCTTTTGTCTTTCTGTTTATTTTATATTTTCCTCATTTGTCATATTAAAATAATACAATTTTGATGACAGGTTCTGGGAGCTGAATACTTTGATCTGGGAATATTATTAATGTAGATCAGCAAGGCTTCTCCTACCCAAGAATCCTTTAGATGTCTGAAAAATAATTTCCATTAGGAAGGAATTATGGGAATCATACCAGTAGTACTAGCTGGAGGAGACCAAATGTGGAAAGCTGGTTCAATCTCTGTCCAGAATATTTGCAGTTGATAGGAATGTTGCCTGATATTCAAGGGCAAATCCATCTAGTGCTTCTTCTGAGACTCATCTTTCTCTCTTCTGAGACCCATCTTTCTCCGTTCCTCACCTTTCTCAGATGGGTCCTGAACTTCTGATTCACTTATAGATCCTTTGCTTCTCAATTCATTATTTTACTTTGCAATACAATGCCTAGAAACAGTGCAACTCTCAGTCTTTGAAAAAGGGCCTCAGGTAGACAACAAAATTACTATTGAAAAAGAAGGGGTGAGAATAAGTTCAGGAGGCCTGGTGGCACAGTGTTAAACCAACTGTTGATAAAGGAGGCTTTGTTCTATGGCCATTGAGATTTACTTACCATCTGAGTCAATTGTGGGTGAATCATAAGCGGATACATTTATATCCTCCAGTCCTTTAGCCCTCCAATTGCTGTTATAGTAAAATTCCCATCATCTTTGACTATTACTCAAATTTAAGTTGATGGAAGTTGTAGTCTCACAATATTTGGATGATTGTAGGATTACCATCTTTGTTGTGGATCATATCCTCTAAGTGTCATGATTTCTCAGAAACAGGGCCTGTTTTCTTGTACCTCTCCACAGTCAAGTATGTCCCCATTTAGTCTTTGTAAGATACCTTTAAATTGCTTTCAAGATGCATCATAATCTCTTCCAGTATATTTTGGCAAACTAACCCCTAAAGACAGAATAGTTATTGTTAATTTTCTCTGGTTTTGTTCCAATGGATTCTTAATACAAGTTTCAATCTCATTGCAATAATTTCATGATATCCAGATGAAGTCATCAACCTTTACTCATCAATCTATATTTTATTTCCCTTTCATACATTTTTCAAGCCTGTTAAGCACAAAAAGTAAAAGCAGACATTTGTGAGGGACGTTTGCTCCAGGAAATGTTTGGTTTCAATGTCAGCCATTGGGCTCTTCACTCCTCATTCTCCCCCCCAGCAAACCTTTCCAGACTTTCCAGTTGTTATGAAATAATAATTTTGGGATCTTAGAAATATACATTACTTAGATTTGAAAATATTAGAAATTAACAGGTGTGAACTTTGTGCTTCATTTCTTTCTACCTTTTTAATCTTTGTATTCAGAGCAGGCACTAATGGTCACTTCCCAGTTCATCCCAGACTAAACTCATGAATTTTACCACATTTTTGTTTGGTGCGGTTCCGGAAGTAGTAACAGATTATTACTATTCCCAGTTTTCAGCTTGATTCTTGCAATTTTAGTACTGGCTATGTAATTGATAATGACATTTTGCAGAAGTTTCCTACTTCTGTAGGAAAGTATGTGCTTTTTTGTTTGTAATAGAAAGGAATGTCTGCATTTCTAAAAGGTTAGAAATTTGAGGTAAATATATTGATTCACATCTCTTTGAGAAATCATTTCTGAGGAAAAAAGAAAAAAAACAAAATTTTTAAATAGTTTTAAACTTTCATTGAAAGAACTGTATCTCTCTCTGTGTGTGTGTGTGTGTACGGGTGTACATATATATGGGTATGCGCACATGTGTATGTGTGTGTGTGTGTGTGTGTGAGAGAGAGAGAGAGAGACTTTGTGTCATCCTCCTAAAATATACTACCAACTACACAAACATTTGATGAAGAGAATAAAGTGTGAGGTATGAAAAAGTCTGTTTTTGTGTTCAAAGTGAGTCCTTTTTAATAGTTGAATTGAACAATGATAGACCGCTACTCAGTTCTTAAAATGACAATTGATAGTAAAAATTATAAATGGAATGCAAGCTTTCTGGACAAAATAACTAGATTGCTGCTGCATATTCAGAAAGATGAGCAAAAAATCTGCAGCAGCTGAAAAGAACATAGAAAGTTGCCTATCTAGACCGGGATATGATTTTTAATGCTCTAAAAGCCTGAATCAAAATGTACATGGCATGCCCTAAGAATAGATGTATTTTGAAGGAAGCCAAAGCTTCCAGTAATAACTACCAGTAGATTCCTGTCTCAAAGATCAGGTCCATGTCATGGAAAATTCTTATCTGAGCAAACAGAGTTAATCTGATTATTGAATGTCCATACTGTACAACCTTCTTTCAAATTCTTATTTCAGAATAGAAAGAATAGCATTTGTACAATTCAGATTAGCATTCCAAAAGAAAATCCTGTATACCAATGTAACAGTGTTGATTTAGAAAAGGAGAAAGAGGTACAAACAGGAGTAATCAAAGTTTTGGCACATAATGTCCAAATCTTGTTATGGGTGACAGTTCTTCCAGGTATTAAACTGTTCTAAGATAACCTCATTGATGACACTAATATCTTCATTCATTATTACAAAAATGGAGCATATTATGATAGGAGGACTTATTGAATGCTTGGAAATTTGGTATTTTGGAATCTTTGTTTACTTTTTTAAAGGAATACTTTAATTCAACCTAGTGCTATTAAAAGTACAGAGCCAAATCTGATTTAAAAATGGGCAATTTTAGGGCAGTAAACACAGTGGATTTTCAACAACGTGTAACCAAAGGAGTATGGCCAAGTGATCTTTGATGAGCATGAGTAGATACTATTGTTTTCTCTATAAAAGGCTGTCAGAGAACAATTTTCTACATGAAAGCATTTCAAGGCCAGTTTCAACATAAAGATCAATTGGGAGACGTATCAAAAGCTTTAAGGTCATCTATTCATACTGGTCTCATTCTTTCCCACAATGACTAGGAGTATTACATTTTTTTTAAAAAACTGTTACATTTCAAAACATAGCAATTATTTTTAAATGTGCATCTGTGCATGTTTATTGCCTAATTAATGAAACATTTGTGTGATGACCTAGCAGCTAATCTTATTTCAAAATGTTATGCAGAATTGGATCTGGTTAGTAATTGTGTGAGGGGTCACTAGGAAGGCCCAAGGCTGTAAGTTAGACTGAGAAGTCAAGAGAAGACAACAAATCACTTTTGTATGGTTGTCAAGAAAAATGCAGGGTTGACCTTGGCTCAAGACAAACTTACTTTTTTCTAATTAGTCGCTTATATAAAAGATGGTTAAAATGTATAAAAGTGCCCCTTTTAGAATAACATTCTATTTTTGTTTATTCATTATTAATTTTCTTCTTCTCTAAATTCTTGTTCACCTCAACTTTTCAGTTCGTTCAATTCTAAAAAAAACCCACATCCATAATGTTTGTTTTGATTTCTTAAGCTTGCCAAGCTAATGTAATTCTTGTTGTCTTTTTAAAATTCATTTGTGTGTGGTATGTGTAAAATGAATTGTTCCTATCCTCATTTTACCTCAGTTCAATGTATATTATGTTATTCATGTTTAGAGTCTTGCAGTGTTTCACGTTTGTGTTTGCTAGAGTCAACACTGTTTCATGTTTTCAACCTTTACCATAGAAACGGGAGGCCTGTAGCCTTCCAGGTCATGTTGGAAGCCAACTTTCATCAGCCAACCAGGTCTAAAAGAATATTGCAAGTAGTACTTCATTAACACTTGAAAAGCCACAGATGCTTCCTCCAACTGTATGCATGATTAAGGTTGAATTATGTAACCATCAAGCAGATGCTAATCCAGACATAAATTATTGAACTTTTCCCCCTCTCTCTTTCTAGGTCATTGGCCATGCTGACTGAGGATGGTGGGACTTGCAGTTCAATGCAGCTGGAGGGCACTTAGTAGGTGAAAGGTAACTCACCATCATTAAGCAAATAGTAGATAAAGCATTATGCAGTAAAGGCCCCTCCCCACTTTGTTTCCAGTCTTTTATATTTTATTAAATTGTATACTTTATTTAAAAATAAACAGTTCCAAATGAATTTTCCAGAGAACATTGGAAGGTGAAGTGGGCATATAGATTGCATTGCTTAGAAAGGACCAGTTAAAAGTCATTTGAATTCTGACTCAATTTGTAAAATCTCCTCTTGCACATATTTCTGATTTGCCCCGTTTGCATTTCTATGGGAAGGAACAGAAATTTTAAATGGATCAGAACACTTGGTATTAACTTACTTAGGGAGTCATGGATACCAAGAACCAGGATGAGACTGAGATTAACTGTACATGTTTGAGAAAGCTAGAGCTATTTTCTCCTGAAGAGTTTGTATGCAACAAATAATATACATGCAAATTATATGCCACTGCCAGAACTCTCTATGACACTGAGAAACACCAGTTTCATTCAGCTTGCTAATATTTGCAGCTTCCTTGTCCTGCAGCAATATTATTGGTCTCTCTGCTACTGCTGGCAGTTTAGCAAAACATGTCCCATCTTATCTTAGTGTGTCACATCTGTTGCTGCTTTGTCACAGTTTTAAGCCACAGAAAAGAGAAGTGTGAAAATGAGGAGAAATGACCTTGGTTCTGTTCTAAATTCAGGATATTTAAAACCAATTGATAACTGCATGGCAGGAAGCTTGGATTGTCCAACACCAGGCAAGTGTCATGTCTATATATATTCAATAGTTGGTAGAAGTACAGTAGGGATTTTCCAACCAAAAGCTTGTGCTAGAGCAGTAATGAAACATTTAGGGAATATAAGTGGGATGAAAATCAAGATGGCAGTTCAGATGGCTGATTCCCTACGGTATGAGAGTGCATCCAGAGGAATGGAGACTTGCAATCGATCCAGATCCATATGGCTCCCAAACTCCATCATTGGTATGACTCCTGCATCATCCTTTGGAACTCCTCCCAAATCTACTCCAACATCCAAGTCATCCTCCTCATCTTCATCCTGGCTGACAAGAGCCAATTCATTCTCATAGCAGAAGGCACTAGGAGGTGGAGGAGGTGAAGGCAGGATGGTAATTTTGCTCTCCTGCAATTCCCGAGCAGAACAGTAAGGAGTTCCAGCCACCTCATAAGTCTTGTGGAAACGTGAATAGTCCACCTTATAATGTTTCTTCTCCTCAAAGACAACAGGCTCAAAACGATGGCCCCAAAGGATTTCACTAGCCAAGTAGGAGCTACGAGCCTGAGTGGTCATGGCTGTTGCTTCCACCATACCCTCAAGGATAACAACAATCTCAAAATCCTCTCTCTCCAGTTCTTCCTTGCCCATCCCATAGAGTGGACTTTCTTCATCGATCTCATGAACAATAATAATGGGAGACACTAAGAAGATACGATCAAGGCCGATGTCATAGCCCACATTCAGATCTCTCTGGTCTACTGGAAGATACTCACCTTCTGCTGTCATATAGGGTTTTATAAGCTGGGCCCGAACATGAGCTTCCACAATATGGCTCCTCCTTAGATTCCCCACCCGCCACATGAGGCAGAGTTTGCCATCCCGCAGAGAGATGACAGCATGATGGCTGAAGAGTAGGGTTTGGGCCCTTTTCTTGGGGCGTGCCATTTTTGCCATGATGGTGCCAATCATGAAAGAATCAATAACACAGCCTACAATGGATTGCGCCACAACCACCATGATAGCTAGTGGGCATTCCTCAGTCACATATCTAAAACCATAACCAATGGTTGTCTGGGTCTCCACTGAGAAGAGGAAAGCTCCCAAGAACCCGTTGACATGTTTGATGCAGAATTTTGTAGCAACGGAACCACTCCCTGCACCTGGGACATCTAAGTCACCATGAAAGAAGGCAATGATCCAAAACAGCAGACCAAAGAATAGCCATGAGACCAAGAAGGCTGCTGAAAAGATCATGAGCATGTAGCGCCAACGAGTGTCCACACAAGTAGTGAAGATGTCAGCCATATAACGTTGAGATTTGTTGCTTAGGTTAGCAAAGTAGACATTGCACTGGCCATTCTTTTTGACAAAACGGTTACGTCGTTTCCGTCGAGGGGCATGACCTTTCCCATTACGACTCTGCTCATTAAGACTGCCAAGGGAGGAGACTTTGTGTCCATCCTCTTCAGTGGAAACAATGCTGTACCTTATGAACAGGGGAAAAAGTGATAGTTAAAGGTGGAAGACAAGTTGTGATTTCTCAAAAGATCATTTTAAGCACTCATACACCCAAATCTAGTACAGGTGTACTCAACTTACAACAGTTCATTTAGTGATGGTTTGAAGTTCAACGGCACTGAAAAAATTATTTATAGCCATTTTTCATGCTTATGACCATTGCAGCATCCCATGGTCACGTGATCAAAATTCAGATTATGACAATTGGTTCATATTTATGATGGCTTCAGAATCCTGGAGTCATGTGATCACCTTTTACAACCTTCTGTCAAGCAAAGTCAATGGAGAAGCCAGATTCACTTAACAACCATGTTACTAACTTAACAAATGCAGTGATTCACTTTAACAACTGTGACAAGAAAGATTGTAAAATGAGGCAAAAATCATTTAATGAATGTCTCGCTCAGCAATAGAAATTTTGGGCCCAATTGCGGTTATAAGTCGAGGACTTCCTGTATCTCATTTTTTTTCAACCACCCTAGATGTTTAATCCTTCTATATATGACCCTTTACAGATGTGGCATGCACACTCTAGATTTAGCATTACTAAGAAAATCATATAGCGCTGGCATTCATGTGTACTGTGCAAACATTCAGAAGGGTGAATCACTCTAAATTCAGAATACCTGCAATTAAAATAATGTTCTATTCTGTGCAGTTTTTGATGATTATCTTTAAAAAATTACTGCAGATATTATATTTGGTATGAGAGAGAGAAAAAAAAGCCATTAAAATAATCTTAAAAATAGGAGTTTTAGGACTCACCCCCATATAAGTCTTTAAGACATATGAGTTATTCTCTCTGCAGTGTTACAGCATGTTTGATTAAAAGCGTTTAAAACACTCTCCATATTGTCCGAATCAAAAATCTTTGTTTAAAGCAATGAAGAATAATGCTGTATTAAGAGGTCCACTTAGCTGTTCAAGACATTTGATTTCTTGGATTGTAATAATAATAGAATAACAGAGTTAGAAGGGATCTTGGAGGTCTTCTAGTCCAACCCCCTGCTTAGGCAGGAAACCCTGTATCATTTCAGACAAATGGTTATCCAATCTCTTCTTAAAAACTTCCGGTGTTGGAGCTGTTACAACTTCTGGAGGCAAGTTGTTCCACTGATTAATTGTTCTAACTGTCAGGAAATTTCTCCTTAGTTCTAGGTTGCTTCTCTCCTTGATTAGTTTCCACCCATTGCTTCTTGCCCTACCCTCAGGTACTTTGGAGAATAGTTTGACTCCCTCTTCTTTGTGGCAGCCCTTGCTATCATGTCACCCCAGTCCTTCTTTTCATTAAACTAGACACACGCAATTCCAGCAACCATTCTTTATACGTTTTAGCCTCCAGTCCCCTAATCATCTTTGTTGCTCTTCTCTGCACACTTTTTAGTCTCAACGTTTTTTTTTACATCGTGGTGATCAAAACTGGATGCAGTATTCCAAGTGTGATCTTACCAAGGCATTATAAAGTGGTATTAACACTTCATCTGATCTTGATACCATTCTCCAACCAAAAAATAAAATATAAATCAGTTGCTTCCAAGATTTAACCTGTAATTAAGCAGGACCTACTAGAGCAGACTTCAGGTGTACTAGACTACAATTCCCATTGTACCCAACCAAGATTATCATTGTCACAGTGGCTATAGTTGATGGGAGTTATATTCCAACACATCTGAGGACACAAAGTTGGGATAGATGAAGCCATATGAATACAGTTTTGTAACACTTTAGCTCAGAATTGCATAAGGCTGGAAGTTTCTATTTTCTGTTCGGTTTGCATTTGTTGATCTAATCGTGCATCTGTGACAATGTTTATACACTTCCAGAGTTCTAGACAATTCTGTTGCTACAGCAACAAGTATGTTTCCCAGCATCCCATATCTAAAACCTAAGGTGTAATTAGAGATCAAGAGACAACGGGTTGCCAGATATCCTGAAAGAAACTCCCTCTCCTCAAGAGCTGTGACTTGCTTTTATCTCCTTCTTCAAAATTTTCCATTCTCTCTGTATTCATTTTTCCCATAGTCGAGAAGAGCTGCTGGGTGGTTTCATTACAGAAAGTTCTGCCTGACATCATTTGAATATAAGATGCGGTCATAGCAAATATCTATCATTGAGATCTTAAAGTACTGTGGCAGAGATAGAGAAGAGATCTTAAAGTACTGTGGCAGAGAGACAGAGAAGAGACAATGTATAAGAGATTAATTGCCAAAACTTTTCTTTTTGTAATGCCAAATATCTTAAGATCAAACTATTTCTATTTGAAAACTATTTGTTTTCTTTGCTGTTTGTTTCAGCAGAACACTTTGCAAACTTGACTGAATTTCCAAGCAGAAGTGCTTATATCATGTTGTTATAGAATTACTCTTTCCTCAGATCAAAGATATAATGCCATAAATTTAAAACAGTAGTTCTTGGGCTTGGGTTAGGGCAGGCCAGGAACAAAGCCAGACTGATATATCAGCAAGTTTCAATCATTCATGTATTGCATTACTGTGATTCATTCTATGATTCGTTTGATTTTGACAGTCTATTGCAACCTCTATTTATTCATTATACTATTTATATAAACTAGAGCTTAGTGAGATGTGAGCCCTTGATCTTACTGTCTTTTTTTCAATGCCGTGTCTCTTGATAGCAGATTAATAGACTATTTTTGCTGAGACATAAATCCTGCAAGGTTGAAACAAGATTCATTTCTAGATGAACTTGATCTGGATAAGCTTCCATGGGATATCTAGCATGGTGGGCGGTGCTTTTTGCAAAAGTAGAGAAGGTGGTTGGGCATATCCACCAGTCCTGCTTTCTCTGCCATCCCATGTTGTTCGACTATCAGCCTGTACTTTTATTTAGGGTTCTTGCTTTCTAGATTCAGCTATAGAAAGCCACTTCTATTCAAACAGGTATGTAATTATCTCTATTGAGCATTTTCATGACCATAGGCCTTTAATGTTGAAACTAAAGAACTCAAAGATCTTCCTTATGAGAAAAAGTTTAAAGTTTAGGACTGTTGAGCTTAGAAAAAGTTTAACAAAATGGGGACATAATTGAGATGCATGGAATTATGGAAGACATGGAGAAAGTGGACAGAATAAAAGCTTTCTCTCATTTTCAAAACACCTGGAATTGGGTCATCCAATGAAATTAATTGAAAGGAGATTTAGAGTAAACAAAAGAAAATGATCTTTTGTGCAGTGTGTAGTAAAATGCATCTTTATACTTAAACCTATGCAGAATTAATTATATATGACATCGTAATGACCGCTAACTTGGATATATTAAAAAGGAGATTGGATAAATTCATAGAAGACAGATCTATTGAGTACTCATTTTTTTTTGAGTAGGGCAGCTATAACAAATAATAAGAATATATGCATAATGTGTACCACTCCAATGAAAACTCTCCTAGCAAAAGAAATCGTTTACATCCAGCTACTGAGGTAGAGAGAATCCAGCTCAGAATGGCCAGAATGTTATTGTTAAACCTAATTCAGATATATCCCCTATACTGATTGCAGATCATTCCCATGAAACAATGGGACTATTAAATTGCAAACCAAGCTCAATTAGCCCTAAACCTCCACAAATTTATTGGCTTTGGTTATACAAGGTTAATCACCGGGTCAGACGTAGCAGTGGCATTTGCAAAATATGAATTATCATTAGGTTTTTATGGCTTATATGGTATAAGCAAACTAAGAAAATGGGTTAGTTATATAACATAGTTAAGCCTGTTGAGCAAAATCAGTCTTCCCATGAATACGTTCTAGAATCGTTTCCTAAAATTGATTTGATTACCATTTGGCTACTCAAATATTAAAAGTAATTTAAGTAAAAAAATATTCATACCTAAGTCTTACAGCTATTCAAAGGTTCTAGGAGTTCCCTACCAATGGCAACCTACTATGAGAGGCTGTGGGAAAGCAGGAGATGAGGCACTTGAGCATTCATCCCACAAAAGGCAACTCAGGTCAGATTTTACAGGGAAAAATGTTTCAAAGACACTCTATCTTAATTAAATTACTGGAGATTTGTATTACCAACTAGACTTGATCACAACCCTGAACCTTCAAATATCTCATCCCCCACCTTCCCACAACCTTTCACCACTTGATCAGCTCCATTCTATTGAGTGGCAAAAGCATTTTTATTTAGACAAATCTTTGCCTTTTAAGATGATGTGGTTGTCAAGGATGAGGTCTGGGGACTACTTATTTTTTATTGTTTTGAATCAATGTTTTAATTACAATTTTGCATATTACCCTATATTAATACTGTTAACCTTCCTGGAGGTTATTTACAATAATAATAATATCAACAACATGAGTGTGTGCATGTATGTTCCAGAGAGAGAGAGACAGGGACAGAGAGAGAAATTGGATTTAAGTCCTAAATACAAGATTCCCTGGCATACAGTACAATTCATGTGGCTAGAACCTATATTGTAAGTTCCATCCATCCTGTCCCTCAGGATATCACTTGTAGACATTTTAAATACCTAATTGTACAGTAAGGGTGGGAAGCCATACAGCCCACAGAAAATTAAGGTGACTACAAAACAGGAAAAAATGGATGGGAGACGTTACTCACCTGTTTACCCGGATGCTGCCCATGACTCGTTTTATCATGAGGTACTTCTTATTATAAAGCTGAACAGCTTCCGATCTTGTGTGTGATTGGGAGTATCACACACCGGACACACACAAATGGTGTCCCAAGGCTGTAAAAGCTTCGGTTCCTTTCATGAGGGAATAGATACCTAGATTAGAACAAAAAATTCAGAAGAAAAATCACAGCAACTAAAATAAAAAGCCCTAATCAATAAAACCCCAGTTGTATTGTTCTCTCTATTTATTCATTTTTCATCTTTCCTCTAGCACGGAATTCAGGAAAGAATACATAAGCTATGTTCCTACAACTTGTTAAACCCCAAACCTGGATAAACAAAACATATTTGCAATGTTACATAACATGCATCACCCAAACAGATAATCCATGTTATAGATTTAATGTGATGACTTAGCTCACACAATATGTGATGCCAATGAGTGGACATTGGGAGACAAGCCACCGCCCCCATTTCCACATATAAAACCAGTGGCAACACAGCCATTGAGTTTATCAGCCAGAGGCTCTCCTGGGTTGGACTTCAGAGCCAATTCTGGAAGCACAAGGTCAGAGATGGACTCAAAGAACTGTTTAATGAAAAGAACAAGTAGCAATAGGCAATAAGGGAAGCACTGCAAGTGAGCAGCTCTATACGGTGTAATAGCTATTGCTATGGAATGTGCATGTGTGTCCTCCCCCTCACATTTGGTTTTGGTATGTAGGAACACTGCCAATCAAAACCACCTTGTTGTCTGTTGAAGAAGGTGGGAACTTAAAACCTATTTCTTTCAGTTAGCCGGGCTGTCCTGATTTTATGGTCTTAAAATTTGAAATTGGTTTTAAATTGAAATATTTTAAATTATGGGCCAAACTTATTTAATTATTTTAAATCTATTTTAACTTTTGTGTACAAATGTTTTACTTTGGCTGTTCACCGCCCTGAGTCCGAAAGGAGAAGGGCGGTATAGAAATCTGATAAAATAAATAAATAAATAAATAAATAAACTTCTGTAGTGTCTGCTGACCTGGACAACATAAATTTCGTGCTAAAAATAATAATATCATCCATCATTGACATTGACAAAATCCCCAGCTGCCTTACAAAAGGCAGATTTACTTGGAACAGTTTACATCCTGCGATGATCTTTAATATTATTAAACAACAACTTCTGCTTATCTCAGGATCTTGGGAAGGACTCTATAGATCAGGGGTGTCAAACTCAATTTCATCGAGGGCCGCATAAGGATTGTGTTTGATCTCGGGGGGGGGGGATTGGGTGTGGCCCAGGGTGGGCATGGCCAGCTTGATGTCACCTGTGTCAGGAGTGCCTGTAGTGGCCCGAGCACTCTGCCAGCAAACACGGGCTTCCAAACTCCATTTTCAGCTGCCACGGCCTCCTGCAGCAAAAATGGAGCTTGAGAGGGCTGCCTGCGGCCCTCCCGAGCTCCGTTTTCACCGACAGAGGCACCACTGGCCAATCCTTTGCTGTTTCCAGGGCAGCCCCGCAGGCCAGATCTAAGCACCCCGTGGGCCGGATCCAGCCCGCAGGCCTGAGTTTGACACCCCTGCTATAGATGAACAAAATGCCAAATCCAATCTGGCTGACTAGGAAGCAACCATAATAATAAGCTTCCTGCTTCCAGGCCTTTTCTTTAATGCAATGAATATCATGTGGGAATGAAGGGAAGAGGAGAGGGAGGCAAAGATTCCAGGGTGATAAGAAACTAGGACAGCAGTGGCAAAATAAATAGTATGGGAGGAAACAAGTAGGGCAGAAAAGCACAGATTCACCTCAAATCTTGAAAGCCATTTTTCCCAACAGTCTCATATCTAAGTATATCAGATCTAGACCTTCCTGGCTTCAGAGTTTGTTACATCTTGTGCTTCCCCGATCTATGGCTAGACGTTTAGGCATTTTTACTGCTGAGACTTAAAAAAAAATAGTTTAGTCTCAACTGCTTCACAATGCAAATTATTATTATTATTATTTTGAATGGTTTGGGATGGTGTTTTAAATGAACAATAGGTTGTCTTAGAAAGTAGTTCTAGATTAGGATTCTAGTTTACATAATAAAGTGTGTGTAAATATGGGATGAAACAAGGTTTTAAATTATATTTAATGCAAACTGGCCAAAATGAGCCTAAATAACTCATACAGTCCTTTCCATTACCAGGGAAAGTGTCACAAATACGTTGGTATCTTGACAATGATGCTATCCATTCAATCATGTCCAGTTCTTAGTGATTCTACGGACCAGCTATTTCCACATTTTCTGATTTTATGTGGCTTCTTTCAGTTGTTTTATGCCTTGGCTGATGCCAGCTTTGATGATGTCCAGCCACCATGCGTTTTTTTTGGCCTCGCTCCTTTTACTGCTGACCATTCCAAACACAACTGCCTTTTCCACTGAGTTTGGTCACATGACATGACTGAAATAAGTAAGGCAGAATTTTGTGATTTTGCTTTCCAGCATTCTATTACAACATACTTTATCTTGTTATGTGAAATGTTGGTTGACCACAGACGTCAGTATCTATGGTATCATCTGGTGATGACTATGGAACATAAAAGACTAATTTGGAATGTGCGTGAAGTAAAGATCATGAATTAATGAAAAAATGAATGAAAGTAATCTGACCCTGTGTGATGGAATATATTGTATAAATACATGCAGGGAAGTTTAGGTGATGGTTTAATTATGAACGAAAGAACTCAAATGTGTATCAACAAATATGAATGGTTGACATTTAGGTTCTTGTGGTTAATTAGGTAGAGGGTACATGTGAAAGTAGGAATACATATAAACTGATAATAGTTGCATGGTATAATCCAGTGAGAGTGATACTGGAAGAACCAATAATGAGTTTTAGGGGGAAATTCTGCAATATTTTGAATGAACGTAGTCAGGGAGGGGGAGGAATATATTCTGCTAGGTGATGTGAATGGGTAGATGGAAGTGAGATGTGAGTTCAGAAAATGATTTGGCCATTCAGAGATTGTTGACGACTATTGGTGAATAGTGGCTATTCCAATAGCATCTGTTTATAATACTTGGTATGAACATAAAGCTATTCATATGTCTATGGAAAAAGAAATAAATGAACAGGATTGATTCGATTATGTGGAAAGAATGAGAGACTGGTAAATAATATAATAGTGATAAAAGATTCTGAATGTGACACAGATCATTTTTTGGTAGAGTCAAAGTGGATCTCTGAACAAAAAAACGGAAGAAATAAAAGTAGGACAACTACAGTAAGAAATAATAAGGAACTTGTATGCATGAATAAGTGAATAGATGACAGCAGATAGATAGATAGATAGATAGATAGATAGATAGATAGATAGATGATGCTCAGACAGACATTACATTAATCTTCCAACAGAATGCATGTAAAGTGAATGTAAGAAATTGAGTTACCAATAATGCTTGGAATAGAATGAAAAGAATTATTTTACAGAATGCTAGAACAGTATGTGACATTAATGAGATGTATGAAAAAGATGTGAAAGGAAGAAATGAAAGAGCCTATGGCTGAGAAACTGTCATATAAAAGAATAGCTGCTTTCAAAAATGAGGATTAGGGAAAATACTGTGTAATATTATAAAGCAACATAATATTACTGTATAATATTATAAAGCAAAAAAAAAAGATTTGCAAAGAATATAATCAAAAAGAGCAAGGAATAGTTTTGATTTCCAAAAATGCAGAGAAAATGCAGAATGATTTTAATGGAAATGTTTAAAAATTATTTTGAAAATGAGTGAAGATGTTTGAAGAAGCTGCCTCCAGATTTTTTTAAATAAAAAAGTGAAAACTATCATAAAATTAAAAGTGACAAGAATCTAAATGATTTGCAGTGAATATAGAGAAACTGTATGATGCAACAAGGATTTACAGATTTGAAAATTAAAAACCAAAATAGTCTTGAGAAATGAATTAAACTACCTCAAGTTATATAGGAATGATAGGCTATCATAGCAAGTATGTTTAATGGGGAAATGGATGGAGACATTTTAATGCAAGCCTATGGTAGAAAAATAATAGGTTGTATGTAGTTTATTGCAAAGAACAAATGTTTCTTGAAAGGAATGAAAATTAAGATTGAATCCAAAAGCAAATATAGAAGAAATGAAGGAGTCAAGGGACAGAGGGAAACTGAGAAAGTCATTATTGGATGGAGTTGATGAGATTTTCAAAGAGTGAGAAGCTTCAAGAACAAAAGAGGTGAATAGTAAAAGCTTTGGTCTGCAAGGAAAGAAAGTTATGGAGAAGATTAATGCTAGATTTAATTATATTTCCTTTTCTTTTTCTTATAAGAAGAACTACTATCTTTTCATAGATTTTCTTTATTTCTCACCATGGATTTGGTTCCTTTTTAAACTGACATAATAAGTCAGTTATGTTGACTCCACCAAAGGCTGCAAATTATATGTGGATGATAATGGGAAGCAGACTTAAATCTGAATTAGTTCTCATGAGAATTCAATATTATGGGATAATATCTAGGAAATGGAAATGGAAAATTTCTAGGAAATCTTTCTTTTGGAGTTCTTCGACAAAAATGGCAGTGTTATGTTGGATTAATCAGTATTTTAAAATATTTTTCTCTTTGCAAAAAGAATCTGGGTTACTTAAAACAGGTCAATTGCAATTCATTCAACTCAAATATCCTTTGGCTTTAAAATTTGAGACTGATGCTTTAGCAGTGTCCTAAATTCTATAATATTAATATTACTAGATAAAAATTTGGAGGTTCCAGAATGTTGAATTATTTGCTACGGGAAACCTGCAGGTAATTTGGGACAATGAGTTGAAATAGCTTTAACAAATCAAAAGGCAAGGGTTTTAAATAAAATAAAATTGATATTGTGTGATCTCAAATATAATTAACACAACAAAAAAATTTGTATGTTTATAGGTATCCTGTAATCTAAAATGTAACTACACATTAATTAATATAAGTTAATATTTTGGGTGCTTAGAGGTCACCATAGAAGAGATGTAATAAAAGTTTGGCTTCAAACTTTATTTTAGAAGTGTAACATTTTGGAAGGAATGATGACTCATAAATACTTGTTGCATAGTTACCATTTTTATTTAATATTCATAATATTAATATGGAGTCAAGGAAAACAAAAGTTAAAACATGAATGTGTAATCCAAATGTTTGGACACTATAAAAGTATGATAAACTGGATTATCTTTATTTACTTTTATTTAAAAGCAAGTATTGTGTTCTGCTGGCAGCCTGCGGAGCTGGCAGCAGAGTCAATCAGTGAGGTGGGCCAGTCCTGGAGTCCGGGGAAGGCTCTGATGAGGGCTCTGCGTCGGAAGCAGAAAGGGGGCCAGGGCCATCTGGGAGTTATGGGCTGCCTCCAGAGCCTCCAGAATCAGACATCAGCAAGGCAGAGGAACAGGGTGAGCCTGTTCCCAGTGCGCACATGCACAGAGCTGCCAGAAGACAAGAACAGTTAAGACAAAAGGGACAACTCTGGAGTAGGGCTTGGAGATGATTGGCCCCTCCCATAAGACATAAAGGCATGTGAGCCTTTGCAGGAAGCAACTTTCTTAGTTCTGGTTGATTTAAATTCTGAAGTTCCATTTTGACTCTGTGCTCCATGTGGCCTTGTGAAGCTAATTGCCAATTAGGTCTTTGGCAGCATGTCAAGGGAGATAAAGGTGGGTGCTTATCAGCCTTATCCCGAAGGACTGTGGCAGACGTCTGTCGGACTCTTTGCAGAGTATTTGTGACTCATTACGGGCTGCGAATGAACATAATTCAGAGCCGTTGAAATAAAAAGAGGGTTTGGGGGATTAATTGTGTGCTTTTTACTGTCTCAGAAAGCCTAGGTCAGAACAGCAAGTTAAAAATATTTTTAACAGATTGGACAACCATTTGTCTGAAATGGTATAGGGTTTCCTGCTTGAGGAGGGGGTGGGACTGGAAAACCTACAAGGTTTCTTCTAGCTCTGTTATCCTGTTAAAAAAAATCATGCCAACCATGCTGACCAGAAGCTCTGATAGCAAAGGATGGGCCCTTAGCACCATGAATCCTCATATATATAAAAAAGCTTGGAAACAATCAGTCTCTGAGGTTTAAAGTGAGAATAAGCTTTGGAAATATGGTTATAAATATCAAGTCCAGCAGACCAATTCAGTAACAACATTTTCTGCACTGGAAATAGAACCACTGAGAGTGACAAGAGGCAACTAGGATCTGATTAGCTTTTCCTGACCTGGAACTATATTTCCTACTGGAACTATATTTCATCCCATTCTAGATAAAGGAAGGCACAACAAAAACAATGCAACATTCTAAGATACCACAATGCCAGGATTTTATAACTATGATTAACTGAATGAGACATTATGGCCTAATTTGCATGCTTTACTTATAATGAGTTGGATTGTACGTTACATCAAGACAAAAGACTTAATAAAACTTTTTTTGGAGGGGAATTATGTTAAATCCATAATGTCCATTGAATCCATTTGCATAATGAAATAATTGAAGTTCTTACATCATGACGTACATTGACATAAATGATGTAAAACATCAATTATGTCTTTAGAAACAATGAACCTGTGCATTCTTTTGGGGATAAAGAGTGAATGCAAATTCAGTTCTTGTTAAAAGTCTGTTTTCAAAAGGTCCATTTAATAAAAGTTTATGTTTTTTATTCCACCCAAGGAATGGAGTTCTATGGATAGATTACAAAGTGAGACAAAACACTGAAAAACTAAAACAACAAAAACAATTTTAAAAGGTAGACTACACAGGAAAAGTGTTACACAAAAAGTCATTATTCCATTGTCACGCAAGCATTTAAAATCAAAACTCATTATAAAAAGGCTGGGAAGAAACACACAGGTGTCATGTACGTATCATAATCACCTGGCTCAAATCAGATTCCTTTGAACAAAACTGGAGCCATGTTTTTATTGTTTGCATCTATCTTCCACCATATTCCAGAGCTCCCTGGAGGGGCTTACTTTGAGTATGGTTTAGTATTCTCAAAACAAAAATTTGGGGGCTGCTCAGTAAAGTAAAATATCGTAATTGTGTCCCAGCCTTTTCACCAGGGAGCTGGAAAAGAGCAGCAGACAAGAGCGCGCAGGATGGGTCTATGACAATTTGCCATGGTCAACTTGTCACGGCTAACTCACCATGGCCAACTCGCCACAGCCAACTTGCTATGGTCAACTCGTTGCAGGACAACTCGCCACAGGACAACTCACTGCAGGACAAGAATTACACTAATATCAAAGTAATAGTAGAAAAGAATAATTGAAGGATGCAAAAGGAGGGACAGAATGAAATGTGAATGGCAAAAATTAAAATAAATCTTATTTTAAATAATTAAATAGAATTGTTAAATTGTCCCGTAGCGAGTTGTCCCATGGTGAGTTGACCATGACAAGTTGTCCTGCAGTGAGTTGGCTGTGGTAAGTTTGCCATGGCGAGTTGGCTGTGGCAAGTTGTCCCATTCCATGCAGAACTGAGTAGAGGAAGTTCATCTGCTGTAATGGGCAATAAGCATGGGCTGCCAACCCTGACCCCACAGATAGTCTACAGACATACACCAGATTTTATCTATACTGAAACTGTGTTAGTTGCCACCAGCTTGAGCAGAAAAATGCTACAGCAACACTGGAAGGGTTAGTACAACTTAGTGTTGACTCATTCATGCATTGAAGTGAGGAAGGCAATGTCATATAGAGACAATGCAGAACAAAGATCCTGATAAGGCACGTTGCAAGCCAATCTATGCTAAGGTGACTTTTTTATACAATGGTAGAACATCTTGTTACTTGTATAGCCCAAAGTGCTTTTCCAAATTATTTTTCCAACATTGTTTATTCCCCAATATACAATTTTTTCCAGGCACTGGGAAACAATAATTTATAAAAGACTTGCACACTTACACAGCTGTGTAGTTGTAAATAAATATGCACCTTAGGGCAGGGGAGGGCAGGGGAGGACAGGGCAGGGCAAGGCAGGGAGGAGAGGAAGGAAGGAAGGAAGGAAGGAAGGAAGGAAGGATGAAATAACCTGCATGGCACTTCCAGCTCAATAATTAAGGGCTGTGATATGTGATCTCCTTATGAACATAAATGAGATGTGAACTTTCCCTTCTCTAATAGTTACAATACTATGTAAGTTGTCTCAAGATGGTTTGTTGCTTGAGGTGAAGAAGATAGTACCTCTGCTCCTTGGCAGCTGATGCAACTTCACCACTAGTGATGGGATCATTCTGTGTTACACTTCAGGAAGCAAGGGCAGGTCACATGGTGGACAACTTTGTATCAAATCTGCTGCTTAAAGCCACTATTTCCTTTGTCTAATATTATGTTTTGGGATTTGATACTTATCACATTTATATATTGGAGAAAATTGTTAAGGATGCCTTAGATGTAGGAACAACAAACCATTCAGTTCTAGATAGCATAACACAAGACTGCTCAGTGGAAGCCTTAATAATGAAGCTATGACTTAAATGCATGATGTGAAGAATAGAATCACTGGTGAAGAACCAATGATTAGAAACAGAAGACATTGTGGCTAGGTACTATCATAGGCAACACAACCATGTTCTGTTACAAAAACATGTTCTATTTGGTTAGTTCTGTTATAAGACCTAACAGAAGCAATTATTGCCAGACAATTCCTAGTAAAATAATATTGATCAGATCAGATGGCGGGGGGAAGCAGGAGTCTGATAACTTAGAAAAATTTGAAATTTTGCCACCAGATTAGCCTGGTTCTCCTCCTACAAAGAGTAGTAATTGAATAACTTAATAACACAATTATTGGTTTTGTTTTATATGGGGGATTAGTAGAGATTTTTGGTTGTACCGTGTCCAGCCTATACTAATTAGAGTGGTATCTAAAAACTGTGAAAGAAATAATAAATAATGACACGTCGTACCATAAATACAGAATACATTGCACAGTACAGGTAGTCCTTGCTTAATAACCATTCGTTCAGCAATCATACAAAATTACAACAGCGCTCAACAAATGGTATTTATGGCTGCCCCTCAAAGTTATGGCCATTGCAGCAGCCCCTTGGTCATGTGATCAAAATGCAGGCACTTAACAGTCTGCCCACATTTCTGACTGCAGCATGCACTTCAATTCCCACCTCCCACTATCTCCCCTCCACCTTTCCCCTTTTGGCTGCCTTCTAGTCTGCCCCCGTTTCTGTCCTACAGTCCACTGCCCCACCACCCCTGCTGCCCCAAGTTGACATTTGACATTTTTTTCCTCCTACTGCTGATAAGGCAGATTTGGCTTTGCCCTTTTAGAGCAAGCTTCTAGCCACACACAACCTTCCCAAGGCCTTGCAAAGGGCCAGGCCGAGCATGCCTCAGCAGCAGCAGCAGGAAGAAGACAGCAAAGGTCAGTTGGAGGCATCAGGGGCAGAGAGATGCAGGATGGTGGGGGTTAGAATGGTGAGAATGGTGGTGAGAATCAAACTGCTGACAATCAGCAGAATTAGCCTGCAATACTGCATTCTAATCACTGCACAACCACGGCTTTTAATATTAGTGCAATATCTTGAAAAGAATGCTCTTTCTCATTAGAAATACCTTTCCTCCCATTTCTTACTAAGCTCTAGATGAACATAAACTATGGAAGACAGGCTTGAAGACTAGGAGTACAAAGCCCACCCCCAGCACCATAATGGCAACTTGGATGTCTCAGCCCTTTTTCTTTCAGCAACTATTCAATTAAGAAAAAAAAAACCCACATATTTTCAAAACACATTAACTTTGATGCTAACTCTCAGTTTTGAACAGTCAACCGAAAGAAGTCCTGGGATCTATACATTTTGTACAATGTAGCTTTTGAAAGAGCAGCCAAGGCATTAAAGTATGAAATTAATATTCCATTATGTAATAAAAGTACTTCTGGGAAAAGAGAAAGGTTACTTATTTGAAGCCATACATTACGAGAGCAAATGGTTTAAGCCCCAAGAGCACTACAGGAGCATTACAGTCATAGGCAAGAGAGTCCCCTAAGTTTGTTCTTCTTCTTCTTCTTCCTTTTCAACTTCTGACATTCTACCCACAGATTTAAGCAGGTCAGCAACAAGTGTCAGTGTTTCTGCACCAAAGACCAACTGGTGAATCGTAGCATGAGCATGGTTGGTGACCCTCAGAAGATTTTGCAAAGCAATGTCCACATGCTGTTTCACTGCCCCCATATTAGTAGATTGGCCTGATCGCAGGCTTTCGTTCTCTACTTTGTAGCAAGTCAACTCTGCCTGAAGGAAGGACATTTCTTGTTTCAGCTTCTCAATATTGCTTTCTGCCTTCAGAGCTCTTTGGGTCATCGACTGAAGATTTTGCTCTGCCTGCTGCATCAATGCTTCCAAATCTTGAGCCTCTTTCTCCTCCTTGTTCATAGTGGCTTGCAGTGTCCTCTCAAGGTTTCGCACCATCTGGGTCTGACTTTCCGAGAAGTTCTGTATTCTTTTGATCTTTCTCCTCAGCATGGAGTTTTCCTCTTTAAGTTCTTGATAACTCAACTGTGAGGACACAAAATCCACTTCTTCAATAGGTTCTTCGTGGGAAGTGTAGCTTTCTGTGACTTTGGCATGAGAAGGGCACCCAGTGCAAGGGTCATTATCATTGAATGGCCATGAACAGAAAGTTTCCATTCCTGAAAGAATTGCTGAATTGTAATCAAAAGGATCACATTGTGTAACATTACAGATCCTGTATAAATGTGTTTTATCATAGGAAGAGGGTGGGAATTTTTCTCTCCAATCGTCATCATCATCTGATAAATGGGTAGAAACTGTTGCCTCCTTGTATAGCGGTTCCTGAAACTCCAAACTCAAGCCTAATGGTTCTGGAGACAGAGACACTTCTTCAAGGACAAGGTTCTGCCTGGACAATTTCTTCTTATTATTTCTGTTTTTTCCTTCATGTTGTCTTGATGTACCACGGTTTTTGTTTTTTACCAGCCCTTTTAAGGAAGATGCAGGTGGGTCATTTGAATTTTTCATCTGATTGTCTCCAGAGCTGCTATGATTCTTGACATGGTCTCCTGGAGTAGTTGGAACATGATGGTGAAAACAGGGCTGGATTTCTTCTTCATCATCTTTTAGGGCTCGGGCATGTGAGCAGCTGGCAAGAGGTGGCCGTGGCATTTTGGACAGACAACTGACATCTAGAACATTTGCATTCTTCCCAAGATAGCCCCAAGATAGCTCCCAGTTCTTCTCCACTGGTTAAACCAGCCCTGTCCACTGTAGAGCCAGTGGTGTTGGCTTCAACACTATTTAATGGCCTATTGAAGCATCTGAATTTAATCCTTGTATGTATGTGTCTCTTTAACAATGGAGGAAGCAGAAGTTACCATGATCTATGATGTCATCAGCTGTCAGTGCTTCATTTTGTGACTTCACAGGCTGGAGAGAAATGTATAATTAGAATAGCTCTCACAACATTTTTCTGCTAGCTGAAATGCTGAAGTGGAGTGCTGAGACCACTTGTAATGTGATCATATCCACAATTCCTTTAACCTTGAATAAATTACCATCCCTTCCCTATCTCCAGAACTAATACTGGCCCATTTAGAATATCTGATACTGACAGGTAGGTGAAACCTGATTTAATACAGGTTTCAGAAACTGCTCACCCTCTCTCTCTCTCTCTCTCTCTCTCTCTCTTTCTCTCTCTCTCTTTCTCCCTCCCTCTCTCCCTCCCCCCTCTCTCTGTAATGTCACTTTTATGTGAGTTGAACTGCTGTGTGACCCACAGCAGTTCAACTCACCCCTATCCTTGGAAATATTCAGCTGAGAATAACAATTTAAAAGAGATCTCTAGATTCCAACCACCCCACATTGTTGAGGATTCCCAAGAGAGAATCATTTTTAAGTTTATTTGGAGGTAAATCCAGAGGAAGAAGGAATTTACAGTATGTGGCATATATATTCAAATATTAATTTTGGCTGGTACAACTTCAGGCTGAAGTTAAACTTAGTTGCTGCTTTGAAAGAGTTTACTTTTGAACTAGAACAGGCTTAGGTTAAATCTGTCTTGACTAGAAATGATTTTTACAAGATGTTCTTCTCTATTCCCTTGCTTTTCTGTAATAGTGCCTTTGTTTTGTTTTTTCTTTCCAGCTTACGTTGTTATTCCACACTAAGTTGCATTCCTTCTCCAGACTCTAATAATTAAATCTCATCCTTTTTAGAGTGAAAATACAATAACCAAATACATGCCATTAAAACGATGCTTCTGTTTTTTTTATTATTAATTTGATCTAATTTTTATTTTTGTAAAATTCAAGGCAGTGTACATAATATTCCCATCTTCTATTTTTCTCAGAATAACAATCCAGGTGGGGATAACTCTCCCAAAGGTGTCCCAAAGGTGCTTTTCCAAAAGGCAACTGGACTTCCTTTGTTTTCTCCTTGAAAACATTTCACTACTTATTCAAGAACTTCTTCAGTTCTGGGGGGAAAAAAACAACAAGAAAAGGAAAAGCACCTTTGGGACACCCATAATCTGAATGATTGAGAATCTCCATAGACATTTTTCCCAAAGCTGGTTTTCATGCCATTGAGAAGATTTAAATTCATAACCTTCCAATTTCTAGTCCAGTACCTTAACAATTACCATGACTCTTTTGAATGTTAGTGGGTCCTGGCATTCTAACAATGGGATAGAATTAAGATCCTCAAGTAGTAAAATCTCTAAGAATTCTTTAGAGATTATATAATAGGAGAACTAGTTGAGGCAAGTTTGTAGAACAGTAATTAGATGCAGTAATTAAATCAACTTTTATTAGTACAAGAATAACACAGTGGGGGGGAGCAATGAAGAGAATTCACATCTGTGAATTCTACATTTGGTTGGGATGTAGTTTTTAAGCAGTTTTCACAGAAATTCCAAACCTAATGTTTGCCCAGGTTATTACTGTAGTATAAATAACATTCTGTTAGTCTATGAACAGAATACCACTGAACAGATCTCCATCTTGCCCAACATGGTATCCTTGAGTGGCTGTTTGGATTAAATCTCCCAGAATTCTTATGTTGGCTAAGAATTCTGCGTATCACAGTCCCAGCTTCCCTGACAAACGGGAAAATCAGCCATGGTGGCCCAGTGATTAGAATGCAGTATTGCAGGCTAATTCTGCTGACTGCCGACTGCCAGCATTTTGACAGTTCGATTCTCAGCAGGCTCAAGGTTGACTCAGCCTTCCATCCGTCCAAGGTCAGTAAAATGAGGACCTAGATTGTTGTGGACAATATGCTGACTCTTTAAACCACTTAGAGAGAGCTGTAGAGCACTGTGAAGCGGTACATAAGTCTAAGTGCTATTGCTATTGCTGTTTCAACAGGCTGGGGAGATGGCAAGATACAAATAAATGAAGCTATCAAAAAAAAATGCCAAGCATGTGTTAAACCAGGGTCTCGGTTTGTTCAGCCAAGCGGCATATGAAAAGTACATAGAGGGGAAAGTAACCAAATGTGTGTTTTAAAAAATAATTATAAATATACCAAATCTAGGCCAACAGTCTCCATCTGTCCTTACAGTCGTTATCAATAGACTGATCTCTTTAGGTTATCTCATGCCATTATGCTTAAATAGCAATTTTATAAACACATCTCTAATTGGATACATTGAGGAAAGGAGAGGGTGTGATTTCCCCCCCTCTCTTTTCGTTAATAGTCATTAGAAAAGTACCAAAAAAAAAGCCCACCCCCAAAACAAAACAAACGATTGGAAGCAAAACCATCTTCAGAGCGTGACTCAGAGCTATTCATAGCTCCATAAAGCCAGCTGCAGTATCGGAGACAGAAGGGTTCTGCCCGTATTATTATTTCAATTACCATCTGAATTAAAAGTTTGAGCCACGATCAGCCCACATGGTAAAGGGAAGGAGGGAGAAAAGGCAGACAAGCAAAAGAGGCTCACCAAGGCCTACTCGATGACACAATTGACATGTGGCAAAGGTAAAGTTCACAAAGACACAGCCTCCCCCACTTGCACACCCCTAGCAGAACAGAAAGTCAGGCTATGGACTTACATCTCAAGCAACATCCTGGATGTATCCTGGGTGGCAACTTGGGCAAGTAAGAGGGGCTTCTAACCTCTTCCCTGAACATCACAGCCTGCAAAATTTGTGGCTGCAGAAGCTATACCACTGTTTCTGGAGAAGCAGCTAAGGGGACAGAAAGCATAAGTTGAAAAGTGAAATCTCTACCCGAATCTTCAGATAATCATCCACAGTCTGTCATCTTGAGTCAATCAAACTGTAGAACACATGAGAGGGCATAGAAAGATCTTCATTTTAGCTAGAATCTCTGATTAATTTTTTAATCGGACTGTTCTAATTATGGAAATTTGCAGTGTAACTATTTACTGGGATGAGTTGATAAAGTTCATCTGGTATTCCCACTTATAGATGTAGAGGCATTATGCTACTCTATAATATGGCTCTTTTGCTTTTGGCTTAGCATTTGTTAGAACCCAGTCATTGTGGTTTTTAGCTCAGCCTTGTATGTGAACCATGCCATTATGTCTCGTTAAGCTATGGTTAAAACAGACTGTGTTTTAGGATGATATGCAAAACCACTGTCAAATGCACAGCTCCTGAACACTCACTCATTCAAAACACATTTTCTGTCCTTTCATTTACTGCACTGTATGGTTTATGGCTTGATGTACTAGGTCAACAAACAATAGTTAGGCCTACTATGTTGTAGTGAGAAGTGAAGCCCAGGTCACTCTCTACTTATTAGGTGCAGAAATCCAGATTTGGAAGTAAATGTAACACAGGTGGGCCCTCGTGTAGCATTTGAAAGCATCTTTATAAACCAAATGCATAAAACCTTGGAATTGCACAACAGTTGCTCTGGGAGCCCAGTAACAGTCACTGCTTCTTCAGGTTGTTACCAACAGATGCTACATGAGTGCTCTAGATCAGGGGTGTTAAACTCACATCATCATGGCGGCATCACGTGATATATCGAGACTATTTTTCCCTTCACTAAACCGGGTGTGGCCGTGGCCAGCACTTGACGCATCTGGCCCTTGGGCTCGGAGTTTCACAGCCTTGCTGTAGATGTTCCAAATCACATTTTTCTCTTCAAATCCAGATCTCTGCATCAGTGGTGGGTTGTTACCGGTTCGCTCCGGTTCAGGAGAACCGGTAGCAGTGGTGGGAGGCTCCACCCACCCACCCGGATGTCATCAAATACGATCTGCCCATGTACAAAAGCTTCTGCACATGCGTAGAAGTGGCGTGTGCACAAACTGGTAGCAAAGGTAAGTGAAATCCACCCCTGCTCTGCATACAGTAGTTGTACTCTTCCTGTACTGAAATGATAGTGAGGATCAAGCCTACCATTATGTAGAATAGAATAGAATAGAATAGAATAGAATAGAATAGAATAGAATAGAATAGAATAGAATAGAATAGAATAGAATTCTTTATTGGCCAAGTGTGATTGGACATACAAGGAATTTGTCTTTGGTGCATATGCTCTCAGTGTATATAAAAGGAGGGTGCATAAATGTAGGGTGACACAGCTAATCTCGAGGGCCATATATTTAATTCATTTGTTTAACATTTCATTTTTACTCAAATATTACAATATGATGTTTGCAACGTATCCTTGTTTTTTCAGCATTCATGCAGCAGTAAAAGAGAACAATCTGCTACAATTTGGTTTTGCAAGACAGCAAATTGGGAGCAATCATTTTGCCACCTCACATGACTCTCTCTGCCAGCGTAACACTCCCACTTCTCAAGAGGCACTTCACACAAATTATTGTTTGTGTGAAATCACTGTTGTTTGACTGCACAGGTCTTCCAAATGTTTGTACTGCCTGTTTATGCAGCACATCAAAAAGTTTGGCCATAACTGATGTGCTACAAAGCTGCTTTTGAGAATGAAAGGTACTTGGTGATTTGGGGTCTTTCAAGCAAGAGAACTTTTTGCAGTCACAATCCAAAGCTATTCAATAACTATTGCACATTTTCTTCCATAAGATGGAAATAGCATGGGAAACTCTAAAAATATGATCATAAAAGCCCTGTCCAGTACAATACCACTGAAAAAGAATAACAAGAAATCCAAGATGAAACCAGCATGGTCGCACAAAGCTCTTTCTGATAAATTGAAAAACAAAAAGGACAAGTACAAAAAATGGAAAGAGGGACACATAACTAAGGGAGAATACCAGCATATAACTCGAATCTGCAAAGATGAAGTCAGGAAAGCTAAGGCTCAGAATGAACAAAGACTTGCAACAAAAGTCAAAAATAATTTTAAAAACATTTCTTTCAACATATAAATAACAAAAAAAAAGTCAAGGAAACAATAGGTCCACTTAAGAGAGAAGATGGCAAGGAAGTAACAGGCAGTAGAGAGAAAGCAGAGCTGCTTAACTCATTCTTTTCATCAGTCTTCACACACAAAAAAATTATAGCCCAACCTACCAGAATCAAGACAGATTAGAAATAAAAATTAAAATAAGCAAGACAATAGTTAGAGAACACCTATCTGATCTTAATGAATATAAATCACTAGGACCTGATGATTTACATCCCAGACTTCTGAAGGAGCAGGCAGATGTTATCTCAGAACCATTGAATTATATCTTTCAAAAATCCTGGAACACCAGAGAATTACCTGAGGATTGGAAAAGAGCTGATGTGGTTCCCATTTTCAAAAAAGGGGAAAAAAATAAAAATCCAGGAAACTACAGACCAATCAGCCTAACATCAATCTCGGGGAAGATACTGTAAAAGATAATCAAAAAACAGATCTGCAAACATCTAAAAAGAAATGAAGTTATAACTAAAACCCAGCATGGGTTAAAAAGAGATCATGCCAAATCAATCTTCTTTCATTTTTTGACAAAGTGACTAAATTAATAGACCAGCGAAACACTGTGGACATAGTATACTTAGATTTCAGCAAGGCATTCAACAAAGTAGATCACCAACCTACTTCTTGGTATGTTAGAAAAATGTGGGATATACAACATCACCACTAGATGGATTTGTAACTGGCTGACAAACCATACTCAATGAGTCGTCCTTAATGGTAGTACATCTACATGGAGGGAAGTATGCAGTGAGGTGCCACTGGGTTCTGTCTTAATCCCAGTTCTCTTCATAAATGACTTAGATGACGGAATAGAACAGAAACTCACCAAATTTGCAGATGACACTAAGCTGGTAGGAATAGCCAACACCCCAGAAGATAAGCTTAGGATCCAAAAAGATCTTGACAGATTTGAACAATGGGCTATATATCCAACAACTTGAAAATTAATGTACAGAAAAGCAAGGTTTTACACCTAGGCAGGAAAAACGAAAGGTAGAAGTACAGATTAGGCGAAACCTGGCTCAAAAACAAAAACTGTGAGAGGGACCTTGGAGTCCTAGTGGACCTTCACTTAAATATGAGCCAGCAATGTGCAGCAGCAGCCAAAAAAGATAAGACAATCCTTGGTTGTATAAACAGAGGCATAGAATCAAAATCATGAAGTATTAGTACCACTTTATAAAGCCTTAGTAAGGCCGCACCTGGAATACTGCATCCAGTTTTGGTCATTACATTACAAAAAAGATGCTGAGACTTTGAAAAAAGTGCAAAGATATGAAGAATGGTTGCAGGATTTGGGTTTGGCTAGTCTAGAGAAAAGAAGGACAAGGGGGTGGGGGACACACATGATAGCAGTATTCCAGTATTTGAGAGGTTGCCACAAAGAGGAGGGGGTCAACTTATTTTCCAGAACAGGGCAGGACAAGAAACAATGGAAGAAAACTAATCAAGGAAAGAAGCAACCTGGAACTAAGGAGATACTTCCTAATAGTGAGGACAATTAACCAATGGAACAGCTTGCCTTCAGGAGTTGTGGGTGCTTCATCACACGAGGTTTTTAAGAAGAGATTGGACAGCCACTTGTCTGAAATAATATAAGGTCTCCTGCTTGAGCAGTGGGTTGGACTTGAAGACCTCCAAGTCCCTTCCAGCTATATTCTGATTGATTTATTGAAATGGTTGGTTCCCGCCTCCTCCCCTGAAAACTTAAAAGATGGAAAATGTGGGGCAGAAACAAGAAAGTTACAAAAGGAAGCCAATATTACCTAGACTCTGTAAAAAATTTTAATTCGACAAAGCAATTGTATATATGACAGTTAAGTAGAATGGGTAGTGTCACTCATTTTTGGTATGTCACTCATTTTTGGCATGCTGCCCCAGTTGTTTACATCTGATCCAATCCAGCTGATGGGATTTTGGAAGTAACATTCTCAATTCTGCACTGAAGGATGTCAGGGTAGGGAAGACTGCTCCTTCAGTGTTTGTGGTCTGCAAGATGCAAAGCCTTGGAAATGGAAGAGAAAATGGAAAATGGAATTTTGGAGGTGATTGCACATGTAAGCCTGATGATGAAAAACTACAAGGAAACAATCACACATTTCAAATTCAGATATCCATTTTTCCATGGAAGGATTTGTGAATTTTGTAAAAATTGATCTGAAAGGTTGATTTATCACAGTAAACATCAGGAAATATAGCACAAGGTGTTTTCCACACAGTACGCCTACGCCATATTTAGTGTCATTTTTTTTCTTTCTGAGGATCTGGTACTAAGTCCATCTCCTTACTATATACTCTGTAGACTTTTGCTTTATTCAGCTTTTTCTAAACATGTTGTTTTTGGAAGAGATGTTTAAGCAGTTGAAAGGCAGGGGAAAATTTAAATGTACTAATTTGTTACAATTCCTCAAGTAACCTGCGTCACTTAATTGGAGACAAAGAATATCCAATGCACCCCAATTCTTACACGCAGTTCTTTTACCTCATTTTCTCCCTGTCTGTGAGCCTTTTCATCTACGATCACAAGAGGATTTCTAATCCTTAATTTGCCAATAAAGTGATTCTCTACCTCTCTTCTCTTTCTCAAATAGGGATCGCATTTCACACTAAGCAACAAAGTGGTTTATTTCATTTTGCTTTATGAACCCCCGATACTGTGAGTTGATGAATTAAGTTTTATGGTTTAGCATATTACTTAAACACATCCAGCTGTGGTTTGTGCACTAAACCAAGTTAATAATGACTTAGTGTGATATTTGATCTTAGTCTTATTTAATACGCTATCTCTATTATCATAATTAATCAGTAAGTATGTAAGTTAAAGTAATACCAGTAAGTTTTGAGTAGCTTTCATGCTTTTGAGCAGCCTTTGATTTCATATCTAAATCCCACTGGAGAAGCTTTTTTTTATACTTATCAATTCATTCACATATTTCATCTATTATGCTGCAAAGAATTTAGAAAGAAATGCAGTTTTAATTTAGCAAACCAATGGTGAAAGTACAAACAGACATCAGTGCAACATCTAAATGGAGGACAACTCAGCATAAACACTGAGCTTTGGACAGCATGTAAGAATGCAGTAAATAGGGACAGTCTTCAAATAATTTCATAATGATTCACAAAATGGCAGAATTTGTTGATCGTGCCTTGATATCATGTGGTGGAAAAGGGGAAATCAATGTCTGAATTTACAAACTAGATTTTCTCTAGCTTGCTACATGTATCCTATTGTGTATTACGGTTTGGATATAAGGATTTATGTCTAAATATGATGTGCTTTTATTTAATATATCGTGAGTAAACAAAACATCGCTTATCACATGTTCTCAGACACTGTGTCACCACCTGTGACAAATATTTAGCAGATTATGGCTACAATAGACAGATGAAACTGGACAATCACAGCCCATGCTGTCTTTTCTAGCTGTTCGTGTATGTACATGTGTGTGTTATACCAAAAGTCAGGGTTCATAAGCTAATCACAATAGTTTTTTTTTATTGTTTTCAGAATGTTAGCATACTTAGGAATGTTCAAAGGTCATGCAATCAAATGAGAAAGGAAGTGTTTAAAAGAAAACCACAAGCAATTTCAGTATTGTCTGCTCTACACATGAAGAGAGAAAAAGGCAGGAATTAAGACAAAAAATTGACAGAATACTTAGTTACAAATCAATTTTCTGTTTGAACTTTTGTACAGCCATTTATTTAAAAAAAATCATATGAATAGAGCTTTTTTGTTGCCAGTTTCAGTAGTGTGAATTCTAGGTGCTTCAGGAGAGGGGGGCTGCAAATATCCAATCTATAAGTGAATGGAATTTGTATTATAAAGCTAATTGTCTGTCCCAACTTTTCCTCAGCCAATGCTGTTCACCTGTATTAGATTTTAAATTTCCTAATTCTCAGTTTTTGGCTATCCTTACTTAAAATTATGAGTTGTCATACCTCCCCCATGTTGGAGAATCTATTCTAAGCTTCCAGACCTGATATATTTTTTCTGTTTCTACTGCAGAAATAAAGATGTCAGTGCCAGCCAGAGTAAGCCAAAATAGAGTGGAGGTAAAGAAGCAAAGGGGCAGAACACTCGCTACATCTAATGTTTGCCAAATTATATAGAGGATAGAAATATGTCTCATTAGCAGAAATGACATTGCCCTTTCCTCCACCCAGCAGATCAATCAATGTGCCATCAAGCTGGTGTCAACTTTTAGCAACTACATAGGCTTTTCCAGGGTAATGTATTTTGGAATGTTTTCCTAATTCCTAAAAACCATTTTACCACTTCTGTGTTTGCCGAATCTTCTCCATACCATTTCTGCTATGCTTGTAGCTGTGAACAGGAAGAGATGTTTGTTCTTTGCCTTGCGTGGAGGAGAGCATTACAAACTCAACTCTTATTTTTTATTTTTATTTTTCTCCTTACTTCCTGGAATTTTTTATTTTCACCTTTCAGGCACAATAGTCACCTAACCTTTCAATTGACCACCTGCCTAGGTTTAAAACAGCTTGTGCTCGTTCACAGGAAAAACCTAGATTGATTAGAAAGGAGGATGGTAAAGTGGACTCCTGACAAGCTTTTGTTTTCTTTCTATCAAAGGGATGGAATTTTGTTAAGGAATTTTGTCAACTCAGAGTGCAACGGGGTGGGAGCCCCACACCTGACCAATTTGAGGATAGCACAGATGAACACTGGCTATAAAACCAACTCATTTCCCTCCACACAAACAAGGAAAGCTCAGTGAAGTGAAGAAGGGAGAGGCAAATAGGCACAGTTGTGATTGTGTTTTACCCTGGATTTAATGGTCCTGAGAATGGCTGCATCATAACTGAAGTAGCCTTAGATTCCCATCTTGTGAAATTTTCATTGCTTGTTATCTTTTTGCTATTGAGGTAGAACTAAAGCTCAGCACCTGCTTCCCATTGGCCAATTGTGCTTCCAAAAACTACCCAAGGGGCTATAAGTCAGGAGATGGCACTGTAATTGAGAAGTGTGTGTGTATGTGTGTGTGTAATTAAACAGTACTTGTGTCAGTATGGCATTCCACCATCACCCTAAATCAAAAACAATGGTAAGCAATAGAATATTTTTAACTACAAATGGATTTTACTAGGAACTATCACATTGCTTTCTTGAATATCTCACTAATTGATGCTATAAAAACATGGTATATTAAATCAATTATAATTGGCTGAGTTCATACGGGCTTCCCTATCTATAAAATTCAAAATGTCTGTTGATATATACAACTCTTATGGCCTGGGGCCTGCATATCTGGTGGAATGGCTTTCCTTGATCATCCTCTGTGGTTTTTTGAAGCTTCTAATCCAAAGGGAGACTCCTTTAGAATCAATTAGGAGCAAGTTTTATCAGAGGTGGAAGTAGATTTCTGAAATCCCTTCCTACTAGAAATTTAGATCATGGTTTTCTCCTTAAAAAACTTATTTTTTAGCCCAAGCCTCCCCATCAAAAATATATTACTTTAAAATTATTACTAGGATATTTTAGGATTGAAGCCATGAATGTTTTATTACTTATATAGTATTATTATTTATAGATGTTATAATAGTTAAACTATATTGATGCTTTATTTGCAGTTTTTGCAGTTTTTATATTTATACTATGAACCATAGTTGGCAGGCTTTGTTGGAAATGAATGGGGCAGAATATATTAAATAAATCAATGTATAAATCATAAATATAATGGTTTAATATAATATATGACTGCAATCTTAAATTTGTTAAAACATGAACATGTGCATATGGTTGACTCACTTCAGCTGGACTTTCATAAAGCTTTTGACAAAGACCTAGGCTAAGAGAAGAGACCCTCTAATGACTCAGTAATTTGTTACTGAGAATATATAAAGAAAATAGAGAGCAAGATTTCAGTTGTGCTTCTAGTGGCAGAAGGAAAACACCTAGAGCATTTCAGAGACTTGAATTGGGACCATTGCTTTAAAAAGTATTCATAAGTGATGTGAAGAATAGAGGGATGAACTGTGGGATGGCTAAGAGTGTCATATTTCATGATGGTATCACTTGACTGACTTTGACTGAACTAAAAAAAAAAAAGGAAAGCGCTAAATAGGTCAGACCTAATTAGTATTATGATTGAAAACAACCAGGAAATTTCAAGGCTGTAAGATATAACTGAAATGGTCACAAACAGCATTTTGTACTATTTTTTAAAGAAAACCACATAAACATAGCAAGGTAGTTCAGTCAGGGTGGAACATGACTCAAGAGAAATATTATCTATCATACAAACAAAAAGAAAATAGTTTCTTCACATGGAAGGAATGGTGTAAACTTGTTAAGAAGTGTAAAGTGTAACACCTATTGGGGAGAAAAACACTAATTTTTTATACATGGCGATGGAATCTAAACTGGTTGTGGCAAACCAACAAAGAGCATGCAGGTTTGTGGTAGACTATGCGGTGACCAGGATAGAGATTATGGCTGCTAAGGGGAAAAAAACATATTCTATGTTCATGAACAATAGAAAAGAATTGAAAATAAAGTGTTAAACAAAATCATTATCATATTGGCAGAGTCTGGAATACAGCTTTCATTACCCCAATTTTAAAAGAATATTGTAAAGCTGGAAAAAGACAAATGAAATTATGTATTCACACCTTAATCACAAGAAGACTATCACACTAATTGATTATGTCAGTGAAAGGCAGAAATTTTTTGGACTTGAGATTTTTAACACTAGGTAAGGAAAAGGTAGTCAAAAAATAAAACAAGGGCTTTATGTTTTCGTGCCATATATATTTAACACTCTGAATATTCAGAATTGTGTGAGTAATGGTTCTTTCACACCAGAATTCAGAGCCAGTTCAAAAGCAGCTCCAGATGTCTGTCTTCCTACAATGTTGGCAAAGTTAAAAAAAAACAAAACATAAAATTGATTTCTCTCTTGTGTGGCATAGATTTTGTTTAAGCCATGTAACTTCATTTTTATGCTGGAGGAAACTCTTGCCTTATCCTTTTTCTCTGGACCTCTGCAGTTTAGGTCCTATCAAAGAAAGAGTAGTTTGATACCTTTGCAGTTCCTTCTACTTATCCTAAATAAAAATCAAGTCTGAAACTGATAGACTTTTGTCAATTTCTCTCTCCTTTTCCAAAATCAGAGGAGTTGGCACGCACTGCAGGGATGTGAATCTCTTTGTCTTTATTGGGGATTAAAAATAAGGGGATTTTTATTGCTGTAGAACTGGTAGGAATTTGGGATGAGGTAATGGTTTTTGCTGCTTTTTCTCAACATTGCAAACTGGAAGAAGAAAATGCAATGATAGCTTTCCTTCAAACTGCTTCTAAACTTTGGGGGGAATGAAGGTCGAAGTTTTGTGGAAGTTCCTAGGGCAAGAAAGTCATCTAATTCCTAATGGCTGTACCGCATGACTCTTGAAATAAATTTGCAATGGTCAAAATATACTGATGATCCACCAAGGCACTTATCATCCTCTGTTTTGAAATTTAATTGCTATCAATCCAATCCAAACTAACTAATAAAAAATGGAAATTTAAATCTCAAACATTTGGAGGAACAATAGATTTCTCACCCTTGGTGTAAAAGAATGGATAACTTGTCAAAAACAGGGATGATTTACGCTGTTAGATAAGTTGGATCTGATTTTCTAAATTGAGTCTGGTCAACTGCAGTTTAAAGCAATTTCACACAGCAGAAGCAACAATAAGTTCACATGCTATTATTAGCATAATCTGGTGACAGACATTTGTGGGTTGGCGAAGATATTTTTATCATATACATATATATGGAGCATTCTGGGAACATTTACAAATAAAGAACTGATTTATAAGGAAAAAATGGTCCTATTCCCTGCTTCGTGTGATTGAATTAGCTACAACCAGGCAAAGTTAAAACACAGTAAATTCAGAACCTGCATAGGAAAGTAATTATTAGCTGTTTTGTGGTTAGCATGACTTCCTTAACAGTGTAGTGGACATAAGATTCATTGTCAGAGAAACTGAAATTCCAGATAATGTCCAGTTATGTGTGAGGTTTGAGCAAATGTTTATTTTGCAGTTTTGGTTTTCATCTGCAAAACGGAACAAATAATAATTATGCCACTAATACCATCTTTCATTGAGAGAATCTTCCTCTTTGTGTTGGTGGCAGCAGAGAAATGGAAAGAAGAAAACATAAAAAGTCATTGTGCCTTTCCCCTTCATTTTTGATTGGTTGCACTGCAATTATAAGTTAAAATACAGGGCAGGAGGATCAAAAATTACTGTTTGGAATAAATACTTCTTGTGCTTCTACTCAGCCTTTTATTCAGTATCATTAGTTACTTTGAATTTTCTGGATATGAACTTGCTCTGTGTGTCCTAGCAGAGATTCACAGTGTCTGAGTTTCCATAATATGAATTAAAACAATGGGTGCTCCACAGAGGTGGACAAAACCTTAATAGGTTATGTGAATTCCAAAAGACATAGACCCCAGCATCTTCTGTGGTCTCTTATTTCTTTGATGTCAATCAGAATCATGGCTATACAAATACATAATGGAGGCCAAGTCATTCTGGAGTTAACCCGATTTTTCACCATCTTAAAGACACTCCAAAAATGTTTCAGTGTGAAAAGTATCCATTTTTGTAGCAAATGAAGAGCCAAATTGATCTAGTGATTAAGGCACCCAGCTAGAAAGCAGGAGACCACGAGTCCAAGTCCTGCCTTAGCCATGAAAGCCAGCTAGGTGACTTTGGGCCAGTAACTCTTTCTCAGCCCATGCCATCTCACATGGTTCTTATTGTAGGGAAAATAGGAGGAGGAAAGTGTGTTGGAATGTCCGCTTTGAGTTATTTATAAAAATAATGAAGGTGGAATGCAAATAAATAATATATATAAAGTGATGGTGTCCAGTGCTGGAGATCTCACTTAAAAAAAGATATTGATAAGATTGAAAGAGTCCAGGATGGGCAACAAAAATGGTGCAAGGTCTGAGGGACAAATCATATCAGGAAAGATTGGAGGAACTGAATACATACAGTGTGAAGGACAAAAGGAAAAGAGGAAACACGAGTAAAGCCTTTAAATATATTAAGGATATGAATAAGCTTCTAGAAGGTAGTATTTTCAATATTAAGCAAAAATCAAGAACTCGGGGGCATAATCTCAAACTGGCAGGAGGGAAGTTCAAAAGTAATGTTATAAAGTATTACTTCACAAAAAGAGTAGTGGAACCAACTTCTAGTGGAAGTAGTGGGTCAGTAATAATCAGTAACTAAGTTTAAACATGCTTGGGTTAAACACATGTCTATCAAAAATTAAAATAAATAAATAAAAATATTTGTTTATTATTTAAAATAATGAATAAATTAAAAATTAAAAAGAAAACAGACAAAAAAGTCAAAAGACAAACTTGATGGACCATTGCATCTTTTCTGCCATCTCTTTTCTATGTTTCTGTGTCATTTTTTCTTCTCTTGTGTTCATCTCATCGCCTTTCCTTCACTAACCTCCCTTTTTCCATCCCCATCAGAATTACTCTTTAAAATATTTGTTCTCTCTCTGCTGTGTAATTATTACCATTGTCAGAAGCTCTATAGAGAAGGCCTCATGCATCAATGACTCATTCCTCTGAAGGCACCATTTCCAACAGAGAGGACCTTTAAAATCCTCTCTTGGCACCTGATTTTCCCCCCTCATTTCAACCTCTCTTATATAAGCTGTGATGGGTCAGACAGTTCCTCCGTCTAGAACAGAGGTCTTCAAACATGGCAGCTTTAAGACTTGTGGACTTCAACTCCCAGAATTCTCCAGCCAGCTATGCTATGCTATGCTGGCTGGAGAATTCTGGGAGTTGAAGTCCACAAGTCTTAAAGCTGCCATGTTTGAAGACCTCTGTTCTAGAAATTGCCCTGATATTGTAGGCCAACATCTCCTTTCTGCTCCCTGTAATAAAGACAATTCTGAGGAAAAAAAGGAATGGCAAACTCTTAAGGATTTTTTTGCTTGGTACTATTTCTTACTTCAACTTTTTGCACAAGGTAATTCTGAGGATGGATCCCAGGGAAATATGGAGTTATTTAATAAATAAATATATGAAATGAGATGGAATGGAATGCTTCTAAACAGAAAGGAAAGTTTTATGGCATTACTCTCATGGGAGAGTAATAGAGGAAATACCGGTAGACCTTGTCTTACAAACATTTGTTTAGCAAATATCTGAAGTTATAAGAGCACTGAAAAGAATGACTTATGAATAGTCCTTGCACTTACAACCATCACAGCATCCCTACAGTCATGTGATCAAAATGTGGGTGCTTGGCAACAGGTATGTATTTATGATGGTGGTAGCATCCCAGGATCACACAATTGCTATTTGCGACTTCCCGCCTCACGTCCTGCAAGCAACAAGCAATTTGGGAAGCCAGATTCACTTATTGGCTGCAACTGCATGAATCACTTAATAACTGGTTGAGCATGTGCAACAGATATATGCATATAGAACTGGAATTATGTAAAGTAGTGCATCAATACATGATAGGGTCTTTGAATTTTACACCTGCATACAAATACATACCTACTTATTTTTTAAAAAATCATTTATGATCCCCTTGATGAATCAGCACAATGAGAAGTTATTCCCACAGGGAGAAAAATGGTTGACAATGTGCATTAATTCTGATGTAAACCCCATAGTGTATTCAGTGGGGTTATTCCTAAATCAATGTGCATAAATTTGCAATATTTCAGAGTATAGTTTGGGTCAGTCCCTTTGTATCAATTGTACTTTTATTTTATTTTATTGATGTATAAACTACCTCAGTCTGAACTGAGTCTGAATAAAGCACGTGAATGAAACAAATAGAATTACCTCAGCAGTTAAAATAATCAATTAACAGTCCAAACAATCACAATAATTAGAATTTATGTGCTCCTCAATTTTCCTAGGGTCTGAAAACCCTCTGAAAGATGATAATTTTAAAGGCTTTTTTAAACTAAAGGAGGATGGTTGTTAATTCCACTTCTAGCAACACCAGGTTCCAGAGCATGAGAGCTACTACACCTGTCTCCTTTTTGAAGTTCCCTCAACTTCTCATTGGGGCAAAATCCTTAGCAGGCCTTCTTTGATGTTTGGAGTAGATGAGCAAAATGTAACTTGGCAGGACATTGCCTGATGTCCTGTGTTATGACATATAGATGCTCCATAGCAATATGAAATGCTATTAAGAACTGCAGTTGTGCAAAAACTAAAGAAGCATCACAGAGGAATTAAAGTGCTCCACTGTGATGATACTTGTCACTTAAGTTCTGTCTTCCACTGACTCTATTCAATGCCGGTTCTTCTATCCCTTGGAAGCTGCCACCAATTTATGTGGATAACAATCCAAGTTGCAGGTTGATAACACAATCCATTTTTTAAAATCACGAACCAAAATGTAATTGATTGGCATTTCAGCAAATAGATTGCTGAATAGCAAATAAGGTTAAATAGTGCATGTATTTCTCTCTAATTTTCTTAATAAAAACAAAACATACTTCCACAACCACCACTCTCCTCCTCCTCCTCCTCCTCCTCCTCCTCCTCCTCCTCCTCCTCCTCCTCCTCTTTCTCCTTCCCTTTCCCCTTCTCCTTCTCCATGCAATTTTATATCATTAACCTTTCTTCATATATTTTCTCTGTCTGCATTCGGAACACCTAATGCTATTGTACATAACATTGTGTTAAATGGACATAAAGTCCATTTGCTTTCACAATATGCCACAATTGGAAACCCTAATTATATTTAGGCCAAATTCCCTCTTATACATATAATTAATCATCATAACGTCAGAAGCAAATGCATTCGGTGTTTGACTGTATAAAATGCCCCATAGCTTAAATCAATAATATTAAATGATTTTATCTTAGGAGAATCTGGTCATTTAATCCTCTGTAGTATATGCAAAATTCAAAATTTAGAATGTCTACTTGTGAAACATTTCAGTTGTGCATAGTTCCAAAAATGAAACATTCTTAGCCTGTGCATCTCCATAATACAAAGAAATGCATATATTTAAACATGCCTATGGACAATAGACATTAGCCATGCATATACTGTAGAAGATTACAGAACTTGCCAGAGAACATATTTGAAGGCACAGATTGTGGAAAGCTGTACTATGAGTTTCCATAGGACTTAAAAAAAAGTAAAATCACAACTAAATTTATTCAGTTTTATATAAAATTAGATAGATGATTAAATGACCTCCCACATGCCAGCAATGTAAGATAAGATAACCAGTCCCAAGTTCTGAATCCTAATTATCTGACCATACCTGCAGAATACCAGCTATTCAGCAACACCCGTGTATGCGACACATTTTAGGTTGTATTTTATTGCTATTGTTTTATATTTTGATAATATATTGTATTTTACCTTATTTGAAAGCCACTAAGAGTCTCTTATATTATCAATCAACAAACAAATATCTTGTCAACAGAAAAAATTATCCAATATATATATATATATATATATATATATATATATATATATATATATATATATATATATATATATATATATCAGCATTGTCTAGTTTGTCCATTGTGAGTTATTTTGGGCAGAAATAATCTGGCCATATTAGTTCATACTTTAGACACTTTTCAATAGAATTGTTGTAAGGATTTTCTGGGGACTGCCCTTGAAAACAATGTGAATACTTCATCTGTGGCTGACTACCACAGCCAGCATTACTTTTGTTACAGTCAGATAGAAATACATTACACTGATTCCAAAGGCATCTTTTATTTTTTAGATTCCTTATCATTAAAAATAATAGTCCTACAGTAAGTTTTTGGAATAACTATTCACTGTAGATCAAGTAGTGTTCCCCTTTAAAGCATAAAGAGTTGACAATCAAAGATCTGAAGGAATGTCTGTCTCTATATCAGCCTGCCCAGTTTAAGTAGCCTGAATTATATAAGAGAAAAACTAGTTTTGACACCCAAGGGGGCATTGCATTGCATTCTTTTTCACATCAGTTCAAAACTTTTTTTGCTTGCTTAGCTGTTTTAAAGGATGACTCTGATAGCGTCTTTATCATATTTGCTACTTCTTCTTGGTTTTAAGGGTCCTTTTATCAGTTTTTCTATTAATTCTGTATCCCATTATGATTCTAAGCATACTCTCACATTACATTCTGTTATATTCAAGGATGAAGGGAGGTGTAACTATGGTTGCAATAAAAAAATACTTGAAATTAGCAAATTATATTTAGTTGTCCATTTCTTGCTACATTATAGTCCGGAGCTCAGTCTGAGACCACTGATGCTGTACTCCCACTATCTTCACTCATTATATCTTTTTTTAAAAAAGACTCCTTTGAATTCTTTAAAGAAACGCTGGCAGTTGATGCTATTTTAGATGCTATCACATGTGAGGATTTACTTTTACCACCACTAAAAACAGCTCAGTGATTGATTTTCAGAGCACAAAATAGCCTTCTCCAGCCTGGTACCATCCAGATTGCTGGAATCAATTCAGGAGTTGCAGTCATAGCACATCTGCGATATACCAGGTTGGGAAAGGTTGCTCTAAAGTAAGAAAATAAAATAATAATAATAATAGAAATGGGTCACTGTATGTTTGGCACCATGTGCATCTGTATGTTTGAGAGATGGAGAGAAGATGAATTCAGGCAAGTTCTAATCCAAGAAAGAATGTTGGTATACCTATATTCTATGAGTACATTGACATTTTTGATCCGGTCTTCCCATGAGAATCCTATGAGCCCCCTGCCAAAAAAAAAAACACCAAACCTTTAGTCTCGGCTAATCTATTAAAATGATTTCAGACTTTCTAAAATAACTTGAAAACTGCTGTTTAGAAAGCCGTACCAAAGAACAACTGTCCAGACAAGGAAGAACAGAGACGCCAAACTGATCTTTTTACAAACTTGTATTAAAACATGGTTTACTGTTGTTTTGATGGAAACGTATCAATAAAGCAAACAAATATTCTTAAAATAACATTCTAAGTAGTGTAGCATCTCAAAGATTTCTGTTAACATAAATTTTTATAAATGGACCAGAGCCTTCCCAACCCCCACCCCTTATTAAGCTTTTGCTAGAACAAAAGCAGCGATGCTCAGAATTTCAGCCAACAATAGATTATGTGCTTTAACTGAAACAGATACACAGACATTCAGTATACCCTTGTTTACCCAAACAGGCACTGAAATCACATCAACTTCGTGATAAAGCAAATACATGGTACATAAGTGTCACAAATTATCTCTTACCTGTTCTGAAGCCAGTTTATTCCATCAGAGTCCTGCAAAATCCAGCTAACAAGGGAAAGGAGAAGAGAGCAATGTCTGTATCCCATTCAGTTTCATTTTTATCCCCTAAAAGTGTTCCCTTTCTGGGTCCATCTTTTTTGTCAGATTTCCAAGTAATTCACTATAGTTTCTTCTGCTCTTGATCTTCCTCCAACTTTCCTTCATTGTTTTCTCAGTCTTCTCTTCTCTTCTTCGTTTGATAGTTTCCTGATTTTAACATGCTCTATTAGGTGTTCCCACTTGCAAATTTGCAGCCCGGTCTTAGGCTTTTCAAACAATATTTTTTCTAGTTTTTCTTTGCCTTTCCTCCTCACCTCCTACCCTTTTGCCTTCTCTTTTACACTCCTGCTGTTTCATTCACACTTTTCTTTCAGGGTTTGTTCTTCCTCTTGCTTTTCTCTGTTTTTCTTTTTCACTCCTTCTTTTCAAATTGCTTGCTTCCCGTTATCTGATTGCTGTGCAGTCTGTAACTAAGAAGTCAGCAACTCCACTAAAATCCAACAGCCTTCCACTACTTTAACCCATCCCTGTGTGTGATCTCAAAACCATGGATACAAGCTGCAGATGCAGCAATGGGGAATGATAGGAGTACAATCCAAAGCAGTGGAAACAGTAGTGGGAATGCATAGAGCACCAAGTGTAAAGCCCCAAGCATCTTAGCACAGAATGCTCTGGTCTGAAGAAGTTTGGTGTTTCTTTCAGAAAATGTATAGATAAATGTGTTTCTTGTGCTTTCCTATTTTTTCTAACTGTTGCAACATGAGTCTGTTCTGTAGTAGTAGAGATAAAAGTAAGTTCTACTGTATTTCCAGAACCTTCTCCCTGGATGCCTTAATGTGACATCATGACCCAGGATTAACTCAAATCAATTGGTATTTGTGACAGAAAATTCAAAGGTAATTTGAATTTTGAATAATAATATAGAATAATAATAATATGAAAAATATAGAATAGAAAAAGTGCCCCAAGGGTGTTATTAGGGCAAAGATTTTGGTTTTCTTCATAGCTTCCTCAACCATAACCAAACAGCTTTTATGAAAATATTTGTTGAGTAGTTCTGTACAGAATATGGCATATTGTAAGTTGTATTTTCTGTTTTAGAGCAAAGTGGTGAAAAAAGACTCAGGAATGGTCAAAGCAATTCTGCCTGGAATTGGAAGCTGAACCCTGATTGGAGCTGATTAGCCTAACCACAGGCTAAGCAAGCCAACTTTGGAAACCTCACATGATTGTAGTCTAATGTTATAATTAATTTATGTGTAGATGTCAGAAAACTTTTGACTAATCACGAAAAGGATGCAAGTTTGGTTTTCCCCTTTTTGCAACTTAAAATTTTGTTTCTCGTACTTCACTATTCCTCCTATCCTACAATACCCTTCCCTACCCAATTCTCGCATTTCACTCACATGGAGCCATGCAAACCTGGCTCCATCACAGGTACTGTCATATGCATGTTGTAAATGATCAAATACCATAAACCCATATATTAAATGTGTATATCCATAAAATAATTTCTATAACATGTGCTTTCAGATGTAGCTATTAATTATTGCATTTGGTATCATTACTGAAATAATACTTTTTCAATATAATATTTGCACATTTGTACTTTTCATTTATATGTGATGCCCACTATATTTGTTAAGGCTGCAGATACCAGTGTCCTGCCAGTCTGATGCCCAATTAGAGACAATGGGAGTGGCTGGAGTGGTATATGATTGAATTGAAGAACCCAATCAATTAGTGATGTAACATTTCCATATTTCAACATTCAGTCTCTAAAACTACAACACCAGAATAACAGAGTTGGAAGGGATCTTGGAGGTCTTCTAGTCCAACCTCCTGCTCAAGCAGGAAACCAATACCATTTCAGACAAATGGTTGCCCAATCTCTTCTTTTAAAAAAAACCAGAGCAGGAACATGGACAGTTTTATGGATTAGCTTCTTCCACCAGTTGGTAGATTTTATTTATATGGCTGCCTTTCTCATGTGATATGACATCTCATATGACATCTCATGTGATAGGCAGCATTCATACAGGATACAAGAAGTTGCCACGTACAGTACAGTTTTAAAATGCCCTTTAGTATTAGTATCTTGTATATATTAACTTATGATTCATAGGAAAGAAACTGAATACCAATTTACCACTAGACTTAATCTTGAAGAGCTCCAATCCCTCTGAGAGATCAGTTGATAACGTTCATTTGGGTTTCAGCCCTTGAAAATTTTTGATTTCCATACTAGTACTAGAATAGAATAGAATTTTTTTTGGCCAAGTGTGATTGGACACACAGGAATTTGTCTTGATGCATATGTTCTCAGTGTACATAAAAGAAAAGATAGATTCATCAAGAATCATAAGAGTTAATGATAGTCATCGGGTAGAAATAAGCAATCAGGAAATAATATCAATATAAATCGTAAGGATCCAAGCAACAAAGTTACAGTCATTCAGTCATAAGTGGAAGGAGAAGGAGTGGAAAGAGATGGAAGATTATGGGATTGCATGACTTTTACATTGTACGGTTTCATAACTTTTTCCTGATATGTTCTCTTATGCTTAAAAAAGACCTTTGTTTTCTTCAGAAATGTTGAGCAATGTGTGCTGTTTGTTCTCTAACTGTCACTAAGGTTTCTGTTCTTCAATTCTTCTTCTTCTATATCTTCATTTTAGGTCTAAAAAGTAATTGTTTGTTTGATCTTCAAGCCCATTCAATGTAATTACTTTTAGCACATCTCCCATCTATATTTTCTAGTTTAAACATGCTTCTAGAGCTAGAAATCCCCTGCATTAATTAATTAAGTAATTTTGAAATTCAAAGTTGTACATATTATACACTAAGAGAATAAAACTCAGTGTCTTGCACACTGAAAGTTAAAACTATCCCTAGTAAAGTGCTCATTGAATTCCAGCATAGCTACATATATGATGCATAATAACATGTAAGTTTCTAATTTCCACACTGTTACGAGGTTGAAGGCCTCAGGATGAATCTTGCATGGACCATTCTAACCACATACTGATGTAAAACAAGATGCTAGTGATTATCCATAAGAATCTATATACTTTGAAACCCGAAGACATACTACCTGAAACATTGTCTTCTATATGGGTTTACTCAGCTTAATACAATACTCATAAAACATCTTGTTCCATACATTTTAATTTCAGAAACTCAGCTGGTTAGGTTGTGGGCCAGGCCTTTTCATTGGTGAGTTTAAAACTATATTTCCCTTTTTCAGGATGTGTAGTTGGTTCTTTCTTTTTCATCGTTAGAATAAACTTCCTCTCGACTGTTGTTTTTCAGATGTGTTAGATTACAATTTCCATCATCCACCAGTTAGCATGGGTTGAGATTATTAACTTTAAGTGAATGATCAAGACATTATTATTTCTCTAGGGTTTCAATCCAAGTTATTTCATATTTTATGTGATACTATATCATATTTTACTTGTAACTATATTGGAAATTGCTTTGAGAAGCTATTTTAGCTGAAGGATGAATATGAAATAAAAAATAAATGTAAGGCAATCCAGAAATCAGGATGTACTCCTCTGCCTGCAAACATACATAGAGCCTATTTAAACTTGCTTCAGATAGCATAGGGAGGTTCTATGTGATCCTGAAATTCCTAAGGGCTCTCGTCTTCATCATTTGTGTGGGAAAAGTTTCTTCTTCTATCTATTCCAGATCTCATTTAAGAACTTCCTTTCCTGCTCTACATTCCATCCAGAATGTAGAAAGGATTAAAAAAAGCTTATATGTTTCTGAGTATGCATTTTCTTTTTCAGATTTTCTTAATCTGCTAAACTTCATTGTTAATCTGTAAGAATTAATTGGAACCCCCCATAGGAAAGAATTCATCATAAAGTTCTTCCAAAACAAATCTGCAAATCTAACTAAGCAACAGAAGTAAAGATAAAAGCAAAAAAAGTAAAGAAGTTTTGTCCCAAAGATGCTTTTTTAAGAGACGACGGGATTTTCTGATTTTTCTTTGAAGATGTTTCACTCTTGGATGAGAAGTGAAACATCTTCAAAGAAAAACCAGAAAGTCCTGTCGCCTCTTGAAAAAAACACCTTTGGGACAACCATGACCTGGATCAGGGGTCTCCAACCTTGGCAACTTTAAAACTTGTGGACTTCAACTCCCAGAATTCCTCAGCCAGCTTTGCTGGGACTTTAAGACTTGTGGACTTTGGCTGAGGAATTCTGGGAGTTGAAGTCCACAAGTCTTAAAGTTGCCAAGGTTGGAGACCCCTGACCTGGATGACTGAGAATCTCCATAGACATAAAGAAGCTTTTTTTAAAAAAAATCACCTATAACTTGCTATTGGGGTTATAACCACTCGGATTGTAAATACAAAACTGAGACTTTTCCCCAGTAGGAGGCTATGTGTCTTCTTCCTGAAGAAGACCTTAATGAAACTATTGCCAAAACAAATTCTGTCTTAAAACATCATTCATACTCTACATTATACTTGTTTTTAAGCAAGGGTTTTCTGTTAGAATTCCAAGCTCCAAGGTTTGAAGCTACTGGGCAAAGTGGTTGGGTAGACAATCCCTCCTACCTCCAACTTTGCTTTTACCAGCTGCTTTCTTTATTAAGAAGCATAGAATATTTTAGCACCTATGGATAAACCACCACAGACGGTGGCAGCAGCCGTTGCTAAGGAGACGTTCCCCAAAATAGTCCCATTCCGCCAACCTTTCCTGCTGCTAATGTTGTGGGGATGGGGGAGGTGTAGAAATGAAGAACGAGTAGCTCCTTGGAAAAGTAGAAAAATAATCTTTTCATCAACCTGTCCCAAGCTGAAGTTGATGCCACTTTCCAGCCTGAGATAATAAGTAGCTAAATTCTTATTGGGGTTAAGGACAGTTTTCAGAACTTACTTTTCTAAAGAATAAAGTGAGGGTAGGGATGAGGGTTATTTTCAGGATAAATTGCTTCCCAGAGAATTTGATTCCCCTTCCTCCAAACTTTCCTCACTGCAAATCTCACCCCTCAGGATCTATGATTAGAAAAAAGGCCAAACCTCCAGTGTCAAATTCTGTTCACACTGTAAAAACAGAAAAATATGGATCAATCTGGCTTGCAAGAAAAAATATAAAAAGCTGAAGGTTCCAGGAATGATGTGGAGAAGGGGGAAAATAATGAACTTCTGCTCAGTTCTCAGGAGGCTGGAAGAGGAGCCTTGAAGGCCACATCAAGTCTGCAGTTAAAAGCTCTACATTTTGGTGTACACATTTTCTCCTAGTAATTTCTTTGTGGTATTCTGTCACATTTAAAAGGTGACGCGATGATTGAAGTTTCTCCTTGTTCCTTGCCAAGACCTTTCCATAATATTAAGCTGACTCAACTTAAATCAGAATTAAAGAATTACAACTGGGAAAATGTAAAGCATTCATTCACACCACCATCTAAGCAGTTGATAGCTGTAACTTCAGTTAATACACGTCGATCTCTTCCACTGCTAAAATGATAATATGAATGCCACATACTGCTACTTGATATATAATTAACTGAACATGAAGGTTGGTATTCTGTTTCAATCAATTTTATGTATTTTTTTAAAAAAAATTAATCTAACTTCTGTTCAGCATATGGTAAAACAGCTTCCTCAATAATAACAGTAAGGAATATTGGAATTAAATCGGAAAATACTTGGAGGGGACCAAGTTGGGGAAGACTGGCACTGATTGTTTATTTATTTATTTATTTATTTATTTATTTTCAATTTATATACCGCCCTTCTCCCTGAGGACTCAGGGCGGTGCACAGCCAGAATTAAAAACATGAAATACAAATATTAAAAACAATTAAAATCTATATAAATTTGGCCCAAAATTTAAAAAACCACAAACCAATTAAACATTTAAAAAAAATTTTAAAAAAATAATTTCTTCCTAAGCCAGCCCGGCTTGCTGGAAAAAGTGGGTTTTAAGGGCACGGCGGAAGGCACTGAGGTCTTGGATTCTCCTTATCTCTGGGGGCAGCTGATTCCAGAGGGTAGGTGCCCCCACAGAGAAGGCTCTCCCCCTGGGGGTCACCAGCCTACATTGTTTGGCTGATGGCACCCTGAGGAGGCCCTCTCTGTGGGAGCGCACGGGTCGCTGGGAGGTCATCGGTAGCAGCAGGCGGTCTCGAAGACAGCTAGGGCCTGTGCCATGGAGCACTTTAAAGGTGATAACCAACACCTTGAAGCGCACCCGGAAGACCACCGGGAGCCAGTGCAGCTCGCGCAAGAGCGGTGTTACATGGGAGCGCCAAGCTGCTCCTATCACTACCCGCGCTGCTGCGTTCTGGACCAGCTGGAGCCTCCGGGTGCCCCTCAAGGGGAGCCCCATGTAGAGAGCATTGCAGTAGTCAAGGCGAGAGGTGACGAGGGCGTGAGTGACTGTGCACAGGGAATCCCGATCAAGAAAGGGCCGCAACTGGCGAATCAGGTGAACCTGATAAAAGGTCCCCCTGGTTACAGCCGTCAGATGTTCCTCCAAGGACAGCTGCATATCCAGGAGGACTCCCAGATTGCAAGCCCTTTCTGTGGGGGCCAAGGACTTGCCCCCAATAGTCAGTGATGGAGTCAACTGACTATATCGGGATGCCGGGAGCCACAGCCACTCAGTCTTGGAAGGGTTGAGCTTGAGCCTGTTCCTCCCCATCCAGATCCGCACAGCCTCCAGGCACTGAGACATCACTTCAAGGGCATCGTTGGGGTGGCCTGGGGTGGAGATGTTCAGCTGGGTGTCATCAACGTACTGATGGTATCTCACCCTGAAGCCACGGATGATCTCGCCCAGCGGCTTCACATAAATGTTGAACAGAAGGGGTGAGAGGACCGATCCCTGCGGCACTCCACAGACGAGAGGCCTCGAGGTCGACCTCTGCCCCCCTGCCAACACAAACTGCGACCGGTCGAAGAGAAAGGAGGAGAACCACCGCAATACGGTGCCTCCCACCCCCAACTCGAGCCTTGGTAGTACAGTGGTCTAAGGCACCCTGTTATTAAGACCAGCTGCCTGCAATTACTGCAGGTTCGAATCTCGCCAAGGCTCAAGGTTGACTCAGCCTTCCATCCTTTCTAAGGTAGGTGAAATGAGGACCCAGTTTGTGGGGGCAATAAGCTGACTTTGTATAAATATACAAAAGGATGAAGGCTATTGCTTAACGCATTGTAAGCCGCCCTGAGTCTCCGGAGAAGGGCGGCATATAAATCAAATTAAAAAAAAAAAAAAACCTCTTCCAGCCGGTGCAGCATGATACCATGGTCGATGGTATCAAAAGCCACTGAGAGGTCTAACAGGACCAGAACAGAGGAGCAACCCCTGTCCCGAGCCCTCCAGAGATCATCAACCAACGCGACCAATGCCGTTTCTGTGCTGTGCCCAGACCTGAAACCCAACTGGAACAGATCTAGATAAGATGTTTCCTCCAGGAATTGTGGGAACTGTTGCGCAACCACACTCTCAACAACCTTTGCCATGAAGCGAAGGTTGGAGACAGGACGGTAGTTGGCCAATATTGCCGGATCCAGGGATGGCTTCTTGAGGAGAGGCCTCACCACTGCCTCTTTCAAGGCAGCGGGGAAGTGGCCCTCACTCAGTGAAGCGTTGATAACACCCTGGAGCCAGCCTCGTGTAACCTCCCGGGAAGCCAGTACCAACCAGGAGGGACACGGGTCCAGTAAACATGTGGCCGTACTAAGTCTCCCCAAAATCCTGTCCACATCATCGGGAGTCACAGTATCAAACTCCTCCCAGATAACATTCTCAAGACTATTCCTCGTCACCCTGCCCTGATCTACCCAGTCAGAGTCCAAATCCCCCCGGATCTGAGCAATTTTGTCATACAGGTATTATCCGAAATCCTCCGCCCTGCCTTCCAGGGGATCCTCCCGCACTCCCGGATGGAGCAGGGAGCGGGTCACCCTAAACAGGGCAGCCGGACGATTCCCTGATGACGCAATAGAGGCGGAAAAGTAATTAAACTTTGCCATCTTTATCGCCACTAGGTAAGACTTAATATGCGACCTTACCAGTGTTCGATCAGATTCAGCGAGACTGGCCCTCCAATCGCTCTCCAGGCCTCTTTTCCAGCGCTTCATTTCCCTCAGCTCCTCAGTAAACCAAGAAGCTGCGCGGGATCGGCACCGGGTCAGAGGCCGCAAAGGCACGACTCGGTCCAAGGCCCCACCAGCCGCCCGATCCCAGGCGGCTACCAGGTCCTCAGCTGAGTCATGTGCTAGTTCCTCAGGAAATGGCCCAAGCTCCATCTGGACCCTATCAGGATCCATCAGGCGCCTGGGGCGGACCCATCTTATTGGCTCCGCCTCCCTGCAGCGGGGTGTAGCGGTTCGAAGGTCCAGGCGAAGGAGCGAGTGATCTGACCATGACAAGGGTTCCATGTCTATATCCCCTATAATAAGATCACTCAACCACTGGCCAGAGACAAAAATCAAGTCCAGAGTGTGTCCCCCCCTGTGGGTGGGGCCATGAACTAGTTGGGTCAGGTCCATGGCCGTCATGGAAGCCATGAACTCCCGAGCTGTCTCAGACGTTTCACCGATGGACGGCAAGTTGAAATCACCCATGACCATAAGCCTGGGTGTATCAACTGCCACCATGGCTATCATGTCGAGGAGCTCGGGCAGGGCCGTTGCTGCGCGGCAGGGAGCCAGGTACGCAAGCAACAAGCCCATCTGAACCCCATGACCCCATCTCACAAAGAGGGATTCACATCCGGCAATCTGTGGCACAGTGGTCTCCCTCGGACTAAGATCTTCATTAATAATAACCGCCACCCCCCCGCCCCTCCCCTGGGCCCTCGGCTGATGGAATGCTCTGAAGCCTGGTGGGCACATCTCAACCAGAGGGATCCCTCCCTCCGGGCCCAACCAGGTCTCCGTAATACCCGCCAGGTCCGCTCCCCCCTCCTGTAAAAGATCGTGAATGAGGGGGGCCTTATTTACCACGGACCTGGCATTGCACAGCATCAGCCGAAGGCCCAGGTCCTGAGTATCTGAGCCACCTAGTATCCGAGGGGAGCCTTGGAGACCGGGGCGCGCAATAGCTCTCAAACAGCGAGTGCGCACCCCCGACATGTGATATGGTCTCCTGCTCCTGCCATATCTGCCCCTCCCATCCACCGTGCTGATGGTACACTCCTCATTGGTATAGCCCTCCATCCCCTCCCCAATCCCTCGTCCTGCACCCTCCAAACCGTTGCCCCATGCCAGGCTCGGCTCTGACCTTAGTGAATTTCCCCCCCCATCCCCTTTGGTCGTCCTCCCAGTTCCCCTTAAAAAATTGTTAAAAGACCCCCTCCCCGAACCCTTTAAAATCTTATTAAAACACTTTCCTAAAAACCCCCACAAGCCCTTCCTCGCGCCATGCCATCTCTCAGGATTCCAAAATCTGTCATCGAGATAGGCCCTCGATAGAGTGGAGGGCCAAACCTGCGAGAGGGGGGAATCTCACAGGGCAAGGAGTTCAGACACTGAGTACATTAAATCGTCAGGGGTGAGGATAGTCCATGGTCGGGAGACCACCATGATGTTATAATACAGGGGGAAAAGTTCCAGTCCATGGCACCGAATTCCATTGCCCTCTCACAGCAATGGAGGGGGAGATATGCCATCCGACCCCCGGAAATAATAAAACTATTATGTGCTCAGTGATGTTACCTAGTCTCTAGACACTTTTTATTAATGAACCACTGCCATTTAGGTTTAAAGCCAACTTGTATGCCCATGGAGTTTGAAGAGAGTCCTTTCTCAAAGCACAAAGTACCTTCAGGGAGTGAATGAGCATTGGATAGTCAGAAAAGGCAAGCTGATATTAATCTGATGTATATATTTGCCTCATATTATCTCTCCTCCCAAGACAGAAGAGCCATTTAAATCAGCAGCCCCCAATCTTTTGGACTTCAGGCGCGGGTACTTTGGAGGGCGGTTTTTCCATGGACCATGGGGGAGAGGGGAGATGGTTTCACGCACTAACTGGATCCTGCACGTGTGCAGATGGGGCTTTATTCACTTGTGTGGCCTGGTTCCTGGCAGGCCACGGCCCAGTGCTGGTCCATGCCCCAGGGGTTTGGGATCCCTGGTTTAAACAACAGTTTTAAACTATCTTTTTAATTTATTTATTATTTATTTATTAGTTCGATTTATATGCCGCCCTCCTCCGGAGACTCAGGGCGGCTTACAATGCATTAAGCAATAGCCTTCATACTTTTGTATATACCTGCTTAGTAAGGCTTCCCCCCCACCAAGCGGTGTTCTATTTTATACAAAGTCAGTTTATTGCCCCCACAAACCGGGTCCTCATTTTACCTACCTCGGAAAGATGGAAGGCTGAATCAACCTTGAATTAATTAAGTATAAATTTTATTTTATTTATTTCTCCCTTGCTTTTTATTATATGTATGTATATCATTAACTTATTTTATATTTGGTAAAGCACTTTGAAATACTTTTATATAGAAAACAATATACATTTTTATCTTAATAATGGGAATGAAATCTATCACTATGAAAAATGGAATGCAGAATAAGTCAGTTAGAATGAGTGGAACCAGTCTGTCAAAGTTACAGAAAATGGGATGACTTTCCCTCCCAACTGATCCCTTCTTTCCAAGGATTTTCTGAGGGGCTACCACAATTCAGGATAACTCTTCTTATATTCTAGCTTTTTCAGTTGGGATTTTTTTATTTTTAACTTTGACTTGAGGAAGAATTAAAAACCATTTGGGACATCCCAACTGGAATTGGGTGGCAGATGGAGAGAGGGAGCGAGGGAGCGAGAGATTTTCCCTCCAGAAATACTGAATACAAAAGCAGCAGGACAAGATAACCTTTTGAAAATTCTAGCAATATGAAAGATAGCAGCGCAACCATGCAGGCATGTACAGGAGTGACATTTTAGGGAGAAATATTGCATCATACATATTAAGAACCGAGGTGGCACAGTGGTTAGAGTGTAGTACTGCAGCTACTTCAGCTGACTGCTACTTCAGCAGATCAGCGGATCAAATCTCACCGGCTCAAGGTTGACTCAGCCTTCCATCCTTACAAGGTGGGTAAAATGAGGACCCAGATTGTTGGGGGCAATATGCTATTTAGTATACTGTCTTTGGTATAAGCCGCCCAGAGTCCTCGGAGAGTAGGCGGCATAGAAATATGAATAATAAAAATAAAAAATAAAAAAATAATATTATATTACATATAATATATTACATATGAAAACATTAAAAATTGATTTGGTTTGGAAAAGGAAAATAGACAACAAAGGAATGTAATTCCCATATACCTGTTGTTTCAAAGTTTCCAGTCCTGACATTTCTGGAGAAAAATTGTGATGACTGGTAGAATGAAGAACAGGTGAGTAGATTGTAATTCCTCTCCAGACAAGAAGAATACTTGAGATTACCCGCAAGTCTCCATACAGTTGCTCTTTGTGAGGAAATTGCAAACAGGGGATTTAGAGCTCTGGGAGATGAGGAAATAATTATCTTGCTGAAACTGCAGTCGGCATCTTAAAAAAAACACTGGGTTCACACTTACTTCCTTTTTCAATCATTTTTAGATATTGCTTGTAACTGCTTCTCAAAAATTAGGAAGCCTTGGATTGACAAGTGTTACAGCATTAGGTTAGTTTCCTTCAGTCTTTAGTGAAAAAGTTTTAACTACAAATTTAAGGATTTATTCCCAGTATTTTAATGAGAGTGATAAAGGTGAGTTAGATTAAAACTGTTTCTGAGGTTTGGAGGCATGAAAAATATGACCGTGTGCAATAGAATAACATATAAAATGAATACAAGCTATTTAATCAATGTTATATGAATAGCACCTTGTTTTCAGAACACACGCAGAAGATGCAAAGAAAATGGCCAGAGAGAAAACATCTTGGCTTTCTGATTTAATAGGAGAAACAGAAGAAGAGCAAACACTCAGACTTAGGAACAGCTAAAATCAGTGGGAAACCAGCCTCTTAGTAAAGCAAAGTCTGTCTGTTACTTTATCCAATAGAACGATGTTTCTCATTGCTGAAAATCCTCTAGTATTGGTTAAAAAATTAACTTTTAACAGACCCTTTTTCTTAAGGACCTTGCACTCAAAGTACAGGACAACTTCAACTGGGCAAAAGCATAAGTGAGAAAGCTTAAATTCTGAATACGTATCAAGAAAGAAAATATAAGATTTACTCTATTCAAACATTGCCAATTGATTAGACACTCTGGGGGATACTGTTGAATCCCATGAGCTTGCATCAATTTGTCACACAGTAATCAAGAATCCTTATGGATTTATTGACTTCTCATTCATATCCAAACTCACTCTGAAGTGAAAATTATTACTTTAGTTACAGCCTAAATGGCTTAAGAACAAGTTAATCCATATAATCCATATGAACCTACATCAAAGTCACACTGAGAGTGAGATGGATGATATTTATCTTTGACATGAAAGAGAAAGAAAAAGAAAGAGAGGAAGGGAGGGAGGAAGAGGGAAGGAGGGAGGGAGGGAGGGAAGGGAAGGGAAGGGAAGGGAAGGAAGGAAGGAAGGAAGGAAGGAAGGAAGGAAGGAAGGAATATAGATTGGGAGGTTCTGTTATATGTGTAGCTAATATAGAAGAGGGAATCTGGCTGAAACACAGAACACTTAAATAATCATACAAATTTATGGATCTTTTCGATGGAGTTCAATTGTAAATGTACTGTTACCCCAAGCTATTTTTATTATTTCAATAGGCATTGCTTACTCACTGATGTTGTCTTTGAGCTGTAAAATTCTACTTGGATTTTTATCTCAAGTCTCTGGTTTCCATTAGTCTTGTTCACACAATGTGGCCATGGGATACAATGCATAGTCTGCTGATTCTGTAGTCCACACAGAGGCAGATTAGAGGTAGCCTTGATGAATCCTGGTCTTGTCTAAGGGTAAAGAAAATCTCCATGCCATGTAAACTATTTAATCAGGAATGTATTGATTCTCACCACCACCACCACCCCTCCACCCCCATACTTAGACAAAATCTTAGAGAGGCCTCTAAAATTAGGGCCTATCTAAAAACTCCATTCTCCATCTCCTTAATACTTTTCCATTTTCAGTTAGTTTTCAGGCCCCAGCAGACAAATGGAAGAAGCTTGTCGATTGAAAGGTCAGCAGTTCAGTGATTTGAATCCCTAGTGCTGCGTAACGGGGTGAGCTTTCATTACTTGTCCCAGTTTCTGCCAACCTAGCAGTTTGAAAGCACGTAAAAAATGCAAGTAGAAAAATAGGGACCACCTTTGGTGAGAAGGTAACAGCGTTCCGTGCGCCTTTGGTGTTTAGTCATGCCGGCCACATGACCACGGAGACGTCTTCAGACAGCTTCGGCTTTGAAATGGAGATAAGCACCGCCCCCTAGAGTCGGGAACGACTAGCACATATGTACAAGGGGAACCTTTACCTTTACCTTTAGGTAATCAAAAAAACCTCCAAATAGCGCTTAAGAGTAGAACAGCCATGAAAACCTTGAGGCCTTGAACCAAAAGATCAATTGTTGTGATCTGTCTATACCTACAAAGATCAGAATAATGCAAGTAATGCTATTCCCTGTAATACTTTATGGATATTAATGTTAGAATGTAAAGAAGCAGGATAGAAAGAGAATTGACATTTTTGATGTTGAAGAGGACTCAGAGGATCTAGGCGGTCATTTGCAGTAGCTTTCTCTAAAAAATTTAGGAGGTTAATGAAGTTCTTCAGAGGAAGGCTTTCTGTGTATAAGCGTGTTGCTTTTTATCACATTGCTTTCATTTTTTAAAATTACTGTTGTGTTTCTCTCCAATAGTTCCACTGTTTTATATTGTTGTGAGCAACCTAGAATTGTGCAAAAGACTGAGGAATATAAATATTGCCATAAATACATAAAGCAAAGCTCCATACTTGGAGGCCCTAATTCAAGACTCAGACCCATGTTTTGCAATTCCCAACTTTCTTGCCCGTGCCTTCAGACTTTGAAGGGGCATACAGTATGCAGGAACTTTATATCAATAACAAATAAGGATTGGATTATTTATTTATTTGATTGGGCTTCTAAACCACTCTAATCAAAACCAACTCTGAGATCAACATGCCATGTGGGAGAACTTTTAAGGAGCATGGCCTACTACTGCTGGTGTGAAAGAGGAATCAGGCATCTCCTGCAAGATATTCTTACGTACTCTATGTGTAGGTAAGCAGTTATGATGGAGAAGAGGTCTTAGGAAAAAGAATGTCTTCCTCAGCATAATATCATTAGGGGTGTTAGATCCTTAGGCAGAGCGGCCGTTGACTTCTAGAAGGTACTCAGTTGGAAAAGGGTTTGAAAATGACTAGGCCTCATCTTGATAAAAAAGAATAAACAAATCCCTCAAGTTAAAAAAAAATCACCCGAAAAATACCTCTTTTTGATTTTTTAAATATTTTTCTTTCTTGTCACCCTAGCGACATGGCTTGCAGTCACCATGGAAACTCAAGGCACTCGTTGAGATGGGGAGGAAAGCATCACAGAGAAAAAGAGAGAGACAGTAGCAGCATTCTGGGTTATTTTAGGAGACAGGGAGACACCTGGAGTGAGGCTCTTCAAGCTTATTTTGCAGCAAGAGGAGGTGGGGGAAGGTTTATTTTTAATTGTTCCCACTTCATGTGCCAACTTTTTCTTTCTCAGTTATTCCAAATTTGGAAACTCTACCCCCTTCTTTCAAGCCTGTCTTCACCCACATCCTCCCTCAGCCATTTGATGGCACATGTATGTCACAATCAGAGCCTTTGGATCGCTCATGCTTGGTTGCCTCCTCCTCTGCCTTCTCCTCAGCCTGAAGAACATGGCATGAAAAGGGCAGCAGCACAAGGTTGCTTTGAAGGGAAAGAGATGGGCCCCTACTCACTCATCTTCCTTTTGAGCTAGGCTACTGTGGCACCCATTGCAGGGCAAATTCTCACTCTAGTCTAGGTCAGCCAGAGGAGGTGCTCCATATTTGCGGGGGGAGAGATAATTTCCTTGGCAAGGGAATGTTGTGTCACTCTAAGCACTTGCTCATCATTCGGGGATTTTAAGGCAGGGGTGCATCACTTTTGGACTTTGATAGATAAGCTGAGACTCACACTCCCAAAAAACCTAGGTGAGGCCAGATAAAGAATGTGGGCAGAGCCAGGGTAAATTCAATCGATATGAAACCAGGATAAGATAATTGGCAATTATGTAATAAATTATGTGTGTATGTGTGATATTTTCCTTCTGTCCCTAAAAAATATACCGTTTGTTGGCATCATTGGAGGGGTTGTTTGCATCTTTAAGGCCTTAGATTGTATATCCCTGCTTCATGTTTCTAGCTCCACTAGTTAGGGCTGGACCCATATTTCTTAATATGCCAAGAGGACAGCACCCACTTAAAATATTTATTTTTCTCCCCACACAGAATGATGCATTTTGTTGGCTCCTCAAGTCTTAAAATTGTAGATCCAAACAAGCCATTAGCAACTTGAGTTGAAATTGACATTTACAGCAAATAGCAAATTGTGCTGCTGAATTTTAAAAAAATAAGAACTCTGAGAAAATAATTCCGTGTTCTTTGTTCTTTTACTGGATTGTGTGAAGGATTTTAAACTCCTGTACTTGTGTAAAAGATTTTTGAATTACTTTGACTTTCCACATTGGCCTTATGTTTTCTAGTAACCTTATGTCTCTTTACATCATGAAAGCCACCAAGGGTTATTGAGAGATCACAGATACACATTTCCCAAAAGGGAATGTGTATTTCCTTTTCTGAATGGCTTTATGCATTTTCTGCCTTCCTCAAAAGATGAGAAACTGAATTTCGTTTCACATGTTTTATTGAATTTCTGTTTTTGCAAAGATCAATAAATAACAAAACTTTGAAAATAGAATACTCTTCTGGATAAGAAAAATAATTTTAACTCTACAGAACTTTTGACAATAAAATACTATGTTCTGGATTTATTCAAAAAGGCCCCTGAGCAATCTTCAAACCCCCAAACCTCAGGCCTCTCTGATCCCCCTGCATCATTATCATTCCTGTAATCTAGTTTTTTTGGCCTTCAAACTACACTATTGTCCACAGTCTCCTTGTCACATATGATCTGAGGACCAGACAATAAGTAGGTCCTTATGAGAGAGCATGTGGCAACAGCATGGCCCTCCTGATGAGCATGGTCAATTGAAGTTTATGTGGTTGCACTAATGGTAACAGAAAAGAAATTGCCCTAGGGTTCCTGAGGATAATTGGCAAGCTTGTATTCCAAAGCCCAATTAAGTAAAAATTGACAATAAAAGATATAAGTTCAGTATCTGCATTGGTAATGGCATACTAAGGTCATGAGAGCTGTGGTATAAGTAACAACATTCTTTTTTTATAACTTTTAAAAACATGTCTAGTTGGAGGCAGCAGCCTGCTTTCATATAGACTGCCTTCAGTTGTCAGATGAAATACATGATATGAAAAAACAATAGAGGAATGAGTGAATGAAGAGAGTGGGGGGAGAGAGGGAGAATGGCAGAATTTTGCTTCTAGCTAAGGAATACACATGGTTTTCCAAAGAAAACCACCTTCATAAAATCTTAAATTCCAGGGTCTAAAATAATCTGCAGTACAAGTAGAGTGATGAGATGCAGCCTACAGAATAAACTCTTAAAAAGATAAAAAGAGACTAGCACACTCATCTTTCATCTAGAGTGTTTTGCCTGTGATGCCCAGGTGTTTCCATCCTTTAATATATACTGCAATCAGGTCAGCACTCAACATTGTAAACAGACAATTCTGTATTAGAAAGCTCCATGCTCACAAATTAAGTGAGAAGTGGGTTGAAATTTGGGCAAAGTAACAATGTGTTGAACAAGAGAGTTCTTATAAAGAGAATAGCATGGACTTTTTGAGAGTATGACTGCCGTACTTTAAAAGAATTGCTCATACAACAGGAACAAAAAAGCCTGTTTCAACCATAATATCTGATGATGATATCAATAATGTATTGTACAGCCACAAAACGTGTGTATGTAAGGTGTGTGTGTGTGTGTGTGTGTGTGTGTGTGTGTGTGTGTGTAAAGAGCCATGGTATTATTATGTACAGTGGGGATCCCTAACAATTTTGATCCATTTGGCTTTCAACACAACAATCTATCTATCTGATAGATTCTTCCATCTCAATCTTAATGGATTCCAGGGCCATATACCATAGATACCAATGATGAAATACAATAATAATAAATAACAAAACAGCAAAAATAATAAGAAACTAGCAGACTACTAATGACTTCACAATCAATCCCAAAGCATTCTAGAAGGCTCGTCTTCCAGAAAAAATATGACGGTGAAAGCCATCCTCATCATGGAGGCAGGTATTCCAAAAGAGGGGAGCTCTCACAGAGAATGCATGATAGGTGAGGACCTTTATCAGACACTCTGTATGATATAGATTAGTCAGGCAGAATTAATCTGGGACGCATGGTTCCAGGCCCTGACTTCATATATGACTTCAAAAGGTAATTTCTCAGCACCTGTCTTCTTTTGCTAGGCAGGTGGGCACATTAATAAAATAGCATTTTCTCATAGCTACTTCCTATTTTATAGGAAAGGTATTGAGCTTAACAATTTAACAGACAGCAAATAAAAATACAAAGGGTAATAAAGTAAATCTACAGTATATCTGTCTACACCCACTGCCTCTCGTGCACAATAAGTTTGAGGTACTGAAGAGTAATTGCAAATGAAATATTTCCAACATTAAGAACCTAAATATAATCATACTGCATCAAAGGAAAGGCAGATCCTACTTTTAGGCAGATGGCTGCTACCCTCAAACAATGAGACTAGGAGGAGAGTATTGTTCTCTTCATAGTTCCTGCCTCTAAAGAGGTTTGCTTTTTGCAGGTGGGGTTGCTTGCTTATCTCAGGAGTTCACTGTTGTGAAGTGTGATCCTGATCAGTGAACAGAGGGTGCCAATACTTTATATGACAAGAGAAAATTCAATAAGAACAGGAGCCTGAGTAAGCTGGAGAGTATAACTGATGGTTAAGAAGAGCAGATAAATGTATTGTAAGCAAGGTACATACTGTGGTTCTGTAAACAAAATAATCAGTTGATGGGTAATGGTGGGGATGTCAGATCAGTTTATAAAGAACTCATCAAACAATTGGGAAAACACCTGGTTCAGAGAATATATATATATTAATTAATGTCCTGAGCTGGTCTGAATGTTCTGTTTTCACAATAGTCAACCCAACTTTCTTTAAAGCCCATCTGAGAAGGTGATTATCACCTTTTCTTTGCATTCCAAAGTTTAAACATTGCATGGACATGTGTTTTCCCTTTGTGCCCAATTGGACACCCAATTCTCACAGCACTGATTTTTAGGCCTAAAGATATTTACCCATGTAGTAAGGCTGTATTGCTATTATCCTTCTCATTTTCTAATTTCTCATCTTCTCATCTTTCCTACTACCTTCTTCCATTGGTACTTTATGATTTATCACTTGTTGTTTGTATCTTATGATTAATGATTGTAACTATGATTTATGATCTATGAACTATCACTTGTTGTTTTAAGTACACTGGGAGTTTATGCACCGGAGACAAATTCCTTGTGTGTCCAATCACACTTGGCCAATAAAGAATTTTACTCTGCTCTGCTCTACCAATCAATCTTTTGGAAGCCTACTTTATTTTTCAGCACCCTCCACCCAATATTACTAAGAGCCATTTTAAATTTAAAGTTCTTTTGTTTTTTAATTTATTTGCATATTTTGGATTATTCATGGGTGCCATTACTTTCTACAATGGGTTGGGTTGGGTTGCACTCATTAATATTCTGAATCATGGGATTGGAAGTAATCCAACTCCCTGACAGATGCAAGAATCCTCATACCATCCTAGACAAATGGCGGTCCAATCTTTTCTTGGGATAGAACTTCAGGAGACAGGCTGTTTCACTGCCTCTGAATTCTTACGTCAGGAATTCTTATAGTTCCTCTTTGCTTCAAATCAGTGTTTCTCAACCTTGTGAACTTGAAGGAATGTGGACCTCAGCTTCCATAATGCTCCATCCAGCATGATTGCACACATTCTCAAGCTGCCAAGGTTGAGAAACACCAATTTAAATTTAGATCTCACTATAAAGCTACCACCATTGGATGTTGTTTTACCTTCAGGTGCTATGGAGTAGCAGTCACCAACCTTTTGGACCTCAGGGACCACTAAATTCATAATTTAAATCCCGCGGACCACTAATATGAATTTTTTAAAAAGATAAATAATAGTGCAATATAAAAAATGCAAATAATTTTTCTGTGGACCACCAAAATTTTCTCACAGAACACTAGTGATCCATGGACCACTGGTTGGTTACCACTGCAATGGAGAGTCCTCACCCTCTGCCCTCTAATATACCTTCATGCAGTCAAATGCTACACTTCTAACCCTTAGCCTTCTCTTCTTTAGTTTAAACACATCAAGTTCATTTCACTATTCTTTATGAGATTTAGCTTGTAAGCTTCTTTCATTCTTCTCTGCACTCTTTCCAGATCCTCAGCAGTTCCTTAATTGTGCACCCAAAAAGCTGTAGATGTGGGAGAAGGAATCCATATTCAGGTTAAGAAATGGTGGTGGGAAAGGGGAAAATATGACTCCAAATAAAGGTTTCATCCTGGAAAGCTTGACTATTCCCAAATAAAGGGAACCTGGACTATCACTGTCTAGTCGCACTGCCACTATACCAGTGGCTTAGTCCATCATATAAAGGATCTCCCATTAGAGGAGATGGGAGTTTCAAATGCCACAAGAATCCCAGCTTGCATGGGTGGAGTAAATAGTTCTGGATGAACCTGGATTATAAAGAAAACTTGTTTAACAATTGGAAGGCATCCATTGACTTCTAAATCTCTTTGCAAAAGACTAAAGAAATCTGCACAGAATAGTGAACACTGAAGGGAATATGACCCTGCACAGAGCCCCACCATGACCTCAAGTAAGAGTTGTTATTAATGGTGGGTCCTTCATCATCTCCAGAATCTGCATCCATTTGAATAGTGATTGTCGTGTTGTCGTCGTCCCCCCGCCTCAGTTAGAAAGACTCTGCCTCCTCCCTGTCTTTTTCCCTTTAAGGACATTTCAAGCTGTAACTTGAGAAGTCAAGGGATGCAAGAGAAAGTTTAGCTAACTTGGCTTAGCGGCTGCTCCCGCCTCCCTCCACCATCCTCTCTGTACAAACAGCATCTACGCCACGTCACCCAGTGTCTGCACTGAGGCTGTTCTCTAATGTTCTTCCATTACTTGGTCGAGAGGAGCTGATCAGTTTCAGAGAAGGCAGAAACTTTCTAGAGAAGAAGTGTAAAAGGAATTTCTTTTACTCTGTGCAGAGTACAACCAAGTTTTAATTTCAAACTTCCATGCACAGTATTTCTGAAGATTTCTGCTGTGAGAAAGTTCGTCACCTAGAAACAAGCATAGCCAAAGAAATTTAATGAAAAGGGACCATTAAAGCAGGAAGCTGACAAAGAGGAGGAGCAGCACCTTTCCCCAAGCTTTGAGTGTGGAGAATCGGCATCTTCCTTTTCAATTTACATTAACTTGCTTTTCTTCAGATTCCTGTAGGAACATTCTTGGGCCATCATGAATGTATTTCGGATCCTTGGAGATGTCTCTCATCTCTTAGCTATGATCATTCTGATAGTGAAAATCTGGAGATCAAAGTCATGTTCTGGTAGGTATTATTATTTCTATTATCATTATTCTCTTCTCTATCTTGCTGAAACTGATGAGAAAGCCATATAGAATGGCAGGCCAGTCAGAAGTTTGTTACTTGAACACAAATGGACCACAGTGTCAGATTTTGGGATTTAGCCTTAGGCTGCTGGAGTCACATTCATCCTAGATATGTAGCACAATGTTTATTATAACATTGCATAGAGGAATATGGGGATAGCATAGAGGAATAAATATGGAATAAGGAATATGGGAAGGAAATCAGAAAGTGAGTTATTCAGCTCAGCAGCACTTAGTAATTCCTTGAAGAAAACTAAATTTCTTCCTATCCCAATCTAGATAGAAGTTTTTGTTGCAGTGGAGGCGGCAGCAAGAAAACACATTTAATCCAATTTAGAGGACTAGGAAACTTTAGACTTAGTCAAGAGCCTTTGCAGCCTAAGGCAAGCAAAAAGATGGAATCCCTTCTGTCTACCAGTATTAGGTCCAGAACCAACAGGAGGAGCAGCTCACAAAGTTGTGTTCCAACATGCTTAACAGCAGCAGGCTAGCCAAGGGAAAGCAAGGAAGGCAGAATAGCTCCCCATTTGCCCACCTTTCTGACTCTTGCCCTCAGCCCCTGGTTTTCACAGTGTTTGCAACTTGAGGCATAAATCTTACTACTATAGCAACACACACTTTTTTTGACATTTTGTGGGAAGCCGATATAGATTGGAGTTTTTATATTTTTTGACAAAACTATCTTGAATTTAGATAGCAACCATAAAGGTTTTTAATTACAATCCATTTTAACAATATCAACTTTATTAGTCTAGATAAAAATTGTTAAATTTCAGACACTGACGCCTAAAACGTATTCCTGAAAAAAGTTTCTAAAACTCCAACTTCATACCAGTTACTTAACTTTCTTGATTTCTTCTCACCTGTTACATCCTTTGCCACAAGAAGTATTTCCTAGACCTTGAAAAAAATCTTTCTATGCCCAACTTCCTGTTTGCAAGCCCATCCCACTCTATCATACCAGTCTCCTTTCTGATTCTGAGAATGAAATATCTGTTTAGAAGAAGTGGTGCTATGAAGTTATATAATGCAAACATTGTATAGTTTCTGATGTTTATGTTTGCCCATCTGATAACAAATACTACAGGAGGTTAAATAAGCAGAGACAATTATTTCTCAGTTCATACATTGTTTTTATAGAGCCTACTTGTCCCCATAGTCACCATTGTTGAAAAAAATTGCACTGATAAATAGGAATATTCATCTTTATATTTCTTCCACGTAAAGACCATCCCTATGAAATTTAGAATGTTTGTAGCTGCAGACAAGGATTATTCCAGGTTCATGTATCAGCAATAACCAGTTTCCACCAATATCCATGCAGTTCAATTTCTTCTCTAATTGTCTGTCTCCCCCATCCTCCACCCTGCTCAGCTTTTGTTTGGTGGATTTCAGAAATTAAATGTAGTATTGAAGTGGTGAATTTCTAACATCCCCACCTCCACTTTGGATGGCAAAAATGGAGGACCAGGTGTGATGTTTCCCCAAGTTCAATAACTAGAATGTCTGTGCTGTCAAAGACCAGGAGATAACCTGTGACACATTTTCTCTTTCAAATACAACAGTACATACAAGCTGGATTAAGCATTAGTATTCCTCTTGTTTTTGTATTTCCCTATTGTGCTCTCAACCCCCCATCCAGGTGTCTTCTTTTAATTTTTAAAAAGTTTAGTTAAGGCCTTCACAGTTGTGTCTGAGGCAAAACAATGGGAAAGAAACCCCAATAAGATCCAAAAAGGTCTCCATAATAACTATCTAGAGAGAGGGAGAGAAAAGAATAATGTGGCTTCTTAAAGTATAATAGATTGCTTGTAGACCTTAGCTGTACAATAAATAAGTTGACCTTGAACATTTGTAAGAACTTTTTTATGTTCTAGCTCTGTTTTCAAACTTTGAGACTTTAAGATGTGTGAACTTCAATTCCCCAGTCTCTAGGATTGGAAAACACTGCTCTAGCTCATAAAATGATTGTTTCTCAGGGACTGAGTCTACTCTTTTCTATGTTCTACAATAAGTTGCTTTCCTTTCCTGTTTTGCTCATATTGTTATTTCCAATCATTTTATGCCAGCACTTTTCTGAAGCTACCAGCCAATTTCAAATTTGTTTCCAAAAAGAGAATCTACTCAGAGTAGCAATAAAAAGTCAAAAGCCCCTTTTCCCCAGAAGTATTCCAGAATCTCTCTTTTCCCATCCTATGTGCTGAACATTTTATGAAGTCTGAGAAAGAATATCCAAGGAGGGTTAACAAATTAGCGGATGATGGGGTGGAGTTAGATCCACTAATGAATAAAGCCAGATGTAGTGCTAGTGTCCTTTCCAGCTCTCTCTCTTCACCTCTCTTATACACACAAATCAATGCACAAAAGAGAAGTCCTTGCCACATAAATGGGCTAATGGGACTGAAACATTCTGATGCTGGTATTGTTGACAATTGTAGAGAATGGTAGAGGTATATGCTCAACTCAGCTGTATACATACATTTAGAAACTGATTTTACTGTTATTGAATTTAGTGTGGATTACTCCAAAGTAAGTGTCCTCTATGTTGTAAGCTTTTTTTTCCTCCAGGGGGATTGGATGAATGGAAAGGGGGATGGAGAGAGATTAATGGGACTTTTCATTAATTTTATAGTGAATGTCTATGGAGATTCTCAGCCATCCAGGTCATGGTTGTCCCAAAGGTGCTTTTTCAAGAGGCAACTGGACTTTCTTGTTTTTTTTTTTGAAGATGTTTCGCTTCTCATCCAAGGAGCTCTAATTGTCAGAGGTGAAGAAGCTTCTCGGATGAGAAGTGAAACATTTTAGAAGAAAAACAAGAAAATCCAGCTACTTCTTGAAAAAGCACCTTTGGGACGTTCAGAATGAATGGTAAAACAATCCTGTGGGCTTCAGTTGGGCTGAGACTAAAAATTATAGGCACAATTTTCAAGTATACTTTCTAATAGATACCGAAGTGTTGTATCCCCAATCCACCCAAACAAGATAAAAATTTTGTAGCCGATTGGGGTGGATTGTAACCAATATTCAAATGTTCTTCATCAGCCCAAGAATGACACTGTGAGAAATGTAGAAAAAATAGAACCTGTCAGCCAGTTGAATGATTGAATTACAATGTCTGAAAATTTGTCTTCAACTTGCTGATTCATCCATCCACGCTTTTTCTCTTTTATAAATAGTATTTGGTTTTGGAAATAACAAATGTACAAGATTTTGGATCACTGGAATTATCCAGTGATTTCCTTCTCAGACAGAATAGAAGCATTTGACATTTTGGGTGTATTTATATGTGAATGAGAGCTGGAGAGGTACATACAAAAAAGAGACACTCTATATAGACAAATCAAGCATACCTCTTCGTTCCTTCCTCCTTACAATTGCATACTATTCCATTGTGACAAAAGACCATATGCACAGGCTGTTCTTTGGATAAACATTAACTTTTAAATTATCCTGATTCAGTTCCTACCCTCCCAAAATAAGGCAGCATGGTTCAATTATTTCAACATGTTGTATATAAAGAATAACTGCTTTTGAAAACTTCCCAGAAATCATTGCATAACTTTCTCAGCTCTTACTCGACCATTCTTCTGTCTTTAAAAAAGATTGCTAGTACCAGTCTGTTTGTAGTAAAAACTGGCTAAGCGTTACTGAGGACAATCACTAGTCTTAATGGCTTCTACTGTGTCTTATACTTCTAAAAAAAAGAGGTGATTCTAATATTTATTTTCAGCTACTTTAATTCATTTGTATCAAATCATCATTTGTTTGATGTTGCTGCCTTTAGGTAGACATTAGTCTAAAGTTTTTAAATAAATTAGTTTAGTGATTTTTCCTCTTAAAATATTTTTATATCTTTACTGTATAGATAGATATCTATTAGGTATCTTTAAACTAGAGATGGGCTGTTGGTTTGAGCTCCAAGTTTGGCAATTTGATTGCAAATGTTTTGTCATCATTCGTGGAGACATCATCAGTGCGTTTTGACTCAAAACAACTCAAAACGCACTGACGATGTCTCCTCATATGGTAACGAAACGTTTGCAACCAAATTACTAAACTCAGAGCTTAAACCGACAGCCTAACTACCAACCCGAGCTACTAATATTCAAACACATTTAGACTGGAGATCCACAAATATACACGCAATATTCCATTACTGAATCACACTGTTATTTATAAAAGCCATTTGAACAATAAAAAAATACTAATTTTTTTTTGAGCAGGGCTGCCAGATCTGGAATGTAAACATCTGGGTAACCAGTAGAGGAGTTTGAAGTTTTGTAATCCCAGAAGTTCCATTTCTGAGAGAAAATGTTAGTTTCAGGTTATAAAGAAAAGTTTCCTCTGAATTCTAAAGGCCTTAACAATAAGCTTCTGAACCTTGCAAAAAGAACTGTTTTCCTAATACTATGCGTTCATTCACCTAGAACAGCTTTTTTTTTGGTTTTGTTTTAAAGTAACACACTTTTGCAATTGCAACCATTAGACAAAATAGAATAATGTGTGAACCTGGGAGTCCTGGGCTGGACTACTCAACTGCCTGAGTGAATGTCCAGTACTGTCTCTTTCCATGACAGAAGCTGGTACTTTGATCTCAGAGGATTCTCTTGGGCAGTTGTGGCATCAGGTATCAGTTGCTGCCTCCCGCAGCCAACTAAGTAATCTGCATCTTTAGGCTTAAAGCCTCAAACAGCCTTTCCTTGGTTTCTTTTATATTTGTTGTTCATATCTCATGATGTGCAGGTATTTCAGGAAAGAGTCAGATCCTCTTTGCACTTGTTTTCACAAGCCGTTACCTTGACCTCTTCACAACCTTCATCTCCTTTTACAATACCATCATGAAGGTAAGGAAACAGGAGAATAAAACTAGTTGATTCATTTATTGAGTAATTCAGATGTTTTGAGTCATGCAATTTTTTAAGCGTAGCCCATTTTGAGTAAGTAATAGCTAAATAATTTGCCCTCCCACTTCCAAATTAAGACACTGTAATTTTAGATTATTCATCTATAGGTAGTCCTTGACTTACAACAGTTTGTTTAGTGACAATTCAAAGTTACAATGGCATTGAAAAAAGTGACTTATGACTGTTTTTCATATTTATGACTGTTGCAGCATCTCCAAGGTCATATGATCAAAATTCAGATGCTTGGCAACTGACTCGTATTTATGACAGTTGCAGTGTCCTGGAGTCATGTGATCACTTTTTGTAACTTTCTGATAAGCAAAGTCAATGGCTGAGCCAGATTCACTTTTACTAACTTAACAACTGCAATTAAACAATTAAACACCCAGGCACCAAAAGACTCAGTACCATAGATGTTTTTGCTTTCTCCAGCTGTTCATATCCCATCCTAGTGGGATTAAAAGTGGGAAGCTGCAAATTATTTCTACGTTCCTATTGTCAAATTTACCAGTTGAACCTGTCCCCCAGCTTCCAAAAGTTCAGATATGCTAAAGTCCCCATATCCTTAATTTCTCTACAAACTTATAAAACTCATAAAATACACTGAAATGCTTTCCTGCATGAATAGAGACATATAAAACAAGACTGAAAAGAAGACAAGCTTCATATTCAGGAAGCAGCTAGTGTAATGCAGAAATTCCCCTTTCCATGGCAATAACGAGAGCAACAAGGTATACCTTTCTCTTAGCAGTGCTGATTAAGCCACCTGCATCCTAGGACTAATCTTCACTGAGATTTTTTAAAATGCTACTCTCCTCCCATTGCAATGCACAGAGCATGCATGACGGCGTGAAAACAGTCATTAATATTCAGGGACTTTGGGCTGGATCAAAAATTATACAGAATTAAAACTATAGCTTACTGTGAAAAAGCCATTAAGTAGTACTGTCATTTAATGGCCAACTCATAACATAGCATTCCTGTTATGAGGTACAAAGGATGAACTCTGCACAAGAGAGAGATTGACACATTTGAAGTGTTGGAGGAGGCTGTTTATTCAACAGCCATGAAAACCAGCTATTCAGTACTAGAAAAAAATCAAGCCAAACTGGAAATAAGAATCATGAAACAAAAACATCATACTTCAAATCCACATGAATTATAAGGACAGATGCATCTCTGAAAAAGATGATACCATTCTATCTACCGCTGAGCATGGTGGATAAGACAATACATGAGGTGCATAGCTGGGGGTACTGCAAGTTACATAAATGTAACTTGCGGTACCAATAATTAGGTAATACCTGTATAGCAGCACTTGCTTCCATGCTATAAAGCTTTGCTCCATTTGCTTGACAGAAAACCTATAGAAATTTATTTCTCTTAACTGTTAAATAATTTTAAATAAAGATGGGGAAAGCCAGTCAAGTAGAAACTTCAAGATTAATTTACTTCATTGGACCCAAAAGCTTTGTGGAACTGCAGCCCACTTCATCAGATGTTAAATCTTGGAGCTTCTAACAGTCTGTGTCCGATTAGTATCACTGACCAATTATGAAAAGTTGCCCTTGAACAGGGAAGATAGTAGCATAAATGATTTCTATTTCTCTGTAGGTTATTTTCTTACTTTGTGCCTATGCTACTGTGTACCTGATCTATGGAAAATTCCGGAAAACTTTTGACAGTGAACAGGATTCTTTCCGTCTTGAGTTCCTTTTGGTTCCTGTCACAGGTCTCTCCTTTTTAGAAAACTACAAATTCACTCCTTTAGAGGTAAGATATTTGTTTCTGCTTAAGTACAATGATGTCCATATTTTTGTGAGCTCAGCTTTCTGAAACTACTTATTTAATAGCTTATGCATATTTGTAGCTTTTTGTGTCAATGTTTTGGATATTTATTTTGGATTTACTGTTCTTCCTCAGATACTATGGACTTTCTCAATTTATCTAGAATCAGTGGCTATCCTTCCACAACTTTTTATGATTAGCAAAACAGGTGAAGCTGAGACAATCACAACACATTACCTTTTCTTTTTGGGCCTTTATCGTGCGCTTTATCTTGCCAACTGGATCTGGCGTTACTACACAGAAAGCTTCTTTGATCAAATTGCTGTTGTTTCTGGAGTAGTACAGACGATCTTCTATTGTGATTTTTTTTATCTCTATGTCACCAAAGGTAAGGATCACCAAAAGATTAAGAAAAAAATGGATTATGACATGCTATCTCGTGTCTCCTGTGTCACAGGTTTGGGTTATTTCTTGGATTATGAGCAATTTAAGAGGACAGGGTTTCTAGACCAACTTTGGACACAATTCCTGCCTTGGGGGAACACTGTCAAAACCTGTTTCAGCTGGGCCTAAGCAAACACACAACAGGCTCTGCTTCCAAATTTGAATACCTCTTCCCCCCAAAAGCTTCTTTTGAGACAGCTGTCAATCAGTGATTTTGTTTTTGATTATTTGAATATTTATTTTCTGTATGAGAGAAATCATAGTTTGTGAACCTAGAAGCTTTCCCATCACCTTAGTTGTCCTTTTTCATTCATAACTTTTAACAAAAATAATGCACATGCAGGATTTTGGAGGGAATATCCATAACCATGTCTTACAAATCACAAGCAAAAAGTATACTAACTTCTAATTATACCTTGTTGTCCCCCACCCCAATCTTTGCATTCTAGGATTGCTAGATATTACTGACTGAGTAGTTACGGTGAAAAAACAATTCACCTTAGCATACTTTGTATAGAAGTCGATGTACTTTCTTGTGCTAAAGACACCATTAAATGTTCTTTGTATAGCATAAAAATATGGAAATTAAAAGGCCATTGCTTTCTACTATTGAGCTATTTTTCCTCCTCTTCTTTTAGTACTAAAAGGGAAGAAACTGAGTCTTCCAATGCCTATATGAAGATGTGCACAATGGAAGAAAGCAGATGAAGTCCCCGTTTCAGGATTCAAGACTCTTTTGCCATGTCACTATTTGAATTCAGAGCATATGCCCTTTTCTTTTACATTTCGATTAGAAAACATGATTGCACCAAAGAGACTAGGTCTAAGTAACTAACATTTCAGAACTAAACTATTTAGCATAGAAGATGACTCATCTGCAGTATTTTTATAAAGAAGCGTTCCTTCAAAACTGAAAAAACCAGATTATGATTTAACAATTGTATAATGGCTACATCCTTTTCTAAAAAGTTCACACCAATTTTCAAATGATGGTAAATACTAAAACAGCTGTGACCTAACACTCTTTCCTAAACTATCAACGTTCCCTCAAGGGATTAGAGAAAACATTTTTAAATATTCAACTTTTTTTTTAAATAAAAAAAACAAGATTTCTGAATTTTATTGACAACAGTGTTTTTATTCATACCTACAAAAGAAAACAAGATGGTATCAAAAGGACAATTTACAAACTAATAGTAACATAGCTTTTTAATATACTGTGCCTGAACATCAGAGAGCTATGAATCTCTTCTTTTCAAGTCTTTATTCACAGAACAGGAATGTGTTCAAATACCAATATGGGGGAAAAACAGTCCCCAATGATTCAACCTAAGAAGCCTGCAGGTTTTAAGAGTCTGCATCTTTTAACTAAACAAAGCCTACACAATGACTTTTGTAAAAGGGAATATAGGCTGGATATTGGTATATTTACTGAGCAAATATTATTACCAATTGGCCACATTTTTAAACTGATATGTGGAAACAAGCTGTACATGTCAGAGTTCAATTATTTGTTAATGCTCAGTCTGAGCACAACACACACCAAGCTGTAACTATGTTCAAGCTACAGTACAGCACTGTAAGGCCCTAATACAATTTTCTATTGGCAAAGATGAAGACCAAATTCCTTTAAAGACAATGGGGAAGAATTTATTCTACCCCCCCCCAACCCTACTCTAGGCCTGTAGATTTATTTCTGCATGAACAACAGCTCCATGATGTTTTTATTAAGAAAGAAAATACAAATCAGGCAGTGTTCAGTAAATGAATGTTCATTTCTAATATTTTCAATGAAGATAACTGCCAAATATATATCTTAATTACGATTATGGAAACTCAAACTGAGAAAGAGGATTTAACTAGCAAGCCTTTATTGTACAAGGTCTGTACCAACAACCTACCTGTATGATGTGCGCAGGCACACAAGTGGTTATTATTCTCCAGCCTGCTCTTATTGAGAAACATGTATTTAAATCCCATTTTTATAAGTCAAACCCACATTGCTATAAATAACTCAGTTGTTTTAACAACCTGTTTCCCAAAACTGAAAAAAAAAAAAAAGAAAAAAAAGAAAACCCCCATAGATTCTGTCTCTTAGGACAGAAGAGATTTTCCTGCCATGTTTATCTGGACATAACAGGTGAAACCAACTACTATCAACTTTCTCCTGCTACTTACAAAACAGAAACTTTAATATTTGAATATCCCATCCCACCCTCCCCACTCCCCAACTTTAAACCTTTCTCAGACTGGGAAAAAAAACAAAAATGAATGAAAGCATTTGCTAAAGTTCTCTCTCCTCCTAAAATCTAGGGTGCTACCTACCTGTAAAAGCTGAGTATAGGAGCCAGCTGAAGAAACTCACTCATAAAGCCATTGGAAACCTAGTCAGATGTGGATATAAATGCAGCTTCAAGGCATATTAGCTATCTCCTCACCATCCCTTTATGAGATTTTAAGATTTTGTTTAGCTTAAGTAAATCTGAAAAATGGAACACTTTTGCTTAATGCAGTGGGATCTCACGCATGTCCATTGAGGAATCTTGATACCAAGTAAATGGATCAGATGATGAACATATAGGAACTGTATAGATTCCCCATGTTTATAGATATACCTTTTGTTATAAGTACAACTTCAACCCCCGAGTTGAAATTATGGGGCAGATGTCATTTGTGATATCTTGGGTGAAATCTAAGAGCCATAGAAAAATCCAATAAAAATAAAGTGTAGCAATTCTGTGATTACACCTAAGGTGAAAATGCATTGCAACAGAACATTAATCTCCAACACTTACATCCCTTTTGCACAGGGCTGGTAAGACATTCAGAAGCTGCAGAAACGCTAGCTAAACTCAAAATTATTTTTACATTTTGTAGAAGTTTGAAAGAATAAGTAGAGTCAAACCAGAGAAATTATCTTCCCAAATTCTCCTATGTCAAATCCAAGACCTCATTTCATTAGCTGTAGAAAATCTAAGTCTCAATTTCAGTAAGCAAAAATCACACATTTAATATTCCGTTAAAAAGGAGGTACTCCTTAGCACTATCTTTTTTGATGTTTATATTATAGTGATTGCACCAAAGTCCTCTCCACAGCAATTTTTCATACACAAGCCTCAGACACAATAACAGCTGGACTGGGACAAAACTGCCTTGTAGATCTTTCTTTTTTGAGACAGAAAATTTCAGATTACATAATGCAAGGCCATAAGGTAATTAGTTTTCCATAGCTGATACTAGTTTTTAAAAGAAAATCAGTTAATGTGTACCAGGACCATTTTTGTGGGCACAATTTGGATGGTAAGAAAAACATCACTATGGAGATGGTGTTGAGAATGGGAAGAGACAGAAAAAGTGAGAAAGGGTTGCAAATCTTCACTGATAACCACTAAATGAAGTGGCTTCATTTGCGTGAAGGAGGAGGGGGTGGTGGCGGTGGAGGATACTGATAACTGGCAGTCTGCCCCATATAGCCCATCACACTGGTGCCAGGAGGCTGAGGAAACTGTTGTGACATGAGAGGCTGTGGCTGCTGGCCTGAACGGCCCATCCCTGCATACTGCTGTTGGTTGGTGCTTTGTGAGTTTCTCCCAGCATTAGCAGTGCTGGCTCCCCCATACCCAGCAGCACCATATTCTGCCCCATAACCACTTGCTCCATAAGTTGCAGTTCCATAGGCTCCCTGGGCATAACCATATTGGCTTTGCTGTGCCCCAAATGCAGAAGTTGCATTTCCGTAAGCACCACCATAGGCTTTGTTGGCTCCATTGGCAAAACTGTCAGTGCGATCACGGTCTCGGAAATTACTTGAGTCTCTTCGGCCATCCTTAACTCCCCGGAGCCTTCGCTCACACTCCTCCTGGTACATCAAATTAGGATTGTTGGATGAATTGCTTGTGCGATAACGAGAACGACCACCTGGTAATATATACATACAGACAGACCTGAATTTAGTAATTTCCACTGAATATTTTCAATACAACTAGACATGTTTACTAGTTCATCATGAAGGCCTTGTGTAACTTAACAGAGTTTTTCTTTACTATTTTGATAATACACACCCAACCGTTTTATTCTTAAAAGCACAGGCAAAAGATTGAAAATCATTTTTACTTCACTATTAATGAAAGCTGTCATTTTCTATTCCTATTGAAAGCCTTTTTTGTCAGGGGACAATGAAGAAAATGAACAATATGAGAGACATGGGGGGGAGGGGAAGTCACAGTGGAAAGCAAACCACAAAGAAACACTTGTTAAAAAGAGGATATATACAACATATATATATGTATATGTATATATACAGACACACACACACATATACAACATACAAATATATATTTGTATATATATGTGTATGTTGTATGTTGTGTGTTTGTCATGTCATAGAAATAAAACAACAGAAATCAAACAAAAAACAAAAAAAAAAATCACTAAGTCAACAATAGTTTCTTTATATACCAAAAAATAAAAAAAGCCTTTTTTGTTCACCTTATTCTGGCATGATAGCGTGAATAGAGTGAGCAATTATTGGCTACAAAGAAATAAGTTGTGAAGATTTATTATATAACTTTATAGTTTTTGCTATAATTTTAAATCAGATTATCCAAGAACAGATCAAAAATGTGCAATAGCAGCAACAACAGGCAAGCTAACCTGACGTGCAAGTTGTTTTGGGTACAAATATAATGATTAATTAAAACTGTAGATTTATTCACACTAAAGGTAAAAAATAAAGGACTCCCTGCAGATTTTACTCCGTTAATGGTTGCTAACTATAAGGTGGAGATGTTCATCTCCCTTTCAATTGTCATCGAGTCAGCACTGTCCAAAGACATTTCCGTGGTTGTGTGGCCAGCATGACATGATGGAATGCTGTTATTCACATTAGAACCCACTTTAATTATTAAAAAGGTTAGAAACACTATTGCAAGAACAAAACTCTCTCTTTTATGAGTAGCCTGCAGGAGTTATGACACACAAACAATATTCTAATTTTGTTCTCCAGCATGTTTAAAATGTCCAAAATTCTAAAGGTATCATTCCAGAGAAATACCATTTAACTTGAATTTCCAGTAATATATATGCTTTGACAATATATGAAATATTCCTGACTCATAATATGCAGATGTTGGGCTCTGGAAACATCTTTCAATAACAGAAAGAATGAAGTTTAGATGAGTTGAGATATACAGAAGGAAATGTATTTGTTTTAAAGAATGATTTATCCTCTTAACAAGTTTAATGAAGTGTTATCACATGCTGGGAACCCATACCCAGCTTAAAGACACTGAAACAGCCAAAATACTCCAATCTCTTACCTCCTCCACCACCACCACCTCTGTGGTCCACAAGCTGCATCAGTTTTGGATTGATGGCTTGATTGGCTTCTTCTAGAACTTTTATTAACTCTCTAGCCTGTTTCAGATTTCCTGGTGTGAAGAATGTATAGGCAGTGCCTTTGTTGGTACTACGGGCAGTACGGCCAATTCTATGCACATAATCCTCTGAACTGTTTGGATAGTCGTAGTTTATCACAAACTTCACATCTTCCACATCTTGTAAGACAATCAAAGCACAGTGAGGAATTGAGGAGAGCAGTGGAGGAAGGATGTGCCAACAGAAGGTGGGGAGCACAAATGCAAGTGACAGTAACAAGAGAAAAGAAAAAAGTTAGTATTTGTAAAATACAAAGACAGTAAAGACTCTTCCTAACAGAGCAAAAGGCTAAACTAAGATAATTGTGCACAAAAAGGAGTTTGTGATCAGAAAACAAATATCAAGTCAAAGCAGTTCATAATTCCTCTCAAAGTCATCCATCTTTTGCTGCATGCATGTCACACACACACACGCACACACACAGAAATTGTCATGTTTGAAACCTTGTCTTATATAATTCAGGCAATTTTGTTCCACAACAGCATTTCAAAAGGGAACAAATGTCCTATTTTTATTACAAATGCAGCAAACCAGAGTGAGCAAGAGAGAGAACTGCTGAATACTTTAACTCTGTTAGGAGAAGTCTACAAAAACTAGCAGCACAAGATCACTTACCTTCAGGTTATCACAAGGGATAGGACACAAACCTTTTCCAAAAAGGTTTAAAAATAATTAAATATATTTCCCCGCTTCCTGATATCCAAAAGATATCTCAAGATAGTCAGTTTACATAAATAGATAACTAGCTTATTTTAATCTTCCTTTTAAAAATACACACTAACATTGATCACACCACCACGTTCATTTTAGTGAAAATTTTAGCATATTGTTTACAGTGTAACCTAAACAAAGAGAACTCAGATGCAAACATTTAAAGTCATAAACATCTGAGTTTTCAGAAATGAGGACAGAAAAACAAGTAAATGTTAGTGTACTGTTCTGATATAAAAAAAATTGACAAACAAAAGCAGTATTACATTAAAATTTAACAACCCATTAAAAATCTGCATTTTACAAAGAATATTCAAAATATATCCAAGATAAAACACAGATTGACTTTTTCTTTTAAAAAAATGAGAAACATTCCCTGTTTTGTTACCAGACCGATGCACACTCCCTCCTCCTGTGGGAAATCGCTGCAGCCGATCCCGTCTCTTTGCCTTTTATTTTTGGCGGCCTCCTTTCGAAAACTCCGCCCTCTGACACGGGACCACTGGAGCGCGGGGAGCATGCATCAAGGGTCCATGGCAGCGAGAAGTCCCCACAGACGCTCACTCTGTGAACTGGCTTAGATGCTTCTCTGTAGCCTATTTGGCCGTCAAGCGCCGGAGAACCTGGGTTCACGTAAATGTTTCAGGTCCTCCAACACTTTTTGTCCCTTCACAGGGCTTAAAGGGGCCAAAATTGAAGATGCAAAAAATTACATCCAACAGGTCAGGCTGCATCTATTGCCCAGACTGCATCAATTTCAAATAAAAGGAAGGGGGTGGGAAGGAGAACAAAAATGGAAGTGGGCTGTAGTAGTGGCAAAGAGATGTTATGTCTGTTTCTTATTACAGCAAGGGGGGGCTCCTCAATCTTTCCAGACTCCAAAGTCCTGAATCACACCAAAAAGTGAGAAGGCAGATTTCACAGGGGGCAGCGCGAGTCTCCAACTAGGGTCCTTGGTGCAAAGGGCTTGTGTTAGATAAGGACAGGACAGCACACCGTGTGCATTCACATCTTCATAGCTAGGGCTTCACTGGAGTCTGACAAACAGCAGATTATGGACCTCAATCGATCCCATTATGTATATCCATTAGCAAGATGGTCACAATAAATACCAGGGAGCACTTGTTTATTGGGAAATACAGACATTGTCAACAATGAAGGTACTCGGGGATGGATTTTGCCAGAAAATCCATGAAAGGACAACAAGGAGGGGAAAGGAGAAGGCGGGGCCAATTTTCACCTTCGAATGGCAGTTATGACATCCATATTATATGGCTGGGGACTCAGGGAGAGAACATGCAGTTATAATGCAGGTTTCTTACTATCTATCTTGCACTGATGTAAAATTGTGCTCATCACAGTGTTTCTTCCACAGAATTTGTTCATTCTAAAAAGGAATATGACTACCTGGGGATGCTTATCCACTGAGATGCCCCCCAAAGGAATGTCTGATTGTTAATTGGGAGGGGCAGAAACTAGCAAACTCGATCATCTAGAAAGCTGCTTCGACCACCAATGTAGATATGTCCCCAGACCTGCACTGAGTGATCGGCAGCTGATATCAAAGTTTCTGTTAAAGAAAACAAACAAAAAGAAATTTAATGATTTGACTTTAACAGAGTGAAGTGTAACCAAATTTTTAATGAACAGTGCAGAGGGAAATTTTCTGCCCTGGGGGTGATTCACAAACAAGCCATTATGGGGCACTCAACTTACCTGGAAGGAGTTTTCTGAGACCAATGTTCATTTGAGTAGAAGGAAAAACCCTGGTGACTCAGCCAAAAAGCGCGCGCCCCTGTTCTATGTTTTAGGTAGAAGCCTTCACTTTCCAGGAACTTGGAGGAATTCGTCCAGAGATTTGCCAGTTAGATATTGTATTTTTATGAAGTAGCAAACTCTGGGCCCCAAAACAAGCCAAGATGTTATTCGTAACAAGAAACAGACCCTGATACCTTTTCCCCACAGCCTAAGTCAAGTGGAGAAGGCAGAACGGGGAGACTGTTTTCTTCCAGTAGTATCCAAATGAGTTGTTTTGGGGAAATATATGAGGAGAAGGGCTGATTTAAGTGTCTAGGCAAGATGCACAAAGAAGCTACCAGCACACAGCAAGCCTGTTTAAAAACCAAAATGTTGCCAACCAAAATATGTCCTTTTGCTTTATTTATTTTTTTAAAAAAACTGGACTCACCCCTTCTCCTAACAGCCCAAGTTCTACCTGCATAGGTCCAGACATGACCCCAGAACACAGAGACTGAAACCATATGAACTAGAGGAGCATTGGGATAATTTTGGAGATGGCATGGGAGAATGAGTTTTATGTGAGGAAAAGACTTGTCATTTTTCAGAAATGCTAACAAGCAGCTGTCTTTCCAGCATTTTCAAGAATAGCTTTTAACTGATCCTATATTTAAAATACATCTGAAATATTTGAGAAATTACTTTTAATAAAAGATTGAGTCTACTGAACTCAACATTAACTGAAAACCTTTTAGGAATGTCTTTTCAATGTTTTTCAAGTATCTACAACCCCATTTAAATCTACTTTCTGAATGTACTAGAGGTAGAGATTTGAACATTAAATGTAAAGAACAATTGAATTGTTTGCTTAAACATCCAGGAGATGAAAGCACTGAAACGCTGACAGATTTTTATTATAACCCTCCCTTAAAGTTTTTACTACAACCTCAACAATCCAACTGAGGAGGAAAGGTGAAAAAGAATATGTGTAAAAAAGCAAAATATGCTCACACATATAAATCTTATGTATTGTAATATTGAAGTGGGGCTGTTATAATGTGCAATTACATTAGTAATGCATTTGGGCAAAAAAGGATTGTTAAGAGATGCTTGTTCTACCATCTGGTAATTCTGAATAACAACGTAATGAATACAGTTCAGTCCTAGCCACCCAGCCACAAAGCTGGAATTAAAGGAGATGGGGTATAGTGGAAGAATTGGGTTGAGTAATTGGACGTCTCTTCTCCCCATTGGCGATCGATTAGTCATGCCTAGGCCTTGCTGCAGACCAAAGCCTGTTCATTAGGAGCAGGAAGAGATTTTGAATATGAAAGAAAAAAAAGATCAATGTTAAAAAGGCATTTCATATATGAGAAAGTCACGCTTTAAAATTCTTTGGGGGGAAAAATGTCAATCTAAAGAAATGACAGGCAGGAAGCTCATGTATACAAACCTAGCCCACGAGATGCAACATCTGTGGCAATGAGGATAGGAGCCTTTCCAGAACGAAATTCTGAAAGAAAAGAAACAATCTTGATGTAAATCTCTGGTTCATAACAACACATTTTAAAAGCTGTTTTAGTATTAATGTTTACATTATGCAATAAAAATGTACATAGCAGCTGGTTGAATAAAACAGAGCATTCTCTGGGTAAATGAAACAATCTTTTTTCTACAACTCACCATTAAGCACCCAATCTCGTTCAGGCTGACTTTTGTCTCCATGAATACACATAGCTGGCCAACTGTAACAAAGAGTTTTAAGCATTCTCAGCTACCATATATTCAAAAAATATGAACCTTTTTACAGTTTAATGATATAAATGAATATATTTTAAAACCTCAATTTAAACATTTGGGAGATCTGTTAAAACTAAAGATGTCTCATAAAGATTCATTTTTGTGAGTTGCATTGTCATTTGTGTAATTCTGGGTGTTAAGCCTATTCAATTAGGGTGAATCCTGAACACAAAATTTGCCCAGGCTATCCAGAGTTTATTAAACCAAGGACTACTAAACCAAATGCTTACTGTAATTTTCAGGAATTTTAAAGAAAGACTTTTGGTTTGGAGTGTGTAAAATTTTGATTTAGAAATCAAAACAAAAAACTGAGAAACTACTTTTCAAAACAATACCATACTTCTGAAGCAAGGGATGCTTTTTCATAAATAGAAGCAGGTTTTTCTGAATGAAGATAGAAATCCATATTTTTACTTTCTCTGCACTGGAGGAATTTTATAATCAATTCAAATAACTTAATCAAACTTTGGGGTTGAAAGTATTTGATTCCAATATTGGCTGATTCCCATCAGTGCTAGCATAATATGTAACTAAACAGAGGCTAATATATGTGCAGAACCCTTTTGGAGATACAAGTATATTAAATCATTACATCTGAAGGTAACATCAAAAAACATTTTGGAATCAGATTGTGTTCTATCCTTTGCTTATATTGTCAAATTATAATCTGCGTTATTTCAGAAATACCATAATTTTCTATTTATCATCTTTTAAATGTTATTTTCATGTGTATGTTAATAAGTCCACATCCCCTCAAATTAATGGTATTAAACTGGTACTATTTGTGCCCCCCCACCAAGCTAAAACAGCAACTGGGACTGGAATTTCCATCTCTATGCAGCTGTAAAGAGCGACATGTGATTGCATTGCTTAGGAACAACAACCCAGCAGTCCTAGTTGCTGGTAACTGAATCCCATCGATTGTTAGACAAGGAGACACCCCAATCCAAGCCGGAGGGGGGGAGAGAGAGAGCAGGTATGGGAATTGAAGCACTCCGGCAGTTGTAAATGTGGGTGTCCTGGCAAATGTCTGAGTTTTGATCATGTGATTGCAGGGAAATATAACAGCCATAAATTCAGGGACCAGATTAAATACCATTCATTCACTGCTGCATTGACGATGCTTCAAATCGTCGCTGAAGGAATTGTTGTACTGTAAAGACTATCTTCTTTTCTTTTTATCATTTATAGTTATCATGAGCTATAACAATCTTGTAACATCTATTGCTATTTTACATGAACCATGGCATTCTATGGTAACTTTTCAAGTAGTCAGTCTCATCTATCCTTTCATAGGATTTAATTATAATTCACTAAAACCTCTTTACTATATCTGTCTTTCCCAATTTAATACTAATGTTAAAATCAAACCTTACCCATCTCTACGCATCCTTCGTGTTAGGTCATCACATCGCCGTTTTGTTTCCACAAAGATAATAGTCTTATTCTCTTTTTCAGCCATAATTTCTTCCATCAGCTGTATTAATCTTTTAAACAAATACAAACAAGAGATACTGTTTCATTCTTTTCCTGTATATTCTATTCTGTGCACCCCTCTACAATTAATGAATTACTGTAATTGGCCACAATGCCGAAAAGGGTGAATCAAATCCTCCACCGCACCCCGCACCCCTCGTCATCCCTGTTCTTTTGACAGAAAAAAATTAAAGAATTTAGGTGTGTGGTTTGAACTATTTCTAAAATGTCAAAGCAAATAGCACTGACATAATGGTTTTCTTAGAGGGGCTTTAAATACAATTAAAATAAAGACAAAATAAAAATATTAAAAAGATTTTGCTAAACTTAAAAACATTGATTCTACAGCTAGTCTTCAACTTATGATCATTCATTTAATGACTGTTTAAAGTCTAGTCACAGTGGCCTCAGAAAGGCTACTTGACAGCATAAAGCACTTGTAGTCATCATAAAAACTCTCTCTCTCACACCCAGAGCCTGTGGTCATATGATTGCAATCTTGGTGCCCGACAAACTGTTTGCACTTATCAAGGTTATCAAATGCCCGACAATGATGTGATGGCTACTTACAATCTTCTCTGCTGACCTTCCAAGAAAAGTCAATGGGGAAGCCAGTGGGGAAGGATGCAAGCCTAAATGTTGGGGGCTGACTGACAAAGTTGCCTACTGAGGGGAACTGAACTCCTCTGGCAGGATGGAAAAACGGAGCTCAGATCCCAAAAGTCCAAGCTCCATTCTTGCAACCTGCCAAAGCAGTTCCTTCTAGTCATGAGGAAAACTGAACTGGCAGGCTGCTCTTTTAGTCCATCTGCTTAATAACCTGGGAATTACTTAATGACCACAACCTGGAGAGTCGAGATTATGGTTGTTGAGAAAAAGTCACGTGGGCATCCTGCTTAACGACCACTTCATTCACCAACTAAGATTCCAGTTCTAATCGTGGTCATAAGGCGAGGACTACTTGGAATCAAGATAAAATCTGAAGATAATATAACAACATCCATACTTATGATCCTTCTCGTTCTCCATGCACACATCCACTATCTGCAGGATATTATGATTGGCACTCAGCTCTAAGTTCCCCACATTGATCTGGACATAATCATGCAGGAAGTCCTCAGCCAGCTGTCGCACCTCCTTTGGCCAAGTGGCACTCCACATGAGTGTTTGCCTGTCAGGCTGAAAAAAGACATGTGTTATCTCGACAGTAATCTTTAAATGAGAAGTCAAGAAGAAACCTAAACTATATTAAGAAATACTGACCCGTATTTGATCAACAATTTTACGAATCTGAGGTTCAAAACCCATATCCAGCATTCTATCAGCTTCATCCAATACAAGATATGTACAGCGGCGAAGATTAGTTTTCCCTGCTTCCAGGAAATCAATCAGACGGCCAGGTGTAGCAATACAAATTTCAACACCTTCCAAAGAACAGAACAGAACAGAATAAAGATAGTTCAAAAAGTCAGACAATAATCTGTCATTTACAGGGCTATAGAAATACATGGACTATTTCATGAACATATTGTGCAACTTCAGTTTATACTACTAAACAGACTATAATAATTTTTATGTTTGCACAAAAACAATTTATTTAATGAAAATAAAATACCATTTTCCATGTCCTGGCTCCTTTTTTTAAAAAAATGGTAGTTTTTAAAAAAAAGATTCGCTAGAGTTGGACATGCATGTGTTTTGTGCATACATATGCGCAGTTATTCCCAAGCAACCACATTAAACACCCGATAACTGATTAATCATCCCAAGCTTGTTTATTAATTTATTCCATCTTATTCCAATGCAAAATTGCCATTAGTCATATTAATAGTGGTTTTAATAAAGGAAGTTACATATAGTTAAGTTAGATATATATAAATCCATCATACTTACCTCTTTCTAAATCTCTAATCTGGGGGCCTTTGGGTGCTCCTCCATATATACAGGTACTCTTCAGTCTTGAACATTTACCATAATCATCAGCTACTTGTTGGACTTGTTGGGCCAGTTCTCGAGTAGGAGCTAAAACTAAACACTGGGAAGAAACCATCCATAACACTGAGTGATATACTTAATTTTTTGTGCTTAAACTTCAGAAGCAGAACTTAGAAAACTGCCATCTCCAATTAGATAAATAAGACACATAACTGCAGCCTGTAAACACAGAGATCAATAAGAACAACTCCTCTACTCAGAACTGCCAATAACATCTATACTCAGTCATTACCTTAACAGCTCTTTAATCCTTGGTTAGGACTTGAACTATTAAATTTTTATGAGCCCCAAATTGTGAATTGAAGATTAAATTTTAAATAATAATAATAATACTCACAATTGGACCATCTCCCCTTTCCAAGTATGGTTGGTGGTTTATATGAACAATTGCAGGTAGCAAATACTGAAAAAAAAGAGAACCGTATTTCAGTTGTTACAGCTAATTCAGATGATAGCTAATTAGTTGTTTTAAATCATTGTACATCCATTCTTATATTCTCAAGAAAACAGCAAGAAGACATTAGAAGTTAAACATAAAATTAAACAAGAAAGATCTGGAGTAAGCATGGCAATAAGTAAGCATACAATTTCAATTAAAAATTCAGCTTATAGCTTCTTCCAGTTTAAGTCTCAGAGGGATATACTAAAAACAGGATAGATAGGAATAATAATAATAATAACGCACTAGTGTCCCGATGGGATAATTTTTATGCTCCTTGTTCCCGAAGAAGCTGCACTGGTTATACGTGATCATATAAACTTATGTATTTATTTATTAGAAATAATCACTTAATGACTACAATTGGGATTAAAGTCTTGGTTGCTGAGTGAAGCAGAAGTTAAGCAAGACACCGTGACCACTTCACTCAATGACGGCGATCCCAGCAGTCCCCACTGCGGCCATAAAGTGATCTCATGGGTCATTCAGCAAATGGAATTCCTTTTCATGACTATGGAACTGCAGATTGGGGATTTTTGAGTTTAGTGCTTATAGTAGATGCAGATTTTAAAATCCTTTCCCCCTGCTTCTGTGGGGCTATCCATGGAGGCAGAGAGAAGTATTTGGGATTTTGTGCATGCTTGAAGTTTGGCTGTAGAGGTTCAAGAGTTTGGGGTCTTTCCTGACCTCTGCAGAAAACTTTTGAGGGGGATGAAAAGAAACACACCACAGATCTCAAAGCCTGCCTGGAGCTTGGCTGCTGAAATCCAAACATGCAAATCCCCATATTCTTGTTTCACTGGAACTCTCTGCAGGGGCAAGGAGGAGGACTCCCAAGCTCCATGCTTGCTTGGATTTCAGATCCGGAGATCCAAGCAGGTACTAATCAACAAGGAGCAATTTCAGCCAGTCCTCAGACACGAGGGGGAATCCTCAAGCAGGCAGCAGCCTTAGCTTGCAATGTTCCCTGCCGGCTTCTCCACTGATCTTCTGGGGAGGCTTACAAAGAAGGTTGCAAATGTCCATCATTTGATCACAGAACATTGGCAACCGATGCAAACAAACTACCAAAGCACCCATCATGATCATGTGATTGCAGGTGGTGGGGATGGTGGTGACATTTCGTGATGGACAAAAGTGCTTTATACGCCATAAAGCACCCTTTCTAACATTGTCTTGACTTTGAATTGTCATTAAGTGAGCATTACCTGTACGTTCAGGGAGATGGTATCTGATACTTCAGCCCAAAGAAATAAAAACAAACTAAAAGGATTTATGTGGTTTGAGCTGCTGCTATGGCTAATAGTGTAGCAATTATGATAAATGCCACAAGCCACGTAAATATTCTCCTTATGGTACCATGTTTTTCAATTCATCCACTATGGTACTATCATCGTACACCAAAAGATCTTGTATTCATGAGAAATGAATGAGTGCTCTCTCAGTCACTAGAAATGTATGCGATACTTTCCATATCCACAACATTCCCAAGACTTTAGCTTCTCCCATGTATGTTTCAATGATCTAAAAGTGATTTACTACTTAAAATGTCTGTAAATAAATTTTATGATATATATGAATACACAAACGCAAGCCTTCATATTTGCTTTATTTGCAGACATAACCTATTTTTAATAAAAAAATTACGATAATATAAAAATCTGGATAAATGAATGCAAACTAATTTCATATTAAGCCTTGATTCCCTTTGGGATTGATGATGATTTATTGTACTCTTGCACTGAACAACTTTTCAGTCTAGCATGCGCAGAAGCGTCTGGTGGTGAGCAGAGCCTCCCACCATGGCCGCTACCGGTTCACCCAATCCAGGGCGAACCGGTAGCAACCCACCACTGTGTAGGCTGTACTTGATGAGTGAGGCTAGCTATCTCATTCTCTCTTACCTTGTTTGCTGATGCCCCAAGGGATTCATTTGAAAAACAATCAACATGTCAGCTTTTCTAGAAGATTAATGTATTTTTCCTATCCCAATGCTTACCTGTAAAGACTTTTTACAAATATTTTTAGAAATCACCCTCTTGGCAAAGTTCTGAAAACTGGCTGGCTAGTAGTGGGTAGGTAGCACTAACTATCACCCCACCTAGTGATGCAGCCCTGGGATGCAAACAGAGCCAACAACTGACCACAAATTTCCATTGCTTCCTAGAAGCGTAAGAACTGGAACCCCAAGATGACTTGTTCCAAACTTAAAGAAATTATATTTTTCATTTTGTTCATGAATTACATTACCCGAACAAAACACAATATACTTTTACAGAGCCACAGACAAAAGAAAATTTAAAGAAACTGAAAAATACATACTGCCAATGTTTTCCCAGAGCCAGTCTGTGCAATGCCCACCATATCACGCCCACTAAGGGCCAAAGGAAAGCCCTGACACTGAATTGGAGTTGGTTCAGTAAAATGTTGGTCCATCAAGACATCCATTACATATTCTAAAAATTAGCAGATAAAAATACATAAATGAACAGCATGGTATTTATACTGCAAGTGCTATGTAAGAAAAGCTTGTATTGAAATAAATTTAGATTATAGCATTAATTTCAAAAACTATTTCCCCAAAACTGTGTGTCATTAAGCTCAATTTTCCAGAACGAAATACATCCAGCCAGATAATGCTATTTAACATGCCCATCCATCCATCCTCCAACACTGCTGTTTTGGGCACAACAGAATACTCACGTGGAAAGTTACACTGATGAAAGGCAAATACTGGCTTGGGGCAACCATCTGACCCTCTTACAGTAATCTCTTTCTTTCTTCTCAACTCTTCAACTTCATACTATTTAGAGTGAAAATTGCAAGCAAAGTGTGAAAAACAGAAATTGTAGTATTGTACTTTATATTATCAATCACTGAATATGAATTTTCATTCCTTTTACTTCAAGTAATCACCATCTCTTTGTATTCTCCATAAATAATCTAAAGTCTTGGTCTAGCAATTCTTTTGACACAGAACTATTACTCTTCTGTTATTGACTTCATTTTCAGAAACTTATCAAAATGTACAATGAAATACAGATTGGAATAAAAAAATAAATTAAAATATTCAAAACCTTCTCAATTTCATGCATTTACTCATTGTAACTTTTAACAATATAACCTTGTATATGCAGATGAACACATACACACATTACTCTGCTTTTCCAAAACTGCTTTTTCAAGAGGCAACTGGACTTTCTGGTTTTTCTTTTAAAATGGTTTGTTTCTCATCCAAGAAGCTTCTTCACCTCATGAGAAGCGAAATGTCTTCAAAGAAAAACCAGAAAGTCCAACTGCCTCTTGAAAAAGCACTTTTGGGGCAACCATGACCTGGATGACTGAGAATCTCCATAGACATTATTCTGTTTTCTTTCAAATTTGCCATCCAAAGTCTACAGCAAAAACTTTAACAAACTAGGTATATTTAATATACTTTTTAACATGAAAAATGAACTACTGATTTCCAAAGTAATAAACCAATCAAACATATTAATCAACAAATAAACATGTTTAATTGTACAAATGTTTTGACCTGTATTAAATTAGTAGAGCAAATTGTTTTCTCTGCAGTTGCATTCACTGAAGATGATGCATCTGATTAGAAATATTTTGATTTATACAATTGGGTAAACTTTCTGAAATGGAAGAAACCAATCCAAATTTAATGTAAGTGGCCCAACTCAAAATGGCCTTTTCCCAACTACGCCCATGTATTTTGAACTTGGAATACTTCTCCTTTGGCCAAAACAAAGAAACTATCCTGCAAGTTAGGAAATAGCAGCTAGAAAAAAAGGAAGGCAGTTCGAGATTCAGTTGAACAAAATCACTCCACACCCGCAAACGGAATGTATTAAAAAAATAATACAAAAAAGATGGATCAGAATAGGACTGTAGATCTGGGCTGCAAAAATTTTATTTGCAGCATTTCTTTTCTGCCACCTAGTGGCATCCAAATTTTTGCATCCTTTACAATCCCAGATTAGAACTACGTTGACAAAATAAAAAATAGAAAATCTCATTACAATAATGGTAGAAATTCTAACCATTTTCATTGCTACAGCATTTGGAGAGATATTAAAACTGGAGTAGTTTAACAAGACAAAGGTGAAAGACAAAGAACTTACAGGAGTGAGTCTTGCTACTTCCGGATGTTCAACATAAAAGTTTTTCTCAAATTTGGGTAGTTCATTCAAGTCCCACTTCTTCTTCCGCAAACGCTCCCCTGGATTTCCAAACTTTTTAGGAGGTAGAGGGCTACCAAACCTTAATGGATTAGACAGAAATTATTACTTTTTTTATTTTCTCTAGTTGATTTAACCTGAAATAGCATTATTTTATGAAGATTAAACGTATTATTAAATTTATGTTGAAAAACATCAATAGCAATGGTAATAAATGTTTATTCTAAATAATATGCCAGATCTGAATTAAGCCATGCTTAATTTAGACCCTCTGAAAGGAATGGGAAAAATCACTCATGGGTGAAAAATGATATTCATTTCATTGGATATGCATGACCATGTCTGGATTCAATAAAATTTATATACAGTAAACAAACAAAAAGTATCACAAGGTATTTTGAAAAGTAATATTAAAACAATGGATTAAACAAGTTTATGAGAGACTGGAAGCCATTTATGGATTTTCTACATGTTAAATACAATGACAGATGGTTATCAAAGGGATTTGAAAATTAGTTTTACCTTTGGTTTTTGTTTTGTTCTGTTTTTATGTGTTTGTGTATATGTACATATATTGGCTCCATTTAATTATGACAGAGTTTTCCACATCAGGGATATTTATATAATATAGCATTTCTGTTAAATAGATGGGAAAATTTATGACTATTTTGTAGACCAGCTATGTACGGGTAAGAAATATATTACATTTTTGAGGTATCTTTCAACACTCAGCTGAGGTTGATTTTTTTTTTAATGTTTAATGTTAGATGTATTCAGTATTTGGGCTTTTTTTTTTCTTTTTTTGTACACAAAAGTTTTCTCTTTTAAGTTGTTGGTGTTGGACATTTGTTAATCTGTTTATTTTTCTTTTTTGCTTTTATGTTTTGTACTTTATCTTTGGCAATAAAATAAACATATTTGAACATGAAAATATGTAGAAATGTATTATGTATATGTAGTTCCATAATATTCTCCAATGGAAATGGCAAAACTGGGCAAGTTTTACATAAAAATATAGAAGAAAAATGTAACTCTTTAATCAATATTCTTTCAACTTTAAGAGTAACAAATTACTGAAAAAATAGATCAGAATAGTGTTAATTGCAACACTAATATCAATAAAGCCAAGTGGAAACTAAGTGCAGGAAACCAAGCATTTTAACCAATACAAAATCCACTATCTTCAATAAGCACATTGGAATGTGGAAATGACCTTAGGGAAAGGGGGAAGAGATGCTGCCTAGGAAACAATCAGACAAGAAAGGCAGGAATTCCCAGTGGTTTAACAGTCAAAAGAGAAACTTAGAAAGGATCTGCCATTAATAAATCAAGCAGTTAAAGTGACAGCAGGGAAGTTTTGTACTTTCAGACTTGCAAGATTCACAAGATTGCCTAACTCACCTCTTTTAAATTTTTAATTCGTGATTTTATAAATTGGATGTTTTAATCTGTGTTTCGGCCAAAATATTTAATAATTTTAAGGGATTTTTAATATTTGTATTATCTGTATTTTATCTTGGCTGTTCACCGCCCTGAGAAATAATAAATAAATAAATAAATAAATAAATAAATAAATAAATAAATAAATAAATAAATAAGATTCTGTTAATGTAGCCTTAAGATAGATTTAGCTCATCTAGTTGTGTTTCCTGTCTGGTTTATCCAGGAAGACTGACACTGAGGTTTGTTCCCATATATTGCTAAATACAGTGAGAAGTATATATTAATGCACATAGTTAAACTTGTATTTGTAAAATACAGTAGTAACATACTTCTCAAAAATTACATTGTAGTGCTCACACACCTTCTGTACTTCAGGAAAGTATCGGGATTTTCCGGTTCTTCCTATGAAGACCGGAGAGATTTGTTCTCAACTAATTTGACCTTGACGATTAAGGTGCTAACAATTATTCTCTTTATCTTAAGAATAGATTACACCATGTAATAATTAATAAGCAGTTTGACTCCTCTTGTGAGTTAAAGTGAAAGCACACCTTCTTGTGCAAGCACTAATGTATACAACTAATGATTTCTGCATAAATATAATTAGGATTGCTTTAGTAGAGCAAGTCCATTCAGTATGAGATTAACTTTATCAGTCACACTATTATCAATAAACATCCCATATTTTAAAGATTTATGTTAAAATTGGACAAAACTGCAATAATGGTACTACAGCTCCCTCAGAATCACCTGCTACAATAAACATCTCTAAAAATAATTAATGTAGCTTCTCATATTATATGGAATTAATCCCTGGGACTGCCCAGTAAAATATCAGTGATTCGTAACTTCCTCCTAATTAAATACCAATCCAAAAATTTTTTACTTGGAAGCTTAACTTATTTTATCACAATTGATAGGTATCTTGAGGTAAAATACAGTGAGAATGCACTTTTAAGGGGGTTGTAAAAATGGAGTTTTCCAGCCAAGAGTTCCAAGCTTAGGATGCCACAATGTTGGGAAGGGTGCTGATTTTTCCATCTGGCTTTTGATTTGAATGAGTGCAGATTTTGATTATAACCATTGTATTGCATTTTTATGATTTTGTAAGCTCCCACTCTTCGACTAGAGCAGCAGATAAATTTTCTGAGTAGGCCGTGTAACACCATCCTTACAAACTTGACAAGAATATAGACAGAAGCAAAAAAAATCAGATTAAAATATTTCTTATTTTTAGATTTTTCCAACGCAGCCACTCGAATTTCGGCAGTTAGTAATTATTGTATTAGTCCTCTTCACCAGGAGATAAAGAAAAACAGGGTATGCTGGATCAGAAGATAAGTAGATAAGTGACTATACAGCCTTTGAGGGTTAGAGTCCTGGTGAGTCAACTAGTATATAGTAACGGCAGGGAAGCCCTCTGTTCAAAGGAAAGAAAACGGAAAAATGGGTCCGCGGGGTGCCTAGTCCTTCCAAAGCCCAGCACTTCTCCCATCTCCGTCTCCTCCTAGGCCGACATTCATCTGGCACCTCCCAGTCAAATGTTCACCTCCATATTGTGACGCCATCTTTCAGCCACCCGCATAAAATTTTCTGGCAAAGCTTCCTTAGAAATACGGGGAGGGAGAAAGAAAAGCCCGGAGAGTGAGCCCCTTTTTTTCCTTATGAGAAAAGGTCCCGTTGTTAAAGGGCTCTTTTCCTCACGACATAGAAGCCCAAGCCTTACAAACTGGCAGCCTTCATCCATTACATCTGCTCTCTCCGCACAGCCTAGTATTGTGCTGATTAATTAAGGAGTTCCGAGGAACTTGCTCCCAACTTCGACCGTTTCTACATTTCTACAAAATGGCAGAACCCCACCCCTCTCCTCGGTATCCTTCAACGCTTTTAATAACTACGAGAAAGGCAGAAATTTAGCACGATCTGCCCTCAGGCAACGCTGGTTGTATCCGAAGTATTTCTGCCTGCCACGCAGCAGAAGGAACCCTCAAGGGGCGAGGGGAGGGGAAGGAAGGGCAGAGGTACAACAAAACCCTTGAAAGAAGCCCGATTCCCTCGTTCACATCGTCCTTACCCGCCGCGGTCACGATCGCGGCCTCGGTCACCGAAGCCTCGCATTCTCCCAAGCAGGAAAAGGGACCCCTGTGCGCGACTATGTGAAGGGTAGCGCTGAGAGGCCCAACCGCGCCTACTCTGAACTTTACTGCTGCTTTGTGGCTATAAAAACAACTCCCGGGACTTAATTTTCCTAGCTAGACAGCCGTTGGAATTGGTTTTCTGGAGCCTCTGAGAGCCGAGTCGCGTCAGGAACTGCTTGGCGCTGGTTAAAAAGGAAACCAGCCTTTCTTCTCCGGCCTCCAGACACAAAATGGCCGCCGTCACCCCGATTTGCCGCCTCTTACGCTGTCGGCCAGCCCGGTTGTTGCGTAAGTTACGTCTCTTGAATCACCGAGGAAAGAGAAAGCCTTTCTCTACGCTTATTCTCCAGCAGTGATCGCGTACGCTGATCACGCTTCATAGGAGCGATTTAAGAAGATTTCGCTAGTAAGCGATTTAAGAACTCTACGTGAAGAGCCAATTTTTAATGTATTCTCGAAACACATGTACGCCAAGTTTTAGTGCTAGCAAACTTAAAAGCAATGAAATACGGAAGTCCATAACGTTTCCGTTGCTTAGTTCAGCGCCACATTTTGAGTGGAAAAACTAGCTTCCCGTTTTGCGTAGAAACTGGCGAGTTACGTGTACTCTGCAATATGCGGAGTTTAGAAATCATACTTATCAGCTGTATTGAACGAAAAAGGCATGAGGTTTATAAGACATATAGTTCCAATATCTATAATTGGTAGAATTGGTTCTCCAATAACTAACTCCCTTTCGTTTCAAAATACAGAAACAATTGTTTCTTACAGTTCAGCTTACTTTCCTAGCTGAAAGCTATTACTTTAGATTTAGAACAATACAAAGATTGGTTGTGATTGCCATTCTACTATAAGACTGAGCCCTGGAAGGTCTAACCTCCTGTTCCAGAAGTCCTTTCATTTCCCATGCCCAGAGCTGACACTCTAATCTTCTGCAGTTTATGCTGGCTTTATCTTCCTGGAATCCTTTTTCTTAACAATGGGGTGTGAGATAGGAATGCTACAGAATGCCATGGTAGCTACACACTTTCTATGGACTTTCCTATCAACTACACGGTAGTACATAAGCAGGATAATTTTTCAAGCAGAAGGGTGGTTTTTCACGCATGCTCTGTGAAAAGAGGTTGGGGATGGGGAGGAAAACTGGTACCCTCTCAGAATGTGGAGCTGCCCATTGGTCCAGCCAGTATGGCCATGCCAAGACAGTGACTGTTATGGTCCAAAACGTTTGACAGGCACTAGATAATCTACTGATGCCATAAAAATTTGGTTGTTTCATGTCAGAACTTAACTAATAATGGTCTGGAGCAGGGGTGAAATCCAGCCGGTTCTATCCAGCTCGGGCGAACTGGTAGCGGTGATTGCAGGAGGCTCCGCCCACCTGCGCGGATGTCATGATGACACTTTTTTGTGACATTTTAAGCCTCTGTACATGCGCAGAAGGCTTTGCGCATTTGCAGGCAGTGCAGGTGAGCAAAGCGAGTGCGTGAGCGGTGCACGTACATTGGTGAACGGGTAGGGAAGGTAAGTGAATTTCACCCCTGGCCTGGGGGTTCTATATTGGTCCAATAATCATCGCTTAAAAATCATAATGTCTACTGCAACTAATTCACAAATGGGAAATGGATGCTTTCAACTTCTGACTGCTGCGTTAGAATATAAAAAGAGAAATAATCTATTCTGGAGGGTCATGCACTTCCAGCACTCCCAGTTATGTTCAGAATGCTCAGTGTTGTTTTCGCTGAGTGACAGTATTCAAGAAAAACACATAGACTTATGAATATTTCTTTAACAGGGAACAGGAAAAGAATATGCCATAAAATATTTACTTAGATTTGTGAGGCTTATTACACATCCATAGATGGAATAGACAGTATAATTTGCTTTCAAAGAAAAAAAAGAGAGGCAATTGTTTGATTTTACATGAGGTACATGTACAGGTATTTTAATTACATTTAAGCAAATATTTAAACTTTGCAAACAATATTCTTTGAGTAAAACCAATTTCCAATTTTAATTCCAGCCTATTTTACCTAAAAATTTGAGTTGACATTTTTTTTAAATGATCAATTACTTTCTGTTATGATAATTCTATATGTTAAAGCTAAAATTAATACACTAAAAGTCCTTAAAGTATTCAAGGATCCGTAAAGCATTTTGAGTTGTTTTAAATTTTAAAAAATGTGATTCTTAATACTTATGTCTCTAGACTTTTTTCAGATGTTTGAAACTGTAGTGCATTGGTACTCTAAGTCCTAGTAGAAATGCCCTGCACAAAATTAGTGCTGTTATGAAAAGGATAATTACACATGATTGACTTGTCCTATGAACAATGTAGATATGCTCAGCAATATCAAAAGATAAGAACATTTACAGCAATCATATTGCTGCCTCTCAATTTTAACTTTTCTAAATTTGGAATAATAAACATAAGTAACTAAGAACTAAGTAACTTTTGATATAATTTGATGGGAGTTTCTCAGTTGTTTATCACTAAGATCAGCCTACTCTTTGGCATCTCCTATTCCTCCAGCAGTTATTGCAAATGTGGCTTCATTTTCAGGCATTTCAGGACTGAAAAAAGAAATAAAAATTAATTCTTTTACTTTCCTTTTGGAATTGTGTAAATAAACTGAGAGATACTATGCATGATAGAATTGGCTGCAGAAATCCAGAAGAACACTAGATGGGGCAAAAAGTTACTGTTTGTCATATATCATTTTGTCCCTATATAGTGGTGGGATTTTTGCAGCCCAGATTTTATAAACCTATACATTATACGGAGTAGAGAGTTGGTCTCTGACAGAAAACCACTTGAAGAAACTAGAAGCATTTGAAATGTGGATTTACAGACGACTGTTACGTATAAACTGGGTTAACAAAATCACAAATGAGGAGGTGATAAGCCGCCTGGGAAAGCAAAGGAAAATAATAATAATAATAATAATAATAATAATAATAATAATAATAATAATAATATTGGAACTGGTTAAGATCAGGAGTACTGAAAAAAGAAACTGAAAGCTTTATTTTGGCAGCTCAAGAACAAGCCCTAGCCACAAACTGTATGAAGGCAAAAATTCAACATGTTACCACCAACAGCAAATGCCGTCTCTGCAATGAAAAAGAAGAGACAGTCGACCACCTGATCAGTGGGTGCAGCAAAATTTCACAAACTGACTACCTACAACGCCATGATCATGTTGCTAAGATCATTCACTGGAAATTGTGCCAGAAGTTTGGATTTGAGTACAGCAAAAACCACTGGGAACATCAGGTTGAGAAAGTTTTAGAGAATGAGAAACTCAAGATCTTGTGGGACTTTAGGATTCAGACTGACAGGCACTTGGTCCACAACACACCTGACATAACAATAGTTGAAAAGAATAAAGTATGGTTCATTGACATTGCAATACCTGGTGATGCACGGATTGAAGATAAGCAGCAAGAAAAAATCACAAAGTACCGGGACTTAAAAATTGAAGTTGAGCGACTGTGGAAAAAGAAATCGTGTGTTGTCCCGATTGTAATTGGAGCCCTCGGAGCAATACCCAAAGGGCTACCCCGCTATTTAGAAATTCTAAATTTGCCGGACTTGAACATTTTGACTCTACAAAAAACCACCTTACTCGGAACAGCTTACATCCTCCGACGATACCTTAACAGTTCCTAGGTCCTTGGTTAGGACTCGAGCTGCTGAGCTATTAACCAGCCTCAAAGGCTGTGAATCTCACTAAAGATTAACCAATAAATAATAATAATAATAATAATTTTATTTCTATACTGCCCTTCTCCCGAAGGACTCAGCCTATTAAAAGCACAAGACAAACATCAATTAAAATAATTTAAAATTATTAAATAATTCGGCTCAATTTAAAACCCCAGAAATTTAAAACACCCAATTTAAAATTATTATGTTGATAGCCCGGCCTGGCGGAACAACAGGGTCTTGAGTGCACAGCGAAATACCCGGAGGTCGGAGATCTTACGCATTTCTGGGGGCAGTTCATTCCACAGGGCTGGGGCTCCCACAGAGAAGGCCCTCCCCCTGGGTGTCGCCAGCCGACATAACTTGGCCGATGGCACCCTGAGGAGACCCTCTCTGTGGGAGCGAACCGGCCAGTGGGAGGCTATTGATGGCAGAAGTCGGTCTCGAAGGTACCCGGGTCCTATGCCATGGAGCGCTTTAAAGGTGGTAACCAACACCTTGAATCGCACCCGGAAGACCACTGGGAGCCAGTGCAGCGCACGCAGAAGGAGTGTCACGTGGGCACAACGAGTTGCACCCATAACCACCCGCATGGCCGCATTCTGGACCAGTTGGAGCCTCCGAGTGCTCTTCAAGGGGAGCCCCATGTAGAGAGCATTACAATAGTCCAGCCAGGAGGTGACAAGAGCATGAGTGACCGTGCACAAGGCATCCCAGTCCAGAAAGGGCTGCAACTGGCGAATCAGGCGAACCTGATAAAAGGCTCCCCTGGCCACGGCTGTCATATGCTCTTCTAAAGACAGCCGTGCGTCCAGGAGGACACCCAGACTGCGAGCCCTCTCTGTGGGGGGCAAAGATTCACACCCAATAGTCAGCGATGGCACCTGCTGACTATATCGGGACGCCGGAAGCCACAGCCACTCGGTCTTGGAAGGGTTGAGTCTGAGCCTGTTCCTCCCCATCCAGACCTGCACGGCCTCCAGGCAGAGAGACATCATATCAAGGGCATCGTTGGCGTGGTCTGGGGTGGAGATGTATAGCTGAGTATCATCAGCGTACAGATGACACTTCACCCCAAAACCACGGATGATCTCACCCAGCGGCTTCATATAAATGTTGAACAGAAGGGGTGAGAGGACCGACTCTTGCGGCACTCCCCATGCGAGGCGCCTCGAGTTCGACCTCTGCCCCCCTGCCATCAAACTGCGAGCGGTCGGAGAGGAAGAGGAAGGAGGAGAACCACTGCAGAACGGTGCCCCCTATTCCTAACCCCCTCAACCGCTGCAGCATGATACCATGGTCGATGGTATCAAAAGCCGCTGAGAGATCTAACAGGACTAGGACAGAGGAGCAACCCCAGTTCCGAGTCCTCCAGAGATCATCCACCAACGCGACCAATGCCATTTCTGTGCTGTACCCCTGCCTGAAGCCCGACTGGTACGGGTCCAGATAGATAGCTTCATCCAGGTGCCGGGGAAGCTGTCGTGCCACCACGCTCTCAACAACCTTCGCCACAAAACGAAGGTTGGAGACCGGACGGTAGTTGGCTAATTCAGCCAGGTCCAGGGAGGGCTTCTTGAGGAGGGGCCTCACTACCGCCTCTTTCAAGGCAGCAGGAAAGGCACCCTCACTCAGAGACGCACTTATAATTCCCTGGAGCCAGCCTCATGTAACCTCCCGGGAGGCCAGTACCAACCAGGAGGGACACGGGTCCAATAAACACGTGGCGGCACTAATCTTATCCAGTACCCTGTCCACATCCTCAGGATGGCATCAAAGCCATTAAAAAGCGAAAGTTAGAATGTTTTGGACATGTGATGTGACACCCAGAAAAATACGGTATTCTTCACTTAATCCTCCAATGAAAAATTGAAGGCAAACGAAGTCCAGGCAGAAGAAGAACACCATGGCTTCAAAACCTAAGGGACTGGTTTGGACAAAACTCACCAGCACTTTTTCATGCGGCGGTTGACAAAAATAGGATTGCCAACATGGTCGCTAATGTCCGATGACGGATATGGCACAAGAAGAAGAAGAATACATTATAGTTGCTGTTACTTACCTTAAAAAATAATGCAATTTTCATTTAGCTTTTCTCATTGTAGAAGCAATTGTTATACACAAGTCATTTTGGATATTTTATATAAAGTATATTGTCATTGTACGTATATACACAGTATACCCATACAATGAAATTCACATAACATCCAGAGACCAAGCCCAACACACATGACAATCTCCAGACACATCCCCACCCACCAAAAATTCCCCACCCCTAAACCATCCAAGCATCCACACAGCAGACCAAGTAAGGCTGTCCAACAGTAAATATCCTGTTACAGATAATCCTTGATTTATAACGTATCATTTAATAACTGTTTGAAGTTATGACAGATTTTTAAAGAATATTTATGATCTGTCCTCAAAGTTACAACAGCTGCCATGCCACCAATTACCATATGACTGTATTTCAGACAATTCTCTGCTGGCTTCTGCAGAAAGCTGATGAAGAAGCTGGCAGGAAAAGTTGCAAATTGTTACCACCTACTGGAAGATCTTCTCTCCCCTTCACATGTGAGACTGATGGGGGTGGGGGAGTCCTATGATGGGCTGGAGAAATGACAGTTCCTATCTGTACATGGAGGTCAGGGCAACTCTTGCAGTGGGCTGGAAAAAGAAGCTCAGATCTTTGTGATCTGAACTTCTTTCTCCAGCCAGCCACTAAAATTTCATTCTGCACATGGAGGGGAACTGTCTACCCTGCCTCAAAAGACAGCTGCTTTGATCTGTCCGCTTAACAATCCATGTGTTTGTCCCAAAGGCACTTTTTCAAGAGACAACTGGACTTTCTAGTTTTTCTTTGAAGACGTTTCACTTCTCATCCAAGAAGCTTCTTCAGCTCTTCAGAAAAAAAGCACCTTTGGGACAACCATGACCTGAATAACTGAGAATATCCATAGACATAGATAAATCCATGACTTGACACTATCACTTTTTGTTTTATGACATACACTTCTTTGTAACCCAATTCTATGGCATTAAATGTTTATGTTTCTTCTGACATCGTCAACTCTAACTTCTATATTACACATTGGACAGAAGCATGCTATTAATATAGAAGTTAGAGTTGATAGAATTGGGCTACAAAGACGTGTGTGTCATAAAACAGGAAGTGATAGTGTCAAGTATAAAAGGATAATTTTCTTCTTGGTATCATTATGACTATTCTGTTGTTTTGCATAGACCCTGAGAGCTTTTGCACTGGAGACAAATTTTGTGTGTGTCTAATCATACTTGGCCAAATATTATTCTAAACTACGTATTCTATTCTATACTGTAATGTATACTATAATGTACTGTCACAACTGACAGTATATTAAAGTAATTTAGTCATATTTCTTAATTTTTACATATTTGTTTAAAAACTAAAACCCAAATGAGACACAATGATCACATAGAGAATGTTGAAGTATAGTGTACTGTATCAGTTCATTTCTATATTACCTATCATATATCTTGGCAATACGTAATTCTCCTCTTCCCTTCCGCAAACTAATCCTTGTTGTAGAAGCATGAGCAAGGATATGTCCTCCAATGGGTTTCTTGGGGTCAGCCTGAAAGCTACATCAAATAAAGACAGAGCTGTTATATCCAAAGTGGGAAATATGGCCCTAAATTACTGAATATCTTGAAATAATATTGATATATACTGTAGTTTGCTATGAGAAACATCAATATTAACAAAATAACATTCTTTTAATTGTGTGTTTGTATGCCTTCAGGTAAGTGTGACTTCTGCACAAGTTCCTGCAGTTTGATGGTTTTAACCACTATACCAAGTACTCAGTTTTTCACTCTTTCCCCCCCTCCACATATTACTGATCATTGGCTTTATTAATGTTGGACAAAAAGGGGCATAAACCTAAATTTAAAAATAATAACCAATCATTCCTCAGTTTATAGCACAATCTGAATACAAATGAGAATGCATACAACAGAGCTAATGCTTGACAAAAAGAAATGAATTCTTGACTCAACATTCTTTCCTATTTATAAAACCATTGTTAATTTACCCATCAACTACTATCTTTATGAAGGGAGCAAGGAGCACATCATTTGTAAGTAAGCTCTAGTAGCAAACTTGCTCTGTATAATCTGCAATGGGAAAACAAGATACTGTATGTGTCTCAGTCCCTCTCAGGATCATTGAAGGAGAATATGAATTAGTCCAATCTGAGGATCCTATAACTCCACTCTAAAAGCAAAAAGTAATTTCAAGAGCAGGACTTTTCTCCAGATGAGACAACACAAGAAGTAGTTGCATTGTGCTCAGTTTTGCTCAGTAACTTTCACCTCATTTTCCCAGATGCTTTTTTAACATACACATTTTAAATATAAAGACTCATTTAAACTACATATCTAGCTTGGACTTTCATTCATTTTCCTATCTGAACTGACATTCAGGTGAACTATTTCCATAGAATCCCTTATTAGTATGGTTCAAAATAAAACTGAATCTTCTTTAGGTCTCTAGAGTACCTTTTTCTGTGATTTAAAAATATCATTTAAGAAATCCTATTTCTGTGACTTAAGAACAACATCAGTAATTTATCATATTTTTCGGACTATAAGACACTTTTCCCCCCGAAAAAAGTGGGTGGAAATTTCTGTGCATCTTATAGAGCTAATGTTGCCAAAGCCCCGCCCACCCACCAGCCCCCATTCAGCCTCTGCCTCCCAGCAATTTGCCTCCTTGCAGCAAACAGCAAACAGCCCGGTCAGCTTCAGCACAGCCTGATTTAGCACAAACAGCTGATTGGCGGTTGGATCTGCCTTCCAGAATACCACCGATCAGCTGTTCCAGGCTGTGGGGATTGCCAGCACCGTCCATCGCTACTGCCACCCATTGCAACCTCCACATGCCCCATTTTCGACCTCCGCGCACCCTGTTTTCAGCCTCTGCACGCCCCATTTTTGGCCTCCACGCGCCCCATTTTTGGCCGATTCCAAGCGGCGTGGATCCCGGCTGCCTGGAATGGGCCAAAAACAGGACGCAGAGAGGCCAAAAATGGGGCACGCAGAGGTGGCAATGGGTGGCAACCGCGATGAGCAGTGATGGTGCTGATGGATGATGGCAATCCCCGCAGCCTGGAACAGCTGATCAGTGGTATTCCGGGAGGCAGATCCAACCACCAATCAGCTGCTCTTGCTAAATCAGGCTGTGTTGAAGCTGACCAGGCTGTTTGCTGTTTTTTTCTTCCCCAAAAGCTAGGTGCATCTTATAGTCCGGAGCGTTTTATAGTCCAAAATATACGGGTACTTACGTCATAGTTGCTCCAGGATCAGAGGTCATTTGATTAGTCACAAACACAGCCACATTATATTCTGCAGTAAGAAAATTAGGCCAAAAGATGGAATAGACATGAGAGAGAAAAAATATTCTGCTAGTATTCTTTTCACAATCTTTTGTTAAATCATTTCTAATAAACTATGCCTATAAAACTCTCCACAATATTGAAAAAGCATGAAGATCAGTTTTAATAACCCTAACAGACAAAAAAGTATTATGGAAAGTTTTCTAACATTCAGATGTGTGGACATCAAATCTTTAAATTCCCTATTGCTGAGAATTCTTTCAGTTGAAATATACATATCTGGTAATTGCCAAGACTGGGAAATACTAGTTTAAAAAAAAAACAGTATCAACTTAAACCAGATCATTAAAACCAAATTAAAAGGTGTGGAGTACAAATATATAGGAAGTATTACTAAAAAGATTCTATCCCTTATGTCTTTCAATCTCACTGAGATTTTCAAAAGAGAAAACAGTTTATATAAAATCATGTGTTTAATCTAAAAAGTTTCTTTTTTTTACTTTATCCCACCTTCTGATATTTTCTGAAGTCTTGAGAGCATCTGAGCAAGTTTCTGTTGCCTTTCAGCTAATTCCCCACGACCACTAAAATCCACACGAAACAGTGCCATAATGGAATCTATTATCTGTACATTAAATATCAAAAAGACATTTGTTCATGAGAATAAATTTAAAAGATTAACATATTAATTAAAGGAATTGAAGCATATAATAGACAGGAGTATAAAAAATATACCAGTAATTTGAAGATGCCAGGTTCCTCATGGAATTTGCCAGCAACATAATCAAGTAGTTCCATTTGATGCTCACCTTCCAAGGAGGAAATAGTAATAATAATAACATTTGTTTTAAATCAGAAAAAAAGAAGTACTTGCTAGATAGACCAAGATGTATAATAGTTGAGTTCTTGTTACAACTGACATAACTAAATTTTAGTATATTTAGGTTGCCATTTTTTAAATGTTACTTTAAAATAATTCCAAAAGAAGTTAAATACTTCATAAATATTTGAAATCCTCTCTTGAAAATTCTGCAAAATATGATAATTAATATTCATTTCTAGATGAGGTCACATTAATGTTTATATATCTAATTATACATTTTACCTAAGATTCTGCAATATTTCCATATAGAAGTCATCTGTACTGTCATGTTCAAACATTTGATGTGACTTTCCTAATTTACTTATTTATTTACTTAATGAAATCTAATCTAAGCCTTAGTAAGGCTACACCTAGAATACTGCATCCAGATTTGGTCACCACATTACAAAAAAGATGTTGAAGAAAAAGTGAAAGAAGAGCAACTAAAATGATTAAAGGCCTGGAGACAAAAACATACGAAGAACGGTTGCAGGATTTGGGTTTGGCTAGTCTAGAGAAAAGAAGGACAAGGGGGGAACATGATTTATTTATTTTATTTTATTAAATTTCTATACCGCCCTTCTCCCAAAGGACTCAGGGCGGTGAACAGCCACAAGATAAAACACATAAATACAAAAATTTAAAATAGATTAAAAACGAATTAAATAATTTGGCTGAATTTAAAATACCCCATAATTTAAAACAAATTAAAATTTATATTTAAAATTTATATTTAAAAGGGGAGAAGATTTAGGCCAGGCCAGCTTGATGAAATAAAAAAGTCTTAAGCGCAGTATTAAGATAGCAGTATTCCTGTATTTGAGAGGTTGCCACAAAGAGGAGAGGATCAACTTATTTTCCAAAGCGCCAGAAGTCAGGACAAGAAACAATGGAGATTAATCAAGGAGAGAAGCAACCTGGAATTAAGGAGAAACTGTTGTGGTCCACCAGCAGCCTGTGGAGCTGGCAGCGGAGTCTGACAGCAATGAGGCTGAGGTAGAACATGGGCCAGTCCTGGAGGCTGGGGAAGGCCCGGATGAGGGCTCTGCGTCAGAGGCAGAGATTGGGCCAGGGCCATTGGGGAGTGAGGTGCGGACTCCAGAGCCTCCAGAGCCTGATAGTAGTGAGGCAGAAGAACAGGAGGAGCCTGTTCCTAATGCTCACCTGAGAAGCCAGAAGGCAAGAGCAGCTCAAGCAAAGAGAACAACTTGGGAGTAGGGCCAAGAAATGATTGGCCTCTCCCATAAGGCTTAAAACAGACCAGCAACGGCATTTGGGCTTTGCTGAAAAACAACGTTGGTAGCTTCGTCTTCTTCTTCGTCTACATCTTGTATTTATTTTTGTATCTGTGACTTCTGAACGTTTGCCAAGAAAGGCCTTTGGCAGTTTGCCTAATTGGACAAGGTTTGCGATAGGACTGAGGAATTTGTGACTGGAGGAATTTGCTTTAATTTAGTTGAACAACGCTGGGAATGAAGTAATTCTCAGCTGTTCGAATAAAGTTTGTTTGTTTTTCCACTGACTGATTTTCCTATTACTTACTTGGGCCTGGGTCACAACAGAAACTTCCTAACTGAGGACAATTAACCAGTGGAACGGCTTGCCATCAGAAGTTGTGAGTGCTTCATCACTGGAGGCTCATCACTGGAGCTGGACTAGAAGATCTCCAAGGTCCCTTCCAGCTCTATTCTGATTGATTGATTGATTGATTGATTGAAACAAGCTTGCAGAAATGTGGTTTTATCACAATAACTTAGAAAATTCAGATTAAAAATTTAAAAGAGTGTTTATACAGAACACTGTATTAGAAAAAGAAGAAAAAGCCCTCATTACGTGAATTTCCTTAAGAAAACAGTCTCTTGTGTGTTATAAACAAACCGACTGTACAGAATTAATAAAGTGCAGTGATATGGTTTGAAGGGAAGGCAATATAAATATTTCTTTGGGGAGGAGAAATAAACTAAAAGATAGTATGTTCAGATTTTGAGAAACTTCATAACTCAATCTTATGTGAAAATTATCCTGAGTATATTCGAAACAGAAACACAAATTGAAAAATAGACATAATTCCAATGATAATCCCTTGATGCAGGAGTGGGCTGCTGGGGGTTCACAGGGGTTCGAGAGAACCTCTAGCTAAGATTCTGTGCAGTTTGGAGAACCCCCAAATCCCGCTCCTGGCTGGCCCCACTCACCCCATCCCGCCCTCCCAGGAGAGCACATGCAGCCCGTTTTGGATGCAAGTAAGTGCAGGGCACACGTGGAGGCTGGGGAGGGCCAAAACACCCCCCTGCCATGGTCCAGGAGGCCGACTAGGCCACGCCCACCATAGCCACGCCCACCCAGCTACCGGGCAGAGAACCCCTTGCTAAAAATTTTGAAGCCCACCTCTGCCTTGATGCATAATTATTCATTCTTAAAATGAACAGGATTCTTATGCCATCTTGTTGCAATCTTACTAGTATAAGCCCGTGCATACAATACGTTGTCAAGAACTGCCTCATGATCTGCATTGAAGCGATCAGCAATGTCACGTAGGCGGTCTGGACGACTGGAGTGTTTCTTAGTTAAGGTATCTGATTTTTAATTCAGTTCTCAGGTATATAGCTGAAGCCCATTAACAAAAACAAATATCTCCTCAAAACTGAGCACTTCCAGATGCTAATTCCCCCATTTTCTTAGTAACTATGGTCTTTTGATTGGCAGATGTTACTTGCAAACCAGTCTTAATGCAATGCAAATGTCCAAAACTTACAATCTAAAAATCTATTTGTATTTTAACCTCACTTGAAGAACAAATTAAATTCACATTCCATTAAATTCCTCCTGTGTTTATGGACTTTGTCCCCATTTTAGTGACTTCTCCTGTATCTCCTACTTCTCAGCTCCTAGCAGGCAATATCCAGCCTAGTTTAGGGAAGCAAATTAGTTGACAGGCTGTTTTTACAACTTTAGATTCAGCTTAATTGACAACATGAAGATGTTCTCCATGAGCTCCAGACTGACAAACCTCATGGTGAAAGTGCTTGTGTTTTACAAATTGTAAGAACAACATGTATCCAAGTAACCATTAAGATACATTGCAAATGAATGGCAAATGGGAAGATCTCTCCCCTGCATATGGTAAATTTGTTTAATTAACTTTCACCTTGTCCTCTCTGCACATTAAATGTCTCTTCTGCTTATGTTGTACCATAAGCTCAAATTTAAAATGTATTATTAATACTGTATAGGACCATGATGGAGAACCTATGGCATGCGAGCCAGAGGTGGCCCACAGCGCCCTCTCTGTGGGCACGCAAGCAATCACCCCAGTTCAGCTCCGCTACGCATGCATGCGCACCTTTTGCCAGCCAGCTGGTCTTCAGGTCTCTGGAGCGCATGCGCAGGTGCAGGTGCATGCAGGGTGTGTGTGCATGCAGAGGGGCGTATGTGGGGCTGCGTGTGTATGCGCAGGGGCGGGGTCTTGTAGGGGGCATGCGCATGAATGGGAACACATGCAGGGGCCCACACACGCATGTGCAAGAAGCCCTCACGTCAGTGGTGGGTTCTACTTACCTTTACTATCGGTTTGCAATGGGACCGCACACGCGCTTACTTTGCTCATGTGCGCACTACTGTGCATGCACAGAAGCTTCCTGATGATGTCGGGTTCAGTGGGCGGAGCCTCCTGCTGGTTTTACTATTGGTTCTATAGAACCGGTCTGAACTGGGAGCAACCCACCACTGCCGCATGTGCATGCGTGGGGGGCGGGCGCATGTACGGGGCTGCAGGTGCATTGCATTTTGGGGGTTTGGGTGCACACATGCTTTGGGCACTCAGTCCGGAAAAGGTTACCCATCACTGGTATAGGCAATCCTTTGAAATCCTTTCACCCTGTTCAGTCGACACAATATATTCAGGATACAATGTGTTTTCTGTGTCAATGAAAATAATCTTCCCTCCTGTATATCCATCTGGTCCTGGAAGTTGGGCTGTCACTAAAATGAATAATAATAGTAACAAATTTTCAAATATCCAAAATCAACGGGTTATTGTCAAAACAATGAATGAATTTTACATTAAATCCCCCTTTTTCTATCGGCCTCTGCATCAAAAGCTCCATACTATTATGTTAATTAGGTGAGTAAAGATCAAAATGAAGGAGTTCAACTTATTCTAAAATCATTTTAGAAGTGGCATTTCCCAGGGTGAAATGGGAGCTAAAGAGGATAAGTCAATAAGGTTTGCTTTTGTAATTGCATTTTTTATTGGCTATATATTTGTATTTTCTTCCTTGTATATTGTATATTGCCTTAAATTCTGTACAAATAAATATTTGCATATCAGAAGGGACTGTAAATATTGCTGCAGCCCTGGATGAAGCTGAGAATATTCTAGTGGTGCAGATAATGTTTCCTCCACACCTATCTTGTACAATATAGTAAAATTAAAAAATTGGAGGCTGCCATAAAATGGATGCTGTCAGAAACAATGGAAGAAGTCTCATCTTCATTTGCTGATCATTCATCGTCTCCCTTGTCAGATGGAACATATCAAGTATTCTGACTTGATGACATGCCAGCTGTATACATAATATAATCTGCTTAGCCTGACTGCTCTTCTTTCCACTACCATGGAGATTCTGATAAGAAAGCTTATCTGAGCATTTAATACACTTCTTCTATTGTAATGATTTTGGAAAATACCTTCTGGTAGATGATATTGCTAAGAAACCTGCCAGAGCAAGACTAGAAGGCAATTCCTATAGTTCTTCCCCTCAGAGTATGATTGCTTTAAATACACAGTATTTCTTTGTAATGTGGCATCTAGGAACTTGCTTTCATACTAGGGAGTCAGAAAGGCTATGGGACTGAAGGCAGGATTAGCATTATCCTTACTAAGTGAGAGATACAATCCACCACTGTAGAATAGAAAGCTAATTCTTCAGCTAGTATAATATTTAGAGTGTTCACATATCATATGTATGTGATTTTAAATACCATTGCATATTGAACATGCAGTTTTCAATATAATTATTACTTGATACATACCACAAAGAGTATGGGAAAGTTGGGTTTTGCCTGTTCGGAATTCTATAAAAACAAAAAATTAAAAATTGTAAAGAAGGAAGAAGGATAGATTAGCTAATTAGTCCAAAGTTTCTTTATTGTTTTTATTTCAAAGACTAACACAACTACTTCTTTGAAACCATATCAGTTTACTGGCACAAAAGCTCCAGTGTTCAGATGAATTCCCTTTTATAAGGATTTATATATTTATATAAAAATATTATATTCTCACATAATGGAAGGATCAATTATTGTATATCATGATAATATGCAGCACTCAATTATCCAATGAAATTGATATGAAAACCACTCAGAAGGGACACTTCTCTGACGGAGATAGTTTGACAGAAATATGGAGATAGGATTGAAATATTCTTGAAGTCTGAGGAAGAAGATAGTATTCAGAAGTGATTCAGACAGTCCTCCTGATTCACTGGTGCATAAGAAAGAAGATTGCAAGATTCTGTCATTATAGTATAACTTTAGTCGTCCTGTAAAGTTGATTTTTCTGGTGTGGCCTACCTAGTGCATACCTACCTACTATCTACTTGAGATTCCATTCACTTCAACTAGAAACAACATTTATGCAGTGATACAGATTTCAAATACTTTAAAAATATTTACATATTATTAAGATGGCATTTAGTAATTTTAATAATGGATTTAAAGGTTTAAAGCAGCTCCCAAGTTAGGCATGCTACAGATGCTCTGGAATTACTACCATGAAAATTCACAACCCAAATATCTTCAGGGAATTCTACCCAACCTGAATGGTATCACACTAAGAAAACTGATCTAGATATACTACAATCTGATATATTTTACTTACATATATAGTAGGTCCCAAAATACAAAAAAAGGTATGGTTCCTTCCAGTTCTAAAAAGACTATAACTTTTAAATATTGACAAACAAATGAAAATATAGTGCCTGTTCAATATACTTATAATTCCTATAGCTTTAGGGAATTATTTGCTAATATGTTCACTAACCTCCAAAGGCTTCTGTGATGGCCATGCTTTCAATCCCACCACCTAGGAGTTTACTGGAAAGAAGTAAAAAACCTAAAATCATGGAATGTATAGTACTGAGACTGGCCAAGCCAGGGGGAGGAGACAAACAAGAAACTAGTCTGGAATTCCTACATGGGCTCAAGAAAAAAAAGTCTGACACATCCCTTGAATGCCATTGAACTTTATCTAGTCTCACCCAGATGCATTAGGCTGTTTATAGGCTTGAGAAATAAAACACCTGACTGTTCACATGTAGATATGGTTGCTTGTATCTGACAGAATGGGAGCTGATAGAGTACCTACAGTGCTAAATTATCTAGGAATAATGTATTGCTTAAAATGAAAAATAATAAAATGTAACTTTAACAACATCAAAATGGTAGTAAAATCAATTATTTACTTGATTTATGATACTGCAAAAGAGGGAAATATAAAGAAGAGTAATTACTGTATTTTTCAGAGTATAAGATGCACTTCCCACCCCTAAAAGTGGGTCAAAATGTCTGTGCATCTTATACACTGAATGTTGCCAAAGCCTGGCCCACCCACCGGCCCCCACCCTTCGGTCGTTTTCGGCCTCCACGCATTGCATTTTCAGTCTCCCCACACTCCATTTTAGACCCGTTCCAGGCGGCGGGGATCGCCACAGCACATTGCCGCCAATCTCTGCCTCTGCACGTCACATTTTTGGTCTCCGCACACCCTGTTTTTGGCCACTGCTGCCGATCCCCACTGCCTGGAACCGTCTGAAAATTCGATGCGCGGAGACCAAAAACGGAGCATGTGGAGGCCAAAAACACGACGCACGGAGGCGGTGATTGGCAGCGATGTGCTGTGGCGATCCAGGCAGCCTGGAACAGGTCTAAAATGGAGCGTATGGAGGCCGAAAATGTGACACGCGGAGGCCAAAAACGCAACGCACAGAGGCGATGGGCTGTGGCGATCCCCTCAGCCTGAAACAGCTGATTGGCGGTATTCTGGGAGGCCGATCCAACCACCAATCAGCTACTCATGCTGAATCAGGCTGTGATAATGTGCTGAAGCTGACCAGGCTATTTGCTGTTTGCTGCAAGGATGCTAGTCAGATTAATACTGATGGATGCTGGTAGGCAAAGGCAGTTTTTCTTCCCCAAAAACTAATGTACATCTTATACTCCGAAAAATATGGTAATCAAAATATTCCCTTTTGGGTTTCTTTCAGAAGTTTATTTATAAACCAAAGCAATCATTTAAATTTATTAAACTTGTACCCCATTACAATCTTTTGATTGTCAGTTGTTTATAGAGTATGCTATACATTAATTTAATTAATTTTAAAATAATTTGCCCCTTAAGCAGAATTTGGCCCATTCTCTAACAGTTTTTCATTTTACCTATTAGAAAGTATAATCTCTGGGCTAAGATTACATGTCGGGGGCACTGTTAAATGCTTAATTATGGTTCTGCTGAGGCAATAAAGATAGTGTGATGTCTCCTTTGGACAACTCCTGCAACGCTTCCTCATAGGCCATCTTGAGGGAGAATGAGATAATTCCTGGCACATCAGGAATTACTGACCCTGAACTGCCAGCAGAACAGGCTTCGATTGGGGACAGCTTGCAGATCAGTGAAGAAGAGGGGGAGGTGCTGCCTGCTGTGGTGAATGTCAGAGCATGCAGGGCAGAGAAATGGAGGCCTCGCCTCTCTTGATGGGCTGCACCAGGAGCTATTTAGCATGGCAGGCAGAGGGACGCGTTGCTGGAAGCAATGTGTGTGGGTCGTGGCTACGTGCTCGTTCATGTTTCCTGGGACTCTGAATTTCCATAACCCGGCAGCTAATATGGATTAAGTTTTGCCTGAGGGTTTATGTTCATTTATTGGACTTACTGTTTGAGCAGCTTGCTATTTGTGTTGTGGAATAATTGGCCATTGTCTGGGGAATTAATCTGGGCTTGCTTGTGGCTGGCTTCAGTTGGGACAGTTCTAAAGCCGGGTGAAGAGAACTGCTGGGGGAAGACAAATAAAACTCTCCATAAA